>NW_027137587.1:586770-925784 GCF_001692895.1 Cenococcum geophilum 1.58
TAGAGCGCTTTTTCTACTCTAGGAACGGCAGAATACGGCAGAAATAGATAAAAGAGCCAGGATTTCCTTAGTTTTCTTGGTGTGAACTGGACCATAGTAAGCAAAATACTAGAACGAAAAAACACTAGTCGCTAGAGCTCCCCTAGCATTTTAAAAACGGGCCAGAGTGTCCACTTAGCTACTAGTACATGTTAAGCTGCCTAGAAAGGATTTATGTATATAGAACTATAGCGCCATAGCCTAGAGGCTGCATGCGCAGTATTGTACATAGTATAATACAACGGATATAAAAAAAATAAAAAAAAATAAAAAAGCAGCTAGAGATATACCTCTATATTATATTATATATATTTAGCCAGTAATACTCTCGCTAAAGTAGCTCTAGGTATTTTTCTTTAGCCTAGATAGCTAGCTACTAGTAGATTATATATATATTTGAGAAGATTAAGCTTAATCTTATTATAATTAGGGATAATTAGGTGGTTTTAATAATATAAGCGGTTTCCGCGAGCCTTATTGTAATCCGCAATAGGGCTTTTACGCGCCTTATTTAATTATAAGTTACTAGCTTAATTCTAGTCTGGATAAATCCAATCTTCTCCTTCTTATAGATACTACCGTCCTTATTTTTAAAGGGCTTTAGATTTATCTATTAAGTATAAGTTTTTATAAAGTTTATAAACTAGCGGAAATTACTACTATCCTACTACGTACCGTTCTAGAATTATCTCTATATTATTATATTATATAATATATAGATCTTAAGTCTACTTCTTTAGGAAGAGTTGCAGTTATAGCTATATAGTAATTTGCTCTTTATTAAGCTAACTAAGTGCAATCTGGTTTAGAGATCGATTTTTAATTTTACTAATAATCTATTAAATACGCTCTTTGGTATTATCTTGTATTATTAGCATCTTAAAGAAGTTATCTACTTTATAAACCTAATCATCTGACTATTAAGCGTTAGGTCTATAGCGGAGTTCTAAGCTACTAAAGGCCTTAGCTAGTTAGTCTATATCCTATTTCTATTTACTATATAGATACCTTTCTAACTCTTCTATATCTCCTTAAGTAGGTGCTAGATAGCCCTTAAAAAGCCCTTAGCCTTAGCTAGGTTATAAAAGATTTTATTTAGCTTAGATTAAGCTTTACTAAATTTAGACTTGCTCCTAGAGGTTTCTAATATATTTATTAGTGGCTTCTTCCTATATAGCTTCCAAAAGCCTAGCGGTGGCCTTTTAATATTATTTTTAAAGAAAATTAGTATAGGGCTCTTAACTTTCTAAACTTAGGCCTAGGGGAGCTCTAGTTATAAAGGTAGTATTAATACTAGTAGCTAGTATAGACACCCTAACAAGGCCCGGGTCTTAAGTTAGTATTTAGGTTAGATTACCTAAAGGGGTAGGCCCACTTAGCTTATAAGCAGTCTATATACTACTACTATACTAATTATAGGCTAATAGTCTTCTAGGAGGGTTCCGGTTAGATCCCTAATTAAAGATATTAATATATTTCTTTAGCATTTTTAGCTTAAAGGAAGATCTTAGAGTTACCTCTAGCGCTTAATCTTCTAATTAGCTTAAGTAGGGCCAAAAGGATTCTAGTTACCCTTTAGTAGTATTACGGCCGCTATAAAGGGTATCTGTTTCTTTATAGCGTTACTAGTAACTGTAGGTATATAAGAGTTTTTAAGCTTTTAGTTTATCTAGGTATTAGGGCTTATTTAGCTATCTTACTTAAAGGTTTATATTATCGCAATCTCTCGCTATTAAAGGGACCTTTCTACCTTAATGTAATAGCTTTCTATAGGGTGTCTATAGAGTTTTCATTTGGGTTATTATAAAATTTAAAAAAAGAAATAGCAGATATAAATAAAAGATATAAATTAATAATCTAGTCCTTAAAGCTGGCTGTTAGGACACTAAGGCCTTAAGGGTATATAGTAACGTAATAATAGTAGCGAAATGCAATAGGTATCTGGTTCTTAATAAAGTAGAACTATAGAACTAAATTCTACTGTTCTCTAGTGCGGGGCGACTACGTTTTATAGGCGCCTCGCCTGTATCTTACCTGCGCTAAGCCGGTTATAGCAAGTACGTCTCTATAGCCTAATAATTGCCCCCCCTTTTCTTAAGCGGCTATCCTTAGCCAACGCTATTATATAATAGGAGTATTATTATTATCCTTCGCCGAATAAGAAATGTGTAGTAAAATATAATATAATAGGATAATAGGATAATAGAACGCTAGGGCCTATAAAGACCTATAAATATAGAAGTCTCCCTAAGGTAGGACACTAGATTTCCCTTCCCTTTTATTTTATTTTATTTAGCCTATAACTTATATCCTTTATAATTTTTAATTAACTATAAATCGCAAGTGTTATGCCGCCAGTTTGCCTATTACGGACCTTATATTAGCAGTAGTACAACTACTAAAAAGAGAGATATATGGGTTAGTTAAGATAGTATAAGAGGCGCTAAAACCGATCGAGCTATAGAATAAGGGGTAGCTAAGTTATATAGCTAGTTACGTTATAAGTTTAAAACATAGGAACGTTATTACGGACCTTATATTAGCAGTAGTAGCACTACTAAGAAGAGATATAAACGGACTAGTGGTAGAAGTATAGGAGGTACTAGAACCAGTTAAGCTATAGAATAGGGGGTAACCGAGTTACGTAGTTAGTTACGTTATAAGTTTAGAATATAGGAACGCGACGTACTAACGTACTAACGTACTTAGTACATTTCTTAGGCGCAGTATTATGTATTTAAAGGACTACAGTCCCTACCTAGATAGTTCTCTTCTTTATAGTAAATCTTAGAATATAATTAGAGTTAATCTATTAGGCAACTACTCCACTAGTTATTATTACGTTATTAACTTCTTATTTACCTATATACCTAGCCTATTAATAAGTTAACCATAGTTCCTACTATAAGGCTTTTTTATATATTCACTGCTAAAGTTATAGTATTAATAAAGTTAAATAATATGCCACTAAAAGCACTAGCTATAACGCCGTTAACAGTAGTAACTACTTTAAGATTAGGTAACGACACTAGTATAGCAGATACTAACTTATAACTAGTTACGGTTAGACAGTTATAGGAAATAGTTAATTAATTAACAGATAATAATAGGATACTTAAATAAAGGATTAATGGAATTAGAGCAGCTAAGGTTAAGCTACTATTAATTAAGTAATTCTTAGGAGAAAAGTTAAAGCTTAAAGGATTCCTTACGTAAATACACTTTAAGATTATATAAGAGGGAATAAAGCTAGCAATATTTATAGACTAAGTAGCCTATTGTAAGGGATATTATTACGGACACCTTAAGTTGCCCTTAGGGCAACCCCCAGACGCCCCTTAGATAGTCACTAGTTACATACTAAAGGCACGTGCCCGTAGTATATAGTCTCCACAATTTTAGAGGCCTTACCTCCTTAAGGATTCGTCTCTCTTACTAATCTATCCTATTCCAATCGTGTCCTTATAGCCCCCTATCTATAAGATCCCCTTATATTTAAATCCTTCCTACTCTTTTTTAGAAGGGTAGTCGGCTTTAAGGACCAGATTGTTTATTTATATCTTTTATTTACAACTACTATTCTCCCTTAAAAATCTCGTAATAATCTAAATAGAAACTCCACGGATACCTTATGGAAAGCCGTCGCGTAAAGGTAGGAAGGTCCCTCCAATAGCGAGAGATTGCGATAATATAACCCTCTGGGTAAGATGGCCGAATAAGCCCTAATACCTAGATGCTCTAGGAGCTTAAAGACTCTCGCATACCTATAGTTACCGCTAAAGAAAACGCAGACACCCTTTATAACGGTCGTAACGCTGCTAAAAAGTAACTGGAACCCTTTTAGCCCTACCTAGGCCAATTAGAAGATTAAGCGCCAGAGATAACTTTAAAATCTTCCCTTAAGCTAAAAATGCTAGAGGAATATACTAATATATCTAACTAGGGAACTAACTAGAACCCTTCCGGAAGACCACCGGCCTATAATTGGTATAGTAATGGTATATAGACTACTTACAAGCCAAGTAGGCCTACCCCTTTAGGTAATCTAAGCTAACTACTAACTTAAGACCCGAGCCTTATTAGGAAGCCTATACTAGCTACTAGTACTAATACTACCTTTATAGTAGGAGCCTCCCCAGGCCTAAGTTTAGAAGGTTAAGAGCCCTATACTAATCTCCTTTAAGATAGATATTAGGAAGCTATTATAAGGCTCTTAGAAGCTATACGGGAGAAAGCTATTAATAAATATATTAGAACCCTTTAAGGGCAAATTTAGATCTAATAGGGTCTAATCTAAGCTAGGTAAATTCTTTTATAACTTAGTTAAGGCTAAGGGCTTCTTAGGAGCTATTTAATACCTACCTAAGGAGGTATAGAAGACTTAGAGAGTTATCTATACTATAAATAAAAAAAGGATATAAACTAACTGGCTAAGGCCTTTAGTAGTTTAGAACTTCGCTATAGACCTAACGCCTAATAGTTAGACGATTGGGTTTATAAGGTAGATAACTTCTTTAAGATGCTAATAATATAAGATAATACTAAAGAGCGTATACGCTAGATTATTAGCAAGATTAAAGACTAATTACTAAACCAGATTGCACTTAATCAGCTTAATAAAGAGTAAATTACTATATAGCTATAGCTATAAACCTTTTTAAAGAAATAGACTTAAGATCTATATATTATATAATATAATAATATAGAGCTATTCTAGAATAGGATATAGCTAGACCGCTATAACTTCTACTAGTTTATAAACTTTATAAAAACTTATACTTAGTAGATAGATCTAAAGCCCTTTAAAAATAAGGACGGTAGTATCCGTAAAAAGGAGAAGATTAGGTTTATCTAGGCTAAAATTAAGCTAGTAATTTGTGATAAAATAAAGCGCGTAGGAGCCCTATCGCGGATTACTATATATACGGATTTTAAACGAGTAGTTCTAAACGCTAAAGATATGGTAAGGAACCAGACCTCTTCCAGTAGAAAGCTAGGGGGTTACTAAAAGCGTAGGCACTTTAATAGTAATATAGGGTAGACCTAACCTTTAAAGAAGCCGTTCTTAAAGAGAACTTTAAAAGGGTTAAAGTTAGGAACCTTAAATAACAAAAAAGACTTTTAGGGTTAACCTAATACCTATCCGGCACCTTTATAGGAACACTCTAAGAAGTTAAGAGAAAACTCCGGAGGTAGATCCTATTGGAAAAATAAGTAAGGTAATAACCGCACTAATAATCTAAAAGAAGAAAAGCCCTAGTTATAAACCTCTTTTAGCTATAATTAGGGCAAGATATAGAAGGAGAAACTCTCTATATTACTATTAAGCTAGAAATAACACTCCTTATAGGTAAAATATAATAGTTCTAAGCACTATATAATAGCGGCGCCGAAATTAATCTTATATAATATAATTTAGTAAAAGAGCATAAACTTATTCTATCGCAAAGGTGGCGAAAACCTATTATAGGCTTTTTAGATAAGTATTGGATTAAACTATATAGTGCCTATAAGCTTATAGTATTAGTAGCCGATATACACAACCGCACTAAGGTAGTTAGCCCGCAACCCTTTTGGGCGGCTAACTTTATAGGTTATAATCTTATCCTTAAATACCCTTAGCTTATAAAAGCAGATCTTAAGATACGCTTTAAGACTAGAGCCTTTAAATAGTAGAACAATAAAGATTTAGAAGGGTGTATATTACTAATAAGCCTAAAGGACATCCTAGAGAATATAGCCCTAGGTGAAATAGTATACGCTCTACACCTAAAGGAGTATTAGATCTAACCCCTATTTAATAATAAGATAGGTATAAAGCCTAATATAGGTAATAACCCCTCTATAACGGAGACCTTATAGGGAACTACTAGATAGGTTACGGAAACATTATAGGGAGGCAGCGATCTTAAGGATCTTACGAGATACTTTAACCGTTATGGGTTACTCTGGCTTAAGTAATATACGAAGAGTATACTACGGCATCTTAAGCGCTGCGTTAAGGATTTCCCTACCTTTTATTAGCTACCGTATAAAATAGTATAATATACGGTGGTAACTATATATAAGCAACCACTATAGCGCACAACGCTGCCCGTAAGTATCCTAAGGGAGCTTTAAGACTTACCTAATAATAATGCGAAGGATAAACGCGACCCTAATTTATTAAATATTTTAGCAGGCCTAAGGGACTTACTAAGGGTATTTTTGGGTAGGAGAGTAAAAGTCCTACTATAGAACTTAGAGTACAATTATATAATTAATCTAGAAGAAGGTAAACAACCGCTAAACCTTCCTATCTATAACCTCTTGCGTAAAGAGCTTAAGATCCTATAAGAGTACCTTAATGGGTCACTAAAAAAGGGGTAGATCTAGCCTAATAAGTTGCTATTAGGTGTACCAATTCTCTTTATTTTAAAACTAGATAGAACTATAAGGCTATATATAGACTATTACGGTCTTAATAAGATTATAATTAAGAACCGTTACCTACTACTACTAGTTAGTAAAATGCTGGATTAACTATCTAGGGCGAAGATCTTTATAAAGCTGGATTTATAAGACGCCTACTATAGGCTCCGTATTAAAGAAGGGGATAAGTAAAAGACCGCTTTTAAGACCTAATACGGCCACTTTAAGTATCTAGTAATGCCTTTCGGGCTAGCTAATACGCCTATAATATTCCAATTATATATTTACAGAGCCTTGGGGGACTAGTTAACCGCATATATATTATCTATTTAGATAATATCTTAATCTACTTAGAAGATAAGGATTAATATAAGTAATACATCCGCGAAGTACTGGAACGTTTAGATAATTAGGGCCTCTACGCTAAGGCGTTAAAGTAAATCTTTAATACTAAGCAGGTCGAGTTCCTAGGTTATATTATAACGCCTATAGGTATAGTTATAAACCTAATATAAGTATAGATAATTTAGGAGTAGCCGGAGCTAGAGAGCTACTAGAATATTTAAGTATTTCTAGGCTTTACTAATTTCTATAGGCGCTTTATTTATAACTACTTAGACGTCGCCTAATACCTATTTAACTATATTGCGGAAGCTTTTTAAGACCTAACCTAAGAAGTAAAAAGCTTAAAGGTGGTAAGGAAGAAAACTAAGAAGGGACTAACTAAATGGTATAAGCTATGGTTATAGCCTAGAAAGGGTTAAGAGGCCTTTTAGGAACTTCACGCGAAGTTTATAGAAGCTTTATTACTACGGCATTTCAACCTAGATTAGCTATTAATAATAATTACTAATGCATCGAACTTTGCCTTTACTAGTATCCTACTGCAATCTAATAAGCATCTGGACGCTACCTAGCTCTATTAAAGACTAGTAGCATTTTATAGTAGAAAATTCTAGGGACCTAAAGTTAGGTATTATACCCACGATAAGGAACTGCTAGTTATAGTTAACTGCTTTAAATAGTGGCAATACTACCTTAAGTACGCGAGCTATACCACTCGTATACTCTTAGATTACTATAATCTACGCTACTTTATAACTATAAAGGAGCTTACACCTTAATAAGCCAGATAGGTAGAGGAGCTTATATAATTTAATTTTAAGATTAAATATAAGCTAGGGGAAAACAACCCTACTAATAGACTGTTACGACGGCCAGACTATACTAAAGGCTTTAAAATGGGAGAAGGAAAATAGATAATAGATATCTTACTCCCTATATTATAGAATAAGCTCTAGGTATAGGATGCTTAAGTACCTATAGCTCTATGCACTAAGTCTTAGGCGGTATAAGCCCTATTGGTTTTTACTAACGTTCTAGCTAGTACCCGGTCTATTACTAATAAGGGTCCAAATATACCTAGATAGGACGTCCCTAATATATTCTGAGAACCTAGTAATATACTATCCCTAATTATTAAGCTATCCCCTTAAGCTAATAGCGAAGCTATAGAGCAATTGGAACTCGGAGCCCTATAATAACTAAAGGACTTTAACCTTGTAGCGGCCTTTCTAATATATACGTATTAAAGAGTTGCAAGATCTATAGTACTATCTAGTCTTATACTTAGAGCAGTACAGGACAAAATAGCTTTTATCTAGAAACTATCTAAAAGGTTAATGGATCTTATCTATAAGGTATAACGAAGGGACGCTTTCTATACTATCCTTAATATAGAAGTAGACCGGAAATATAACGGAAAGGAAGCTACTAGGCGCTACTATTAGGAACTAGACCCAATAGGCCTACTACGTAAAAGTAGTAAGGTTTAGGTACTATAAGAAGCAAATCTATAATAGAAGATTCTTATAAAGAATTATAATAATCCCTTAGGTAGCCACTATAGTTAAGCAAAAATAGTAGAATTACTTTAGCGCAAATACTATTGGCTAAGGCTTAATTAGGAAGTAAAGGAGTATATTAGCTATTGCAAGAAGTGTTAAGTATACAAGATCCGTAGGTATAAGCTATAGGGTCTACTTAAATCAGTTCCCCCCACTAGTGAGCTATAGTAATATTACGCTATAGACTTTATTACGGATCTTCCGCTATCTAAAAATAGCTAAGAACGAATATATGATTTGGCTCTTGTACTTATTAATAGGTTTTTAAAGTACGTCCAATACCTTCCTGTTAATAAGACGATTAATATATAAGAGCTCGCTAACCTAATTAAGGAGAAATGCTTTCTTAAAGTAGATTAGCTATACTCTATTATTACTAATAGGGGCAGCGTCTTTATAAGCCAATATTAGTCGGACCTATGCTTCTATTTAAAGATAGACTACTAATATAGTACGGCTTTCTACCTATAGACGGATGGGTAAATAAAACGCCAAAACTAGGAACTGGAGTCTTACCTATAGATGTATTTAAACTACTAGTAAGACAACTAGTATAAGCTACTTCCGTACGCAGAGTAAGCTTATAATTTAAAGTAATATATATTATATAAGTATGCACTAATCTAGATTGCCTATAGCGTTTAACTATTTAGGTTTAATAGTATACCTAATAATTACTAGCTAAGGCCGTATAATTAGTTATAGGACCTTACTAGGAAGTTTAAGGACATCTACTAAAGAGTATAAGGATACCTCTAGAAATAAGAGGAGTAATAGAAGTATGCGAAGTAGAGCCTATAAGATGCCTAAAAATAGCAAAGACTTTGGTATAACCGTAAGTACTAGGATAAGCATTTTAGAGTAGGCGATAAGGTTCTATTACGTTTAATAAATATTAAAACCCGTTAATTATTAAAGAAGCTTAATATAAGATACCTAGGTCCCTTCTAAGTTAAGGAATAAATTATTAAGCTAGCCTATTATCTCTAGCTACCCCTATCTATAGCCTATATATATCTAGTGTTTTATATAAACCTACTAAAGCTATAACATAGACTACCGCTAAAAAAGAACTTCCGTCTAGGCCTAACTAAACACCTTAAGGTAGTGGGCGAGTGGTATAAGGTTGAAGCTATATTATACTATAAGTCTGTTAAGAATAAGCTTTAATTTAAAGTTAAATGGCTAGGCTAGCCCGCTAAGGACTCTATATAGAAACCAGAGGATTACCTTAATTATTGCGAAGATATTCTAAAAGAATATTAGGACTAAGGTCTATAATCTACAAGTTACAAAAAGCGCTCTAATACTACGGTATTATCGCGACCTACGAAAAAAGCTTATAAAAAGAGTAAATAGGTTAAATCGGATATAGAACGGATAGGCTTCGGAAACTATAGAGATAGGGCTATAGCCTAAGGCAGGACGGGTCCTTAGCCTTTTCACATATATAGCATAGAGTTAATAGGGCATTTTGCTAGAATTGCATTCCTATTTATTAATCTATACTAAGAATATTATTCCTAGGGCTTCTAAGCCCTTCTTAAAAGCCTTTTAAGGCCTTCTTAAGCACCTAATTAAGGTCCTTAATTGCTACTATATATAAGAACGAATCCTAAAAGTCTAAACCATAAATGCCTAATCTAAAAAGCCACTACGCCTAATTATTATTAGGAGTAGGATTAGTATCTATTAGGCCACTAAGTAATGGCTAACAAGAATGGGATCTAGATACCTTAGTAGGTGTATAAGTAGGCATAAAAATAGGGGTAGGACGATAAGGTATAGCTGGAGTAGAGACTCTTAAACGCTTAATACTAATATTAGGTCCAAACCAATACTAACGAAGCTCTTATGGTGTAAGCTTATAGTTAATAAAGACACGCTTAAGCTTAGAATAAATAAAGATATTAGCTGGCTAGTATAGTCTAGAACTACTAAGACCTTACTACGGTAACTATTAATTACCTATCCGCTAGGTACCCAAAGGGTAACCTACTTAATACCATATTATATTATACTCTTTTAAAACTTAACGCGTATACGCAAACTCCTTTCTATAGTAGACAGTAACCTTCTTCTTATCACCCTTATCCCGCACCGTATCCTTAGTATACTAACCTTACTTTTATATTAGGCGTTACTAGCTAGCTTGCTAAGGATTATAGGCGGTATAGATAGCTGTAGTATAGTCTTAAATACGACTAAGACGTTTAGTATTAGCGCTAGAATAAGATAAAGCCCGGGTAATATAGTAGTTAAGGACATTAAAGGATTATCGCCACTTAGGCCTAGGCTATTAAAGCTTAAAGTTAGTAATAGAAATCTATTAAGAATAGAAAAACTTACCTTAATGTAACTGCTGCTCTTAGTACGCATATATTAATTATAAGGGCTAAAGGTATTAGATCTAACGTAGTGCGTCTTATTATAAGCCTCTAGAATCCTGTTATTAGATTTCTAATCTTTTGAAGACGTATAGGCAAAATTATTTAGGTAGGACTAGCACCAGTTATAAGTTAGCGGAGGTTAGGGTTCTATATATAAAGGTAGGGCTAGAATACGCTATAGAATCTGCTTAGAAGAGCAGTTAGCAGGAGAACGAAGAGGTATATTAAATTAATGATAGAAAAAAGAAAATCTTAATAATATATCAAAGATACGTCTAAAATTGGACGATGGTTAATGGCGAGAAGTAAGGCGTTTAAGAAAAGGAGCAGCTTAATAAGTAAGGTATCTTTATACTTTACCTTTTAATACCCTTTTAGTAAATAGCCGCAACCTTACTAATATAACTCCGTTATAATAGCGCTATTTAAAAGGAAGGAAACACGCGTATAAGTTATTTAACTATTACTTCCTTATAAAAACTGACCACGCGGCTGGGGGAAGGCAATTAAGACGTTAAATTAAAGATATATACGGGTTAGATTAGATCTAAAATAATACTATAGTATTAAAGAACAACGTTATAGACGTTCTTAATAATCGCATAATAGCTATAATTGCTAACGCGAAATATCCCTGTTTGCTAGGTAGTAGAGCTACGCTAAATATACGGTATAGGACTATTAGATTTAAAAGTATACGCACCAAATCTTAGGAGATAAGTCTCCTTAATTAACTAATTAATACCTTAACCGTATCTAATAGCCTAAGGGTAGATGCGGGAACAATATATTAGTGACGTAGAGGATTATATAAAACAATTATAAATTATATCTTAATAGTTAAAGACGACGGCAAGCCAAGGCTCTGTATGTTAAATCTTATACTAAAATGTTCTACGGAACTATACTAGAATACTAAATTGCCTATAATACTTATAATTAATTATAGACTGGCATAAAGGCTTAGAAGTAGAGTTGTATAAAAATCCCTATGTTAACCTAGGTAGTTACCAGCATACTTCCGGTAGGCTTCTAATAGGTCTTCTAGCAATCCTTATATCTTTTCTCTAGTTATGTTTTTTCCTTATTAAGGTTTTTCAGGAGTTTAAAGTAGGGGTTAGATAGATAGATAATATATAGTGGTATACCGATACCTCTCCGATATCTCTCCGAACCTCTTCTAGGACAAGCCCTTATAATCTCCCTACTATAAGGTAATAGTGATTGGGGGCCGACCGTAAGAAGGGGGGGGGGTAATGTAAGGGATATTATTGCGGACACCTTGGGTTACCCTTAGGATAACCCCCGGACGCCCCTTAGATAGTCGCCGGTCCGTACTAGAGGCACATGCCTATAGTATATAGTCTC
Organism: Cenococcum geophilum 1.58; assembly: GCF_001692895.1. Classification (NCBI taxonomy): domain Eukaryota; kingdom Fungi; phylum Ascomycota; class Dothideomycetes; order Gloniales; family Gloniaceae; genus Cenococcum; species Cenococcum geophilum. The sequence continues at coordinate 598,886 of NW_027137587.1, forward strand.
TACAATCCCAGAGGCCTTACCTCCTCAAAGATTCGTCTCTCTTACTAATCTATCCTATTCCAATCGTGTCCTTATAGCCCTCTGTCTACAAGATCCCCTCACACCTATATAGGATTATTCCTAACAGAAAGGGCACTTAAGTAGTTTAAACCCTATCTTATAGAGGTATAAGAATATAGTATAGCAACTACTAATTAGGAAGTATAATATATATTTACTAGCTAGAATAGGTTTACAAAATAATTAATATAGATATTTAAAAACCTAAAAGCGACAACTATAGTAGAATAAAAGCTTTAAAACCTAGTATAATAAACCTTAGCAATTAAGTATACAACGCAGTTTTAAATATTAGCTATATAGGTCGAATGGAACAATAAGGCGCTTATAGCACAGTATAAATAGAGACTTAAAGTAAAAGTCTAGGACGCGATTATTCTAATAGAAGATACGGAAACCCTATAAGATCTAATTAATTAAGCGATTAAAATTAATAATAGAATCTACTAGAAGGAATAAACCAAAAAGGGTTAGGATAGAGTTTTATAGTTATATAAGGCGTAGAGTATATAGCAATAAAGTTAAAGTTAAAAATTATAGTATAGTGCAGAACTAATAGACCTAAGCGGTACTAAAGAATCTAAAAGATAAAATAAGAAACTATAGAAACTTAAAGGTTAAGAATTAAGTAATTATAGGACTAAGGAGTAGAGGCTAAACCAAGGATCTTGGTAGTAGAAGATATTTAGGCGGACTTTATAGCAAGAAAAATGGTTTAAAGAAGGAACTTATATAAATTACAGAAAATAAGGTTATTTTATTAGAGACTATAGAAGTGAATAGAGTTACTATATAGTAAAAGAAACGAGATTAGTAGACAATATATATATATAAAGGGATAATAATATATTACGAGGAACAAAAGAATATTTAATTAAGAGTTTTACGTTTTATTATAATAACGTATACTAAATTTATAAAGACGCTAAGTATAGCGCAAGCTATTAGCTATAGGAGCTAAAAATATTAAAGTTTAGAGGAACTAATAAACTATCTCGTATATTAGATATTAAGGACAATAAATTTAATATAGGCGAAGTATTTAATAATAATAAGGTAATAAAGGCAGCTTACTAGAAGTATATAAACCTTAAAAAAGTTACAATAAAAGTAAAGACTGGGACTACTATTAAACGGGGATTAGTAATAGAAATTATAACACTGTTAGATATAGCATCTATTGCTTTATAAGATAGAAGGAAAAATACCTAAGAAAAAGGATTAAGTAAATAGATAACTGCTAGTGCTAGCTTACCACTTAATAAAGGTAAAGGGCTATAGGCTTAAGATTCTTAAAAAGAGATAAAAGACACTTAAGATTCTTAAGAAGAGATAAGATACGCTTAATATTACGGCTCCGTAATGGATCTAGTCAGAGGGCTCGCTTAAGCCTTGGCATATGTATATAGACGTGTCCTTTTCCACCTTCTGCTCCTTATCTTAATATCCGGGTCTATAGACTACTAATTATATAGGCTTGCATACGTTCTACGGCGCTTATACCTCGATTAACTAAGTCGCTGTAATACTTAAGGACCTATAATAGACGATAACTAATAGAGTAAAGTAATGGCTTAGTTTAGTAATATATAAATAAGCTTAGGATGAAGTTTCCTAAAGGTATAAGATTCTTAAAATAAGATAAGTAAGATTTAAGATTTTTAAAATAAGATAAGAATATTATAGAAGCCTAGTTGGACTAAGGCTAGAGCTAAGCTTAAGAAAGAAGTAAGCTTAGGATTAAAAGTTCTATAGGACTAAGATTTTAATATATAAATAAGGACTATTAAGAAAATCAACACTAAAATTAAAAAGTAAAAAGACTTTAAGGATTTACTTATAAGGTGAAAAATAAAAAAAACTATAAAGGAGTTTAGACAGAGAACCCTTATATAGTAAGAATAGAAACTAGACTAAAGATCTAGTATACTAGGTCGTACTAGGAATAGAGCACCTATATAAAGAATAACTAATAGGCCTAAAATAGGCACGCTAAGAGTAAAATAGCTTACTAAACTAGAATAAGAAGAGAATCTAAATATCCCTACTAGATTTAAAAAACGATATATAAAAGGCTATTATAATATAGTAATAAGAAGATACTTCTTTATAGATAAGCTATATACACTCTAATAGCTATACTAAAAGTAGTATAGGCAGCAACATAATAATAAGTGGGAAGATTTCTATATATGGCTAGATAAATAAGTTATTTAGAACTACCCTATTATAGAGAAAGCTATAAGTTATATTAAGGGAGCCTTAATTATAATATTAAAAGATCTAGAGGAACGATTAAAGAACTAAGGAAGTAAAGGTAAATCTTAGGGCCTGCAAATAAAGTTATAATATTTAGATTAATATAATAAAGGTTTAAACTTAAAAATAAAGATAAGTTAAGAGTTAATTTAAAGCATCTAATATATTATACGCTATTATAGATTATATATAGATAATATATATAATATATATAAGAATCTAAAAATAATAATCGGAAGTACCCTATAAGGATATATTAGGCGCTAAAGAAGTAATAGTATAGAAATGCTAAGTATATATATAGATAGCATTTAGTAGAAGTTTAGGAGTTAGGGGACTTAAGACTTTAACTAGGAAAATTCCTTATAGAAGAATGCTTAAATAGATAATAGTAGTAGAAATGCTTAGAGAATACGTGTTTATAGTATATAGAGGATAAAAAGCGAACTAGGTATTAGCTAAAGAGTAAGCTAAGTATAATAGGATTAAGCAGCTAATAGTTAGGAAAAGTAGAGGCCTATAGAACTAAAAGGAGCTAGTAGTAGAGCCTTAAACCCTTAAAGGAATTTAAGGACAACACCTAAATTTATAAATTTATTAGTAATATTAATAGTTTAAAGCACTAATAGATAGTAGAGCAATAAGGAACTATATTTTACTAGCAGTAGTTAAAAAATAGAATTACCTTATAGATAGAAGGAGTAATCTTACCTATTAGTTATAATTTTAGGAGATCTAATAACCTATAGAGGGGGGATTATTAATCTTAAAATTGAACCTATTTAGCTAACTATTAAAGGAAGATAAATTAAGATGTCTTTTAATATCCTACTATTAGGACAGGATAAGGCAGTATTAGGTATACCTTAGTTACAGAAGTATAATCCAAAAATTAATTAGATTATAGGTTAGGTTAATATTAGGGATACTTAATACCGTAAAATATAATAGCAAACTAAGATAGTATAGTACTAAGTTAGAGCAATATATAAAGAGATTAAGCGAGGCTTAAGTTATATATTAAAGAGATACTATAAATATAGCAAAAACTATAGAGCCTAGAAAGTAAAAAGCTAGTAGATTATATAGTATAGGACTATAAAATAGAGTTAGAACTAAAAATAAGTTTAAAGTTCTTTATAACCTATAAGCTCACTTAAGAGGAGTTAAGAGTACTTAAGGAGTTTGTCTAGAAGAACTTATAAAAGGGATATATTAAACTATCGCAATTATTAGCGGGATATTTAGTATTATTTATACTAAAGAAAAACGGAAAACTTAGGCTATATATTAACTACAGATAGTTAAATAGCATTACTTAGAAGGATAGGTATTCTTTACCTTTAATTAGCGAAATCTAGGATAGGATAGGTAATGCGCAAATCTTTATAAAGATAGATCTAAGATAGGCGTACTATTAGATTAGAATTAAGGAAGGCAATAAATAAAAGGCAGCCTTTAGGTTAAAGGAAGGACTATATAAATTATTAGTTATGCAATTTAGGTTAATAAATACACTAGTAATATTTTAAAAGAGAATTAATAATATATTAGGAGAACACCTTAATAAGTTTATTATAGTATACCTTAACAATATTATTATCTACTTAATAACTAAGGAAGAATACGGAGAATACGTTAAATAGGTTTTAAAGAGACTATAAGAAAAATAGATGCTAATAGCAATTAAGAAATACAAGTTCTTTACTAGGAAGACCAATTTTATTAGATTTATTATAAAACTAGGTTATATTAATATGTCTAGACCTAAAGAAGATTAAATCTATAGTAAGTTAGTAAGAACTAAAAAACGTAACGCAGTTAAGGTTATTTTTAGGGGTTTGTAACTACTATAGAAGGGTTATAGTATAATAGTTTTAAAAAAAAAACTATTTACTAAGCTTATAAAGAAAGAGAAACTATAGGTATAGGGAAATAAGTAGAAGAAGCTGATTGAGAAACTTAGGAAGTTGTTTACTTAGAAGCTAATTCTTAAGATCTATTAACTAGAACTAAATATAGTTATAGAAACAAATGTATTAGACTTTATACTAGGAGCGTATTTACTATAAAAGCACGGAAATATATAGCACCTAGTAGCATACTATAGTTAAAAGATAACACTACTAGAACTAAACTATAACATCTATAATAAGGAGTTCTTAGGAATAGTTATTGTATAATTATAGCACCTGTTATACTAACCGCGTGCTTACGCGTTCGGTACACCAGGTACGCGTTTACGCGTTCAGTACACTAACCACTCGCTTACGCGTCTGGTGCACTTATAAAGCACTAACTAATTAGGGGGGAGGTGTATCAGTATATAGACCACGTAGTCTGCTTTATATAATTGACAGTCACCATCATCCAAAAGAGTATACGATACTACACGTATTTCGTGCCCCTGGATCTGACTTACTCGTGCTATTAAGTTAGTACGAACACTGATTAGTGAGCGCGCACAGATCAGCAATTACTTGATACCTCCCCCGAGCGATACTTGACAGCGACCACCCGTTTAGACTCCTAGTACAACCTGCTAGAAGGTCGGAAGTCAGGGATTACAGACCATCACCAACTCTATATACTTATTTAAGTCTTAGTACGGTTTACCGGAAGTATAATAGACGTGAATACAGACCTGTATAGAACCCCTACCCTTAAACCTCGAACCCTTTACCCTTTTGCGAACTACTACGGACCTGTTAATTACCTCTACGGACCGTTATAAGACCTTACGGAAACCCCTTACCCTTCTGCAAACCGTTACGGATATTAACCGCCTTTACGGACCACTACAAGACCTCTTCTACCCACTACGTACTACACTACATAATATAGTATGGCAGACCTAAGAAAGCAAGTCGATGAAGGTTAGGAAAAGTGGAGGTAGGGAGTTAACCTTACGTCCGTACCTGACGTTAACAACTACATTAAATTTAAGGTTCTTAAATATGAATATTTTAAGCTTATAAACGTCGACCTATAGGAGTAATACTAGGAAGACTTTGCGGACTTTATAGAAACTATCTTTAAAGCATATAACCCTACTACTATCCATAACCTACGGACCCTCTTACGTAACTAAGGTGTATGGGTTAAAAGGAATAAACAAGTTACTATTGTATAGTCCTTATACAATATAATATACGAGAAAGACCAAACGGAATGGACTAAAGAGGAAATCCTAGACCAGTTCCAAGAAACTAAGGAACTCTTTACTTCTTCTAAACTTAATATAATTACTAGCCTTATACCTAACCCACTTAATTAAATTCGTCCTATAAACCTAAGCAGTCTTAGAATTAATCTTACTGGCTAAAGTATACCTAGTACTTAAGTTACGGACTGTAATACCCCCGCAACCTAAATTACGGACTATAATACCCCCGTAACCTAAAATACGGACCAAACCCCTTCTGTTATTTAAGTCATAGATCTATAAGCTATATATCCGTAAACTATATATCCGTAAGCTATATATCTACAAGTTATAGATCTATAACCTACCTAAGTAAAGTTCTATGGTAAGGAGCTAGTAAACCTAGCCAAGCTCTATACCAACAAATCTAAGTATAGCGGTAAAAATAACAATTTTGACTTTAAACTGACTATCTTTACGGACCTTTGCTAAAAGGCTGACATTCCTAAATAAGAGTTTAGCTAAGCCTACTCTACTATGCTGCGCGGCCTAGCACTTAACTATTACTATACTAACCTTAAGAGCAAACCCCTTGGTGTTCCCTTTAATAAGCTATACAAAGCTACCCGTAACTACTTTAAAGGACCGGAATATAGGCGTGATATTCTTACCTAATAGAATGCAACTAAGCTACGGACCGTAATTGATAAGAATACTGAAAAATCGACTATAGAGTGCCTGCAAATTCTTATTAAAGACCTCCGGCACTTATAGCACGGCCTTAACACCAAGCTTTGAATAGATGACTTCCTATATAATAAACTAATTACAGCCTACTAGGAAGTAGAGCCCTGCAAGTACGCCTGTTATAAGCCTATAGACACTTTAGCTAGCCTTATTAATGATTTACGCTCCTCTATTATAATGTATGAAGTCTTAAACCTACCAGGCAGCACTTAAGCCTTTGTTGCGGATATTTAATATCTATAAATAGACTTAGACGTCTACTTTACGGACCGCCGCTACCGTTAGCAGTACCCGTATCGACTAGGCCCTACCTGCAACCCCTATAATAACTCCCGTATAAAAGCATACCCCCATAGACAAACTAGCTAGAAGTGCTTTATATACGGTAAGGAAGGATGTTAGTTTATAAGGCATACCTAGGAAGAACATAATAAGTTTAAGAAGAGATTTGACAATTAGATCAACCAGTTTATCTTAGACTACAAAGGAGAGGAAGCGGAGGAGTTTCTTAACGAGTTAATAGAAGCCCTTATAATTGACTTTAATTTAGATATTTAGGAATAGGAGATCTTAGAGACGTTTTTAACTACTTACGGACCTTTTACGGACAACTAAGCCTTTAATATTACGACCGTATTAGCCGACCGTTCCTTTATACACTTAATTGCACCTAAAAACCATTCCGTAAGTACCCCCGTTATAGACGTTATAAACCGCAAACAGGACCCATTTGCATATATTACTATAGAACGCTATACCCCCAAAGAATTCTACGGTGTTATGATTGATATAGGTGCCTCTAAGAAGTCTACTATAGGTTACGGATAATACCTTGCGTATAAGACCACTATAAATAATAATACGGACATTAATATTACGCAAACTGGGGCCATAAACGTCTAATTCGGCATCGGCTTAACCGCATTAATTAGATTAGTTAAAGTTAAGACTCTAATTGGCCTAGTTAACTTCCACATAGTAAAAGCAGATACCCCCTTCCTACTCTATCTTATAGACATAGATAGGTTATAGGTATACTACAATAATATTACGGACACCCTAATTGGCCCCGCAACTGCCCTAGGAAGTAAGTATATTACCCTACTAATTATATAACAATTCGGACACCCGTTCCTTATATAGGGAGAGACTTTACGGACCTATATTTAGGAATCTTTTAACTATAACCTATGCTACCTTACTAGTACGGAGATCCACCGTTTATACCGCTGTTTCGGCTACCTATTAGCCGAAAAGCTATATAGAGTCCTTAAACGCTTTGGACATAACGATGTTGACAGGAAGGCAGTTGATTACCTAACTAAATACTGCTCCTTCTACTAGAAATACGGACGTTCCCTAGGCTGATTTAAGTTTACCCTTTATAAGGACCTTAACTTTAACCACTTAGTATATGTGGATATTATGTATATTAACGGCAGTCCAGTATTATATATAATCGACGAGGTAACCCACTATTAAGCCGCCCGTTGGTTGTAAAATATATCTATAAAATATACTTGGGACATTTTACGGACCTGCTAGATTAATACATACGTTAAACCCCCTAAGTATATTACCCACGACGCTGGTAGGAACTTTATTAGTAAAAAATTCCAATAGTACGCTATAGCCATGGCTATCTTAACAAAAGCCGTTCTAGTTAAGGCGCACTAGTCCGTTAGGCTTATTAAGTAAGCTTACCTAGCTTTATAGAGAGCTTATTAGATTATTATGGATAAGTGTAAGGATATTTAAAAGGAACTAGCTTTATAGATGGCTATAAAAGCTATAAACGATACCGCTGGCCCTAACGGACTAGTACCCACCCTCTTAGTTTATGGAGCCTACCTAAGGATAAGTAACCTAGGCCCTCCTACCCCGTCTATTACGGAACGAGCAGCTATAATACGGAAGGTAATAGCCGAAATAGTTAAGCTACGGGCTAAGTAAGCTATTAATAACGCCCTATACTACCGCAACGGACCTAATATAACCCTAGTATACGACCTTCTGCTTAACTCTAAAGTCCTTATATAGCGTAAAAGCGGCAGTTAGAATAGACCTTATTGTCTACTGGCCGTAGAAAACGAGACGTGCTACGTATAGCTTCTTAGCGGGCCAACCAGCTTCAGAAGCACGTCCGTAAAACCCTACTTTTGGCCCGAAAACACCTATAATGTCGAACCAGACGAACTGGAAGCACCTGTTAAATTAGACGAACCGGAAGCACCCGCCGAATTAGACGAACTGGAAGTACCCTTGCCTACCCTAGAAGTCCCCCAAAAACCCACTGAACCTACTAAACCTACCGTAAAGCGTGGTTAAGGACGCCCCTGAAAGCACCCCGTAACCAAGAATACTATAATAGAAAATTACCTAACCTCCGCAGGAATATCTGTAAGGCAATCTCCGCCTATGGATATATTAGTTTTAGTATAGGAAACCCCGTTTATAGACTTATGACGTAAAGAGATCGACGGACTACTTAAAAAGGGTGTCTTTGCGGTTATAATAGAGAGAGATGTTCCGCAAGGCGTCCGTATATTTAATTTATACTTTATTAATAAAATTAAGCACCCTAGTACTGACAAAGCTTTTAAAAAAATTAAGGCTTGTTGTACAAGCCTATAACGACTAAGGGAAGGGCTTAGTCCTTATATAATCGCCTATAATTTAATAAGTTAGCCAACGGATTATACTTACACTTATGCCCGGACTATAGCAAAGTAAACCCGTAGCCCTTTACCTACGGGATATCTTGTAAGCCTATATGCAGTCTAATACCTACCTAAGTAGAGATATCTTTATACGACCACCCTATAAGCTTAACCTATAACTAGAAATAATTTTATGGGTTATAAAACCTCTTTACGGAGTACCGAAAGCTAAAAACTATTGGTTTAAGATATACTACTAGCACTACGTTAGTAAACTTAAAATGGAACAGTCGACCTATAACCCCTACCTCCTATACAGCCTATTAAACGGCCTTAGTATTGTTAGACTCTAAACAGATAATACCCTCTTCCTAGCAGATCAAACCTTTGTGGATACTAAAGAAACTAAACTACAAAAGGTAAAGTTCTTAGTAAAGCTATAAAAGTAGTTAACTAAGCAAACTCTAATTAAGTTTAACGGAGGCTTAATTATATAAAAGGGTAACTTAATCTAGCTAACCTAAAAACGCTAAGCTTAAAACCTAAAGCTTATTATAGTAAAGCTTACGGACCTTACTAGTTCCCGCGGAGAGACCCGTAAGACTATAAATATAAAAAACTAATACGCTGCACAGCGCGTAAGAGGCGCCTATATTTCTATAGTCTGCTAACCTAAATCTACCTATAACTTATCCTTTGCGGCCCAGGTAGTAGATCCGTAAGAAGAAAATGTTAAGCAGCTTAATAAGCGCATTTAATGGCAAATTAATAACGCGATAAGAGGACTTACTTTTATACCACTAGACCTAAATTCCCTTAGCCTACTAGTATTTATAGACGCCTCCTTTGCTAATAACAGGGACCTATTATTGCAAATTGGCTTTGTAATTATACTTATAGACTGTAATTAGGACGCAAATATACTGTACTAGTCTTTAATTAAGTATAAACGAGTAACCTAAAGTATACTAGCTTCTAAACTATATGCACTAGCCCATGGCTTTAATATAGCAGCCGCAATCAAATTAATAGTCTAGAAGATCCTATAACTGGAGCAGTTACCCCTGGTCTTATATACCGATTTAAAGTCCCTCTATAACTGCTTAGTTAAGCTAGGTACAATATAAGAGAAAAGGCTCATAGTCGACCTAATGTGCTTACGTTAGGCCTATGAACGACGTAAGATTACGGAGGTTAAATGGATTAGCAGCGGAGACAACCTAGCGGACGCCATAACTAAGGCAAAGCCGTGTTAAGCTCTTAAAACCCTAATTGACATAAATAAGCTTAACCTAAAGGTTATAGAATGGGTAGAGCGAGACTAACGGAGCATTTACGGTTCAGTTACAGCCCGTCGGAAGGCCGTACGGTGCATTTACGGCCCGTTAAAAGGCCGTATAGTTCATTTTACGGACCGTAAGCAGGACTTACGGCCAGCTTGGAGCACCATTTGGAAGGCAACCCAGAAGGCACCTCAGGGGAGATTTTCTATGTATTTTCCTTTGTGTTTTATGGTTTTATTAAAGCAATTACGGAGGCTGTACACAGGTGGTTTCATTTTTCAAGTACCGCCAGTGTATAATTACAGCACCTGTTGTACCAACCGCGTGCTTACGCGTTCGGTACACCAGGTACGCGTTTACGCGTTCAGTGCACCAACCACTCGCTTACGCGTCTGGTGCACTTATGAAGCACTAACTAATTAGGGGGGAGGTGCATCAGTATATAGACCACGTAGTCTGCTTCATACAATCGACAGTCACCATCATCCAAAAGAGCATACGATACTACACGTATTTCGTGCCCCTGGATCTGACTCACTCGTGCTATTAAGTTAGTACGAACAGTTATAGTACTTAAAAAATAGAGAGCATTCTTATAAGGCGTAGAGAAACTATTTATAGTTAAAACGGACTATAAGAACCTAACGGGGTTTCTAATAATAAAAGAACATAATTAAAGGTAAGTTAAATAGGTAGAGATGCTTATAGAATACCATTTTAAGATTTAATATACTAAAGGAACTAAAAACGTAAGGGTAGACGCGTTAAGTAGAAAAGCTAAACTATAAAATAATAAGAAACTATTAGAAGCAATACTACATAGAGACACGGATAGATTAATTAGATATAATTACCCTAAACTAGTAGTAACTTAAAAGAATAATAAACTAAGAAGAGTCTATAAGACACCGGAAAGCTTTTAGGTATAAAGAATTTTAAAAGTATAGCTAAAAGATCTATAAATAAATATATACGAAAACCAAGAAGTAAAGTATATCCTAAGGAGCATCGCAGAGCATTTTATAGAAGATTTCTATAAGAGAATAACCTAAGGACATAACGGAGTAATAGGCTTAGTATTAAGACTTTAGGAGAAATATATTATTAATAGAATCTAAGGCATTACTAGAAAAGTAATAAAAGAGTATTTAGATTGCTAAAGAAATAAACTAATAAGGTATAAGCCATATAGAGGGCTACAACCTATTAAAATACTAAAAATACTATAGGAGGTTATATTATAGGACTTTATCGTTAAGTTACTAAAGTTAAAAAATCCTATTACCGGATAGGAGCACGATATAATCCTTATAATAGTAGATAAGTTAGCTAAATAGGGCTACTTTATAGCATGTATAAAAGAAATCTTTGTAGAAGATGTTAGTAGAATTTATATTAAGGAAATATTTGTAAGATATGGAGCACTAAGTAAAATTATATTGGATAGAGATCTAAGATTTATAGCAGTTTTTTAAATTTTTTTTTAGCGGAATAAGGGGTTTACGCAGTAATATTAATAGCGCATTACCTACAAATAGACGGTTAGATAGAAAGATTAAATTAAACACTAAAACAATATCTAAAATATTATATTAATTACGTATAGAATAATTAGGTATTATTATTACTAGTTATATAGTTTATATATAATATAATACTATAAAAAGGAATAGGTGTATTACTATTTAGGGGAAATTACAAATATAAGCTAAGAATATCGTTGTTACTATAATAAATTAAAAAAAATAAGTAGTATAGCTAAAGAAAGGATAAATATACTAATAAATATTTATATAAACTTTATGGAATTAGCGAAAACGGTATAAAAAAAGATAAAAAGGTACTATAATGCTAAGACATTTAAGGGACCAGATCTTAAGGAGGGAGATAAAATATAGCTATTATATAAAAATTTTAAGAGCTAATAACTAAGTAAGAAGTTAGACTATGTTAGGCTAAAACCTTTTAAAATTATATAGAGGATTTTACCGGTTATATTTAAGTTAAACCTACTAGCCAAAATAAAGATCTACCCTCTATATAGTATATTATAATACTAGAGCCAGTATATAGGAATATTAAGCCACTAATTTATAAAGTAGATATGTATAGAGGGTAAGAAAAAAAATAGTAAGTTTTAAAGATTATTAGTTATAAGAACGTTAATAATAAAATATAGTATAAGGTTAAGTAAATAGGCTATAATAAGACTACCTAAAAACTACTATAAAACTTAAAAATCGCTATAAAAAAGGTACAGGAGTATTAAAAGAAAAAGGGTTAGGTAATATTAAGAAGGAGCTAAAAATAAAAGGATTAGTTAAAGGTAATTGTCTGTACGAGTAGAAGTTATAAATATTGTTAGTAGATAAATGGCGTAGAGCGTATGCGGTAGGGGCTATATGCGTAGCGCAGGTCACCTAACTGCCTACGGCCCAATAGATAGCCCGACCTTTACTACCCCTTTCTTTCTCTTTTAGTAGACGACAAAAAAAAGAACACGAATAAACCAAGAACTAGTTACCTTATATTGCAATTGCAGTACCCCCCGGGTGATACCAACAGTAATAAACGAGCCGGATTATCTAAGGGATCTACCGCCGGTATATTAGTTGTTTCTACCTTATCTTAATTAGAATCCTTTTTAGCCTCTTTAGCCTTAAGCTTAGAGAGACCTTATTTAATAAAACGTAACTCTTTTAAGCGTACCTTTTTATAAACCTTTACTAGACGGCTTAGATAAGTATAAGCATTTAGTTAAGCTTTTGGAGCCTAAAAATGCCTTATTAAAATAATATTAAACTTTAATAAGGACCTTAGCCAGCTTACTCTTTAGTCTTTTAGCTGCTACTAATATATAAGACCCTAAGATAAATTAAATAAGGAACTAGACAGTTATAAAGATTAATAAGATATATATATTTAGCGTTAGAAACGGATTAAATATTATAGGATAATTAAATATTTGCTTACGTATACTTAGTATATATACTAACTTCTTCTCCGCATAATAAGAACAGGACGGTATAACTGTACTAAAAGAAAGAATAAATATTACTAGCTAATTGTAGTAATTAGACGTAAAGGATCTAATAGGAGGCATTAGGAATAATAAAGGTTATTAAATTAAAGATGGGAATGCTATACCTCTAATAGACAACTTAGAGATAGGAAATATCTTTAAGAATAAGATAAAGAGGAGGGGGATAGTATTACGGACCTTATATTAGTAGTAGTAGTACTATTAAAAAGAGATATAAATGGACTAGTAATAGAAGTATAGGAGGTGCTAAAACTAGTTAAACTATAGGATAAAGGGTAGCCAAGTTATATAGTTAGTTACGTTATAAGTTTAAAATATAGAAACGTAGGAATATAGGAACGTAACGTACTAACGTACTAACGTACTAATATACTTAGTACATTTTTTAGGCGCAGTATTATATATTTAAAGGACTACAGTCCCTACCTAGATAGTTCTCTTCTTTGTAGTAAATCTTAGAATATAATTAGAGTTAACCTATTAGGCAACTACTCTACCAGTTATTATTACGTTATTAACTTCTTATTTACCTATATACCTAGCCTATTAATAAGTCCACCGTGGTATTTCCTATAAGGCTCTATTATATATTTACTACTAAGGTTATAGTAAAGGAAGTTAAGCAATATACTACCTAAGTTAGTAACTATAACGCTATCTATAGTAATAACTACTTTTGGATTAGGAGGAGATACTAACATATATAATAATAACTTAGTAGTAGTTATAATAAACTAGCTTAGGAGTATTATAGAGCAAAATAATGCTAATAATTAGGTACTACTTTAGCAACTATAAGATATAAAGAGAGAAAAGATTAAGATACTATTAATTAAAAGATTCTTAGGAGAAAGGCATAAGCTAAAAGGATTCCTTATATAAATAAAATTAAAGATCTAGTATAAGGGAACGAAGTTAAAATAGTTTCTAGATTAGGTTGCGTACGCAGAGTTATTTTTAATAGGTAGATTACTAAAGTAGTTTAAACCTTATATTATAGAGATATAGGCTAATAGATTGGCAACTACTAACTTAAAGGCATAGTATATATTTTTAAGCTAGGATAGATTTACTAATAGATTAATATAAATATATAGAGATCCGGAATTAATAGTAATAGCTAAAGAAAAGATATATTAGCTTACGTAAAAAGGATTAGCAATAGACTATATGACGCAGTTCTAGATACTAGTAGCGTAAACTAAGTAGAACTAAGGGGCGTTAATAGCTTAGTATAGAAGGGGACTAAAGGCTAAAGTTTAGGTAATTATAATACTAATAGATGACCTAAGCATATAAGAGCTTATTAAGTAGGCTATTAAAGTAGATAACCGGCTATACTAAAGTAAAAAGTTAAATAGAACGTAGTAAGGACCGGTATATATAAAGAAGATATAGCAGTAAGTATTTAGGCTATAGTATAGCGTAAAGCTAATAGACCTAAGCGGTACTAAAGGAAATAAAAATAGAAGACTATGGAAACCTAGAGGATAAGGATTAAGTAATTAAAGGTCTAAGAAGCAGAGGCTAAACCAGAGATTTTAGTAGTAAAAAATGTTTAGGCGGACTTTATAGCAAGAAAAATAGAATAAGGAAGGGGCTTATATAAACTATAGAAAATAGGGTTATTTCGCTAAAGACTATAAAGGTAGTTAGAGTGACTATATAGTAAAGGGAATAAAACTAGCAGACTATATATATATATATATATATATATATATATATATATATATAAAGGGACAATAATATACTGTAAGGAACTAAGGAGTTTTTAATTAAGAGTTTCGCGTTTTATTATAATAACATATACTAAGTTTATTAGGACGCCAAGTATAGCGTAAGCTATTAGCTATAAAAGCCCAAGTTAAGAAAACTCTAAGGTATAAAAGAGTTAGATAAAGAACTAGATTAACTCTATAAACTAAATTAGGACTAGGACGGTATAGTAAGCTAGTACTTAGCGGAGAAGTTTCTCGCGTACTAGTTCTATTTAGCAATAAAATCTAAGAATTAAAATAATTATACTATTAGTAGCAATAATAAGGTAATAAAGGTAGCTTACTAGAAGCATATAAACCTTAAAAACGCAATAATAGAGGTAGAGGTTAAATCCACTAAAAAGAAAGGATCAGCAATAGGGATTAAAACTCTATTAGATATAATATCTATCACTTTATAAAATATAAGAGAAGTAAGATAGTAAGCTACTTTAGCACTTAATAAAGGCAAAAGGCTAAAGGCTTAAGATGCTTAAGATAAAATAAAGATACTTAAGACTCCTATAATAGAATAAGATATACTTAACGACTTATAATAGACAAAAATTAATAGAGTAGAGTAGTAGCTTGGTTTAAAGATAAACGAATAAGTATAAAATGGAAATTCCCTATAAGTAAAGCGTAAAAAAAGCTTTTATAGAAATAGTAAAAGAACCTAAACCTAAAGGAGGTATTAATCCCTAAAGAAATAGAGGATATAGCTAAAGAGCTAGGCCGCTAGGTAAATAAAGTAGTAAGAAAAGCTAATTAATAAACACTAAAAGAATCTAAATAGACTAAGGCGGGAGTAAAGCTTAAGAAAGAAGCGAGCTTAGAGTTAAACAATTAACACTAGAATTATAAAGTTTAAGAATTTAGAGGATTTAATAGGCCGACCCAAACTAGAAGAAAACTAGAAAGAATTTAGAAAATAAATTAAAGCGTAATAGAATTAAAGAGGATACTATAGACTAAAGATACTAAGTAGACTAAGGGATAGAGCGCTTATATAAAAAATGACTAATAGGCCTAAAATAGGCACGCTAAGAGTAAAATAGCTTAAAGAACTAGAGTAAAAAGAGAACCTAGGAGTTCTAATTAGATTTAAAGAACGGTATATAAAAGGCTATTATAACGTAGCAATAATAAGATACGTTCTTATAGATAGATTGTATACGCTTATAGAGTTATATTAAAAGTAGTATAGGCAGTAATATAATAATAAATGGGAAGATTTTTATCTATAGCTAAATAAAAGAGTTATTTAAGACTAAGCAATTATAGAAAGACGTATAAGTTATATTAAAGAAACATTAATTATAACGTTAAAATTTTTAGAATAATAATTAAAGGGCTAGAGATATAAAAGATAGATCTTAGTACTAGTAAGTAATAAACTAATATTTAAACTAGCTAAATAGAGGTTTAAACTTAAAAATAAAGATAAGCTAAGAGTTAACCTAAAGCACCCTATATATTATATGCTATTATAAATTATATATATAGATAATATATACAATATATACAAAAACCTAAAAAAGAAAAATTGGAAGTACCTAATAAGGATATATTAGGCGCTAGATAAGTAATAATATAGAAATATTAAGTATATACTTAGCTAGCATTTAGTAAAAGTATAGGAGTTAGATAACTTAATACTTTAACTAGGGAGATTTCTTACGGAAAAATATTTAGACGGATAATAGTAGTAGGAATATCTAAAAAAATACGTATCTATAGCATATAGAGGAAAAGAAGTAAATTAGGTATTAGCTAAAAGTAAACTAAGTATAAATAGAATCTAATAGCTAATAGTTAGGAAAAGTAGAAGCTTATAGAACTAAAGGGAGCTAGTAATAAAGCCTTAGACCCTTAAAGGAATTTAAGAATAATACCTAAATCTATAAGTTAATTAGTAAAATTAGTAGTTTAAAGCGCTAATAAATAGTAGAGTAATAAGGAACCATATTTTACCTACAGCAGTTAAAAGAATAGAACTACCTTATAAATAGAAGGAGCACCCTTACCTATTAGTTATAATTTTAGGAGATCTAATAGCCTATAGAGGAGGCATTATTAACCTTAAAATAGGACCAATTTAGATAACTATTAAAGGAAGACCAATCTAGATATCTTTTAATATTCTACTATTAAGATAGGATAAGGCAGTATTAAGTATACCTTAGTTATAAGAATATAACCTAAAGATTAATTAGGTTATAGGCTAGGTTAATATTAGAAATACTTAATAACGTAAAAGGTATATAGTACTAGGTTAAATATAACGGAACCTTATAGCAAGTACTACAATAGGCTCGTTATTGGGCTAGGTGTATAGGTAATGCAAATTAAAGTCAACAACGTAATAATAACTGGTGGAGTGGTTGCCTAATAGATTAACTCTAATTGTATTCTAAGAATTACTATAAGGAAGGAACTATCTAGGTAGGGATTAAGGGTCCTTAAATATATAACCGTACTCCTATAAAATCCTTCTTATACGTAATATATATATATACTCTATTTACTCTATTACGGATTATATAGATCCTACAGATTATATAGATCACGTTACGTAACCTTAGTTACTATTCCTCGTTATATAGCTCTATCGGTTCTATCCTAGACCGTACTTATATTAGCCAACTAGCTTCTTTTAACTCCTCTCTAAATAGTCGTAATATTGTACTTAAAGCGTCCGTAATATTAAAGCAATATATAAAGAAACTAAAAATGGAATAGGTTATATACTAAAAAGATATTATAAGTATAGTAAAAAGCTATAGAGCCTAGAAAGTAAGAAGCTGTTAAAGTATATAGAATAGGACTATAAGATAGAATTAAAGCTAGAAATAAGTTAACTAAAGAAGATTTAAGAGCACTTAAATAGTTTGTCTATGTCGGGAATAAGGCAAGTTGCCGTTACGTACGGCAAACTGCCGTCACGTGATGGTAAGTTGCCATCACGTGTCGCCGCGGTACTAGCGTAGCGAGGAGCCTTAAGTTCCTTACCCTTCCTCATTCTAATTAAAAAGCTTTATTAACTAACATTACTATAACCCTACTCAAGTAGTCGTTATTGGTGAGTCACCCTATATAACTAACACTAATTAGTGGTTAAATATATAGTCAACTATAGAGCAGCTAGGTTTTTAAATAGAAGAGACAGTCTTATATAGGGGTGCTATATGCGCTTATATAGAATGGATCCCGGCGATACTATACTACCTTAGACTTGTAAAAAACTAGTAATAGAAGTATTACTAAGTACTAGGAGATACTAAGTTATATTTATTACGCAGAACAACCGCGTTTACGAAGATTTAGTTAAGTACTTTAGGTTAGAAGTATTACTAAACCTAAGGTCCTAAGTTAACGTCTAAAACGCGTTAAACGACGTCTAAAACGCGTTAAACAACATCTTAAATTGCCTACTTCTTAATAGTAAACCTATAAGATCCTATAAAACCGAAAATCCTACCTACCTTNNANNTANNACACCNNNTNAATTCTATACCTACTATAGCGTTAACCTACCTAAAGAAGTATAAGGAAGATATTAACCTAAAGATATAGAATAAAGCTATAATTAACCTTATAAACGCTAATAAACAAGACTTAAATGGATTTTTATTACACTGTATAGTATATTATAAGGATAGTAAATATAATAATACCGCGCTATAGGAATGTATAAAGGAGGACTTTATTAAATGGATAAAGGAAACATAGGCCCCTATAAATAAGGATATTATATAGGACTTCCATAACTTCCTTTAAAAAAATAGAGTATTTGTCCCTAAGGATGGGGGTATTATTAGAGACAATATTTAGGAGTAGGTTATTAACGCAAAAGAAGAGTATAAATAGACTCTATAAGAGATTAAGCACCAACTACGTACTATAAGGAAGCTTAACTTATAATAGAACCTAAGTAATATACCTCTAAAGATAAACCTACCTCCACCTTTAACTCCTCTATATTTAATTTAATCTATAACCTTAACGTCGGATACTATACCCCAATAAGAGCAGGCACAGGATCCTATTACTTCGCGATTTAATAACCTTTAGACTCTACCAACTAAACCTACGTCCCCACTATAGCCTGCAATACAACCCCTACCTCCTCTATCTTAATCTTAAATTAGAGGTAGTTTAAAATTACTTACAGAGCTTACGAAGCTCTATTTAAATTAGGAGAAGAAGTTTAGTAGGGAATTATATAATATTCTTAATTTGAAACTATATATCTTTTATAACTATTACTAGAAGGTGGGAATAGAGTCTAATTAATACTACAATACTTATTCCGTTATGCTTAAGGGCCAAGCTAGTACCTTCTATTATAATTATTTAGCAGGAAAAGGATATAATTTTAACCATATAATATATAAGTTAAGATACTACTTTAAAATAGAAGAGAATAAGTAGTAGTATATATTAGAATAGAGAGAGACTACCTTCCTAAGGATTATTACTATAAACCTAGGTATCCCTCGGCTTAATTATCTTTAAAAGCTCTTTAATTAACTTTAGATAATTTAGCGTAGTTTATCCGAATTATATTAAGAGGATTTCAGCCTATATAATTAAGTTATTAGCGTATACTAAGGCGTTAAAGAATATAACCTTACTCTCTTTAATTCTGCAAATACTTATAAAGGTATATATACCCAATTAAGATCTTCTATTAGCACCGCTCTACACTTTTAAAAAGTATAGTAATTTAACACCTAACTTTAACCTACTTTAATCGACCCGCCTAACTAATATAATTATAACTGGACTAATCGAATATATAGTGGCCGTAGTAGGTAATATAGTAAAGGGTATAATTAACGACTATAAGGCAAAGGTGGAGGTCCTTATGGAGGTTTATTTTAAAGTAATCGCTAGAAGAAGTACTACGTTTATAAGAAACTAAATTGCTAGTTAACTAGGCATTCTCTTAATAAGCAAAAGGAGGTATATAATAAGTTNCGCCAGAGTATAAGAAANNTTNGAAATTNNNAGGTTACTNNGGCCTACTTCTAAAGCTTCCTGATTTAATATAAAGGCGTAGAAGATCTTAAGGGTAAGGTTAATAAGGCCGAATAGCTCCTTATAGATATAGAAATTGAGGAGTACTTACCTAACTAATACTTTACTAAGTATAGTAAGGTAGATAGTATACAAACCGTTACTATTCTTAATAACTAATCTACTACGCTCCATTTTACTATAAAGTTAAATATCTTTAATAAGCTAAGGGAGAGTTCCGTATTCTCCTTTAATAATAGATACTTAGCAAACGTCTTCTATAGTATTATGCTAGATACTAGAGCCGTAGGAGTATCTACAGTAGGAGAACCTTAAGTTTAAGCCCTTCAGCAGCTTAATAGCTCTGTTTAGATTAACTATTTAACGGCAGGCTAACATACGATTTATTTTAGTAAGGGTACTGCGATCTTTTTTAGCACAATTAGGGTCTAAACCCCCTTAGGGTATATTACCTTTTACGTCGTTCCTATAAACACCCTATTTCTATTTTGCATTAAAGATATAAACAAATTAGGCGTTAAGCTTAATAACCTTAAGGATATACTTATTTAGGGAGATAATTGGGTGCCCGTTATGCGTAAGTAGGGTTACCCTTAGTTGCTCCTTTATTAACTAGAAAAGAGTATTACTTAAAGCTACCTAACTAAGTTAAAGTTATGTTAACTACATTATTATTTTAGCCACCTATCCGTTTATTAATTGCTTAGGGTTCTTTAGCGAATAGGCTATAAAGTTAAGGTTAAGGCAATTAAGCATCTTATAAAGTACTGCTATTACAACTAAATGAACTAAAAGTCCCCTAGCCGATTTAAGTTTACCCTTAAAGATAACTATAACTTTAACTTCTATATTATTATTAACGTTATATATCTTAGCGGCAAGCCAGTACTCTAAGTTATTAACTTCTTAACCTCCTCCTAAGCCGCATAATTCTTAAAGGATATATTAGCTAAGAACGTATAGGATACCCTTTAATTATACTAAATTGATATCTACCTAAGACCCCCTAATTAAATCGTCTATAATATAGGAAAGAACTTCTTATCTATAGAGTTTTAATAATAGATAAAGGCAATAGCAATTAAGGTTAAGGAAGTCCCTATTAAGGTATATAATAGTATTAGAAAAGTGGAGCAATATTATATGCTATTACGCCGCGTATATAAGATTATCTCTTTAGAATTAGAGGACGCTAGTAAAGAACTTACCTTATAAATGGCTGTTAAAGCTATTAACAATTCCGCTAGCCTAGATGGACTCGTACCTATGTTACTGGTCTTTAGCGCCTACCCTTAAATAACTAACAATTCTTTACTATCTCCCTCTATTATATAATAAGCTAAGGCTATTCGCAAGGCAACAAAGGAGGTATAACGTCTCTACGCTATATACTAGGTCAACGACGTACTAGGAATAAGAAATGGCCTAAATACCTTAACTACGCTTAATCTACTACTCTAGTCTAAGGTACGCGTATAGCATAAAAAGGGAGAATAGTTAGGCCTATATTAACTCATTATAATTAATAGTTAGACTTATACTATTTAGATGCCTTATAGACCCACTTAATTCCGTTTAACTGTTATTAAGCCTTATTATAAGGATAGCAGCTCCAAGCCTTTATAAGATGCTATAGAAAATGCCCTAAAGGAGAGCCACAATTCTAATATAATTGTAGTAGATATACCACAACTACGACAAGGTAGAGGTCGCCCGAAGGGATTATAAAATCGCTAATATCTTATTAATTTTAAAGAGCAATTTATTGCCGCTATTAAGAATAGAGTTGAGCTGTTAATGGCCTTTATAATAGCTAAGAAGAAGGCTAACTTTAAACTTACAAAACAGCTCTAAAAGGAAGGTCGTATTATAACTTTAGGAGCTCCTTTTTAAGCATCTAATAAGCAGGAGATCGATGGCCTTATTACAAGAGGAGTCTTTAAATTTAAGAAGTATAACCCTACTAAGTTTAATAAAGTTCGCATCTTTAAGTTAAGAATAGTTAATAAGATTAAGGGTAAAGCTACTGACGCCTTATTTAAGAAATTAAGGCTTATTATCTAAGGTTACAACAATAATAGTAAAGAAATAATTCTTATATAATCTCCTATAATTTAACGAGCTAGTTACCAAGTTATTATTATATTAGCTCCCTCCTTAATAAAGAATAGAATAGCAGTTTATTTGCGAGATATTACTTAAGCCTATACCTAATTAGAGACGCACCTTTAGCGCTTAATATTGGCATACTTTTTAGAGTAAATTCGCTACTAGTATCTTAAAGATACGATTATAGTTATACTTAAGCCATTATATAGAATTGCAGAGGCAGGAACTCACTAGTAGGCTACCTATAGCAAGCACTATAAAGAGAAGCTTTTAATAACTACTTCTATATTTAACCCCTATTTCCTTATTATAACTACAGGAACTCTATTTGGAATTATTGGTATATAAACTAATAATATAATTATTTTAGGAGACGACTAGTTCTTAGCTCTTAAAGAAGACGAGCTAGTAAAGGCAAATCTTATAGCAAAGCTAAAGGAAAAGCTTAATTTAACAACACTATTATTCTTTAATAGATGTATCCTCTCCCTAAACGAGGATTCTATTGCTTTATGCTAGAAGGGTTAAGGTAAGAAGATCGACGTTATTAATATTAATTCTCTAAAGTAAGGATATGTAGAGTAACGCGCTTATGGAGCTTATATTACTTCTATCTATTAACCTAAGGCTTTATTTAATCTCTCTATTGCCGCTTAATACCAAGAACTAACTAAGGATAACGTTTTTACCCTAAATAAGCGTCTTTTCTGGTAAATAAACCATCTTAATTAGGGACTACTCTACGTGCCTATTAATCTTCCTACCGCTAGCTCTTTATATTTGTTAATAGATTGTTTATAAATAATAAAGATTTTAGCTTCTAGCTANGATATAAGATTATNATCGCNAACGAATCTACNNNAGAGANTAACTTNANNATCTANGGTAATCTTATTTATTAGAGCTTAACTAAGAGTAAACGCGTTACTTAAAGCGTTCTAGCGTTAGAGATATATAGAATAGTTGGCGGAGTTAATATAGTAATTGCAATTAGAACTACCCTAAAGATAATTATAGATTAACTTAAACTTCCTGTTATCCCTATAATTATATACACCGACTTATATTCCCTCTATAAGTGTTTAGTTAAGCTTAGTACTATAAAGAAAAAGCGCCTTATAATTGATATTATAGTACTTTAGCAATCCTATAAGCGTTAAAAACTCTTTAAGATTTAATAGATTAATAGCTAAGATAACCTAGTAGATATAATAATGAAGGCGAACCCAAACAAGGCATTAGAGACGTTTGTTAATACGAATACTTTATATATATAAGTTAAAGGTTAGGTTAAAAGGGAGTCCCTAGAAATTTCTTAGTTACGTAAGGTCTTAAGATATCTAGGAACTTTAACTAGCGGTCAAAGTTATTTAATTAGTTAGATTCTCTCACTAAGACTTCTTTTTAGAGGGGGGAGCATAATATTCTATAGACCCTGACTTAAACTAGCTAATTAGGATTTTCTATCCCCGGGATAGAAAATCGCTATTAGCTCGCTTACTACTAGCGCCTTGGCGGCCCTAATATAATATCTACCCATAACTCCTAAGTAAGAAAGCACTATATACTAAGAGGCAAATTTTAGGATAGCGAGACTTATATTATAATAGCAATAGTAAGTAAGAAGGATTTATATTTATTATAATTATTAAGCAATATTTATATATAGATAGTAACTATAAAAGAAGAGTTGCTAGTGTTGGAAATAAGGCAAGTTACCGTCACATACGGCAAACTGCCGTTACGTGATAGCAAGTTACTATCACGTGTCGCCGCGGCACTAGCGTGGCGAGGAGCTTTAAGTTCCTCGCCCTTCCTTATTCTAATCAAAAAGCTTTATTAACCAACATCACTGTAACCCTACTCGAGTAGTCGTTATTAGTGAGTCACCCTATGTGACTAATAGTCTAGGAAAACCTATAAAAGGGATATATTAGACTATTGCAATCATCTATAGGTTATCCAGTACTATTTATACCAAAGAATTTTTTTAGGTTATGTATTAACTATAAATAGTTAAATAGCATTACTTAAAAGGATAGATATCCTTTACCCTTAATTAGCAAAATCTAAGATAGAATAGGTAATACGTAAATCTTTATAAAGATAGATCTAAGATAGGTATACTATTAAATTAGAATTAAGGAAGGTAATAAATAAAAGGCAGTCTTTAGTTAAAGGAAGAACTATATAAACTATTAGTTATACAATTTGGACTTATAAATATATTAGCAACGTTCTAGAAACCAATTAATAGTATATTAGAAGAACACCTTAATAAGTCTATTATAGTATACCTTAACAATATTATTATCTACTTAATAACTAAGGGAAAATATAAAGAGCACGTTAAATAGGTCTTAAAAATACTATAAAAGAAGCAGATATTAGTAGTAATTAAAAAATGCTAGTTTTTTTATATAAGAAAAACTAATCTTATAGGATATATTATTAAGCTAGGTTATATTAGTATAGACCCAAAAAAGATTAAAGCTATAGTAATTTAGTAAGAAGTAGATAATGTAATATAGTTAAGGTTATTTTTAGGGGGTTGCAACTACTATAGGAGGTTTATAGCATAATAGTTAAAAAAATTTAAACTATTTATAAGGCTTATAAAGAAAGAGGAACTATAGACATAGAAAAGCGAGTAAAAAAACATTTTAGAAACTTAAAGAGTTATTTACCTAAGAGCTAATATTTAAGATCTATTAACTAAGACTAAAAATGGTTATAGAAACGGATGCATTAAACTATATACTAGGGGTATACTTACTATTAAAGTATAGGAATAAATAGCATCGGATAGCATACTATAGTTAAAATATAACGCCACTAGAATTAAACTATAACATCTACAATAAGGAATTATTAAGTATAGTTATAGTATTTAGGGAATAGAGAGCATTTTATAAGGTATAAAAAAACTATTTATAGTTAAAACGGATGATAAGAA
This sequence comes from Cenococcum geophilum 1.58, assembly GCF_001692895.1. Taxonomy (NCBI): domain Eukaryota; kingdom Fungi; phylum Ascomycota; class Dothideomycetes; order Gloniales; family Gloniaceae; genus Cenococcum; species Cenococcum geophilum. Next base: position 623,948 of record NW_027137587.1, read on the forward strand.
CCTAGTAGGGTTTCTAATAATAAAAGAACTTAATTAAAGATAAGTTAAATAGGTAGAAATACTTAGAGAATACTATTTTAAGATTTAATATATTAAAGGTATAGAAAATGCGAGAGCTAACACGCTAAGTAAAAAAGCTAAACTATAGAATAACGAAAATCTATTAGGGGCTATATTATAAAAAGACAAAAACGGATTAATAAAATATAATTATCTAAAAATTATATTAACTTAGGAATATAAGTTACCAGAAAGTAAATAGGCGAAAAAGATCTAAAAAGTATAGAATAAGGATTTAAACTTAGAGTAGTATAAGAATAGAGAAACGATATATATACTAAGAAGTATCGTAAAAGAATTTGTTAAGGAATTCTATTAGGGAATAATATAGGGATATAATAGAGCTATAGGCTTAGTGTTAAGACTCTAAAAGGAGTCTATTATTTAAGGAATTTAGAGCTTAGCAAAAAAAGTAATAAAGGAATATTTAGATTGCTAAAGGAATAAACTAATAAGGTATAAGCCATACCTAATAGGAGCTCTTGCTGCACCCGGCCCAAAAAGACCAAAACCAACCAAAAGAACCCTGAAAAACACCCAGAGAATCCCCCTAAGATGCATGCATCGCAGGGGAGGCACACGTCGAACGACGGTGGCTCGCACTTGCGCGCGACCGCTAGAACTACGCCTAGCAATGGCCCTCTATAATAAAGACGGGCGAATACCACACTATAAAGCGGAAATACCTCTATTAAAAAGGCATCTAATAAAATATAAAGCCTATTGGACGCGTTTAGTATCTAGAATTGCAGGGGAGTAACCGTTAGCTATAACGAACTAATATAGCTAGCAGAATGGCTCCGCCAGTCTAGTGAACCTTAGGCGCCCCTCCAGTAAACCCTTAATTAAATCCTCCAACGGCTAAGCAAAATTAAAAATAAGTATAATCCCCCCTTACCGGTGAACCGTACCTAGGCCGCCGTAGCTGCGCTTTTACAGTATAAGGAACCCACCCCCCTTAAGTTAATAACCGGGTATATAATTATAATATAACTAAATATAGAACAAGTAGAGGGGCTTAGGGGATAATTAGAAATAGAAGTCCTTATAGAGATACGTAAAGAGGTCTATAACGCTGTTATAGTCTGATACCTTAAGAGCGGAGATATTAGAGTTACCCTAAAGGACCAATAGGTAAAGGAACGAGCCGTAAGGGTAGGGGATAGGCTAGGAGAACGTATTGGCATAAAAGTACTCCGCGAGGATTACCTAGTTAAAGTCCTAGCGGTTCCTATAAGCCTTAGGGTAGAAAAGGGACACTAGGTGGACAATACAGTAATTATATAGGAGATAGTAAGATAAACGGAACGCCTTATACTAGGACTTGAAATCACCTAAATCTAATAGCTTTAATAGGAAAATGTAAACTAAGTATATAATAAGAACAATAAGAGGATATAAGGGTCGCTAAAGACTTGCTAGGGAGACGCCGGACGAACGTATAGCTCCCTTATTATTAGTATATATACACTAGGAATGCAAAAACTCCTTATCTAAAAAGGAATAATTATAAATGGCCTTATATATAACATAAGGCTTTATAACTATAGACTACACCTAGAACAATACTATCGCTGTGTATAATGGGGACACACCTAATCTATATGCGCAGTATAGGTGTGCTGCGGCCACTGTATAGGCCCCCACGATATAAGATATTGCTTAAATTAAGACTAAATAAAATACGCGAACTGCCACCGAAGCATATATAAGGCGTAAGAGAGAGAAGACTGCATTAAATATAGGAGACGGAAGGTAAGGGCTTAATAGCTACGGGAATAACTACACGCTAGGTTATACAAATGGAAATAATAGGCGATAAGCTAGGGGGACGCAGGTGCTTTCCTAGCGTTTCCTACCTTTAATACTAGAGGGCTAGGCTAGCTATCCCAAGCCTTAACGGGCTAGAAGCGACGCCGCGCGATATCACTAGACTAATTAGGGACATAAGGGTCACAGGGGACATAAGGGAGAGGACGCCCCGTAGGAAGACCCCTATGGATAGTAATAGTAGGCTTAAGACCAGGATAATTAAGAATTAGACTTAATGCGGCAAATATAATATTCGCAGCCGACCTATAAAGGGTATATAGCCGACTAGTAAGAATAGGGGAAGAACTAGTAATAATAATAGATTTAGATATAGAAGCGCTAACAGGAACATAAGACACGGGAATGGAAAGCTCTATATAAAATAAGTAGTAACTAGGGTGTAGATATAAGAGATAGAAGCTCCGAATATCCTAGAGAAAGTAGAAATAGAAGAAGCGAGGAATGAAGGAGAGTCGAAGGACCCTTGCTGGGGGTCCGCCACCTATCTATTATACAGTATAACTGCGGCAATATAAACCACCGCCTTATAAGGCCCCTACTAGACAGTCTAGACTTAGAGAAATACTATATCCTTGCTATATAAGAGCCGTATTATAATACCTTTATATAATTAATATACTGCCCCCGAGGATTTCAGCTCCTATACGAACCAAAAGCAGCCACACGTATGTGCTTTATAATTAGTAAGGCTATTAGCCTATCCTTATGGTTATAGCAGGCAGTTAACCTAGACATTATAGTTATAATAATCCGAATATATAGGGGACCGGTACAAATTATTAATGTGTATAACCCTAGGGTTAAAGGGGTCCCATAAACAGAGAATATTATATTGGTAATAAGCTTACTAGAAACTAAAGGTATAGAGTTTATCCTATTAGGAGATATAAACCTCTACTACCCGCGGTGGGGAGGTATCTATGTTGCTGTAGACTAATAGTTAGAGTGCCTACTAAGAGCTATGGATATCTGGGGCCTTAAGCTAGCTACCCCCCTAGGAGCAATTATATGGCAATAAGGCACTGCTAGAAGTATAATTGACCTTATATTTATAGACGAAGGCCTATACTAGAGACTTAAAAGGTGTAACCCTAAAGAAGAATAGGCATTTACCCTAGACTATATCCCTATCTAGATATAGCTAGACTTAGATACTAAAGCGTAACTAAATAGAAAAAGATACGCAATAAGGAAGCTTAAGATAGACAGTTTCTTTAATATAGTTAAACAACAACTTTAAGACCTAGAAGAAATCCACCTAATACTAAACGAGCGAGGCCTATTAACTACCCCTAAGGAAATCGACCGAAGACTAGAAAGGATCTAGGCAGCAATTAAAAATAGGCTAGAAGAGTACTACCCGATCTTAAAACCGGGCCCCTACGCGCAATACGCATGGTCTATATAATGCGCAGTTCTAGTTACCAGCTAATAATAAGCAAGAAGGAAATATATAAGTAGTCACGACCCTAAAGATAAGAGACAATATAAAGATATAAGAAACCAGCTAAAGAATACCCTAAAAAAAGAAGCAAGGAATAACTGGAGACGGTTTATAAACGAGTATACTTCTAACCCGAGCCTCCCCCATAATAAGGGCCTTTAGGATATAGCAAAATGGGTAAAGAAAAAGGCAGGGCGCCTAGTAGAAGACTTATACCTACTACCCCTATAAAGAGTAGGAGAATTATAGGCCATAAATAATAATAATAAGAAGGCAAAGATCCTTATAAAAAGGTTCTTCCCCTAACTAGCTTTAGTAGACCTTAGTAATATTATAGGCAAAACACCGGTGACTCGCCTATGGGTTAACAGCGACATAATAATAGAGGAAATGGCTAGAACTATTAGCCGCCTTTTAAATAATATAGTACTAGGACTAGATGGGATTCTAAATAAGGCCCTAAAAACCTATAGGCCACTTATAGTACCTTGGCTTGCAGATATAGCTAAAGCATGCTTTGCTATAGGCTACTACCCGTGACTTAGAAGATCTATGATAATAGTTGTCCTATAAAAAGAAGGTAAAGCAGATTACTTAATCCCAGGAAGCTACCGCCCTATTGCCTTAGAAAACACCCTTAGTAAGATCTTAGAAAGGGTAATAGCGGAACATATAGTAAATATAGTAGAGGAATATGCCCTACTACTACAAAGCTAAATAGGGGCAAGAAAGAACCGCTTAATACTATTAGCACTTATGCTACTTGCTGCCACCATTAAATCTACATAGGCGATGCGAAAGGACTTTGTAGTATTAATGCTTAGCCTAGACATTAGTAGTGCCTACGATAATGTACTTTATAAGCGTCTCCTATATATCCTTAGGGCAAAGGGCTTCCTAGAATAGATTATATAATTTATTTAAGGGTTTACAGGCCAGAAAGAAATATTACTAGTCTTTAGCGGATACTAGAGCCCCCCTATTATAGTTATAACAGAAATACTATAAGGATTACCCCTCTTACCTATACTCTTCTTTTTCTTTATAAGTAACCTACTTAACTCCTTTAAGGAAGGGGCGACCTAGGGAATAGGCTTTGTTAATGATACAAACCTAATTATATACGGGCCAACAGCCGTAGAGAACTATAGAACACTAGAGAAAGCCTATAACACTTATATAGAGTGGGTAAAACGTTATAGAGTCCAATTTTTACTAGAGAAATACCAGCTAATCCATTTTATAAGAAAACGCAATTAATCTACAGATCTCTAGCATACAATTCGCATCTAAGGCTTTAGGGGTTAACCAGTTTAGGGCCTAAGGGTATTAGGAGTATAGGTAGATAGTAAGCTCTGGTGGAGCGTATATGCGGTGTAAGTGGCCCATAAAGGCCAAGTATAGTTTATTACTTTATCTAGGATTGTTAATTCTATATAGGGTCTATGCTTCTAGAGGTCACGCCTACTATATACAGCAGTTGTCCGGCTAACTATAATATATAGATCCAGTATCTGGGCCATTAAAGAAACTGAGAAGGGCCCCCTAAAATTACTCCTTAAACCACTTTAAAAGGTCTAAATAGCCTGCCTTTGGAGTATTATAGGCGGGNATAAGCGAACGGCCATAGTACTGCTTAAGAAGGAATCCAATATTCCCCCCCTATAGTTATATATTAAAGCCGCTGTAATATAAAGAACGTAAAATAAACGCAACTCTAATGTTATAAAGTATATTAAGATACGCCTAAGTAAACTATAGAGGGACCCTAGGGTGCCCCGTAGGAGAATAAACTAATAACCCTAAAGTAGGGAAGAGATATTAGAGAAACAGGTAAAGAAAGCAGAAGAAAAATAGTGCCGCTTTAGGGCCCAGGCCTATATAGAGGAGGAAGGGAGACGCGTAAGAGGTTAGTAAAGATAATAGTAAGACAGAGAAAGGAGCTAAAGTAGAACACGCAAGAACGCTAGGAAACCATCTACCGCAATGTAATACTGGTTGGACTAACGCTAGAGAGGTAAATGGGAGTCAAAGGTATAGAGGCTGACTCAGGCAAGACAAACCCAAGCCATAGCATAGTTAACGCCATAGGGGGTAAATACTTAAGGGCTCCGAGAAGGCCTAATAAAGGCAGAAAATATAATAGCAACACTNTTAAGAACAGGAATAATAGGACTAAAAGATTGGCTTTACTGGGTGGGTGTCCNAGTAGGTAGCCNNAGATGNNAATGTNGCTNGCTAAGANAGACACTAAAANACGTAATACTGCTATGCCCCCTACGCACCAATTAAGAAATAATGCTCTTAGTAGCTGGTATAGAGAACTATAATACACTGCTCTTAATATAAAAAGGCCTTAAGGCGGTCACCCAGTGGCTTATTAGTTAAAATGTGCTAAATTAGTTCTAGGTTGTAAGGGAAATGGTAATAGAAGGNAAGGGGGNNAGTAGNAGGTGCCCCCTAGTAACTCTANAGTAGNANAGTAANAGTTTNTAATACTAGCGCGTCCGTAGGCTTGTTACGGCAGCAGTGGTTCCTAAGGAGGTTAAACAGTAAGGTAGTAGAGCACCATAGGCGACTCGTAGGCGCTAAAAACAGGCGAGTCCTAAAAGGCGGGGAGATGGATCACGGGGTTTTCTCATTTTTCTTAAATAGAGTTTTCTCCCTATATGTAAATAAGGAGTAGTCCGCGTGGGCCCAGTAGGGATCCAAATCGGACGTTAAGCAATGAATTATTATTATTATTAATAAGGTATAAGCTATACAGAAATTTACAGCCTATTAAGATACTAGAAAGACTATAGAAGGTAATATTATAAAACTTTATTATAAAGTTGCTAAGGTTAAAAAACCCTATTACTAAATAGGATTATAATATAATTCTAGTAATAGTAAATAAGTTAACTAAATAGGGCTACTTTATAGCATATAATAATAATAATTTATTACTTAACGTCCGATTTAGATCCCTATTAAGCCTACGCGGACTACTCCTTATATATATATAGGGAGAAAACTCTATTTAAGAAAACCCTATAATCCATCTCCCTGCCTTTTAAGACTCGCCTATAAAGCGCCTATGAGGTGCCTATAAGTTACCTATAGTACTCCTACTACCTTACTTTTTAATCTCCTTAGGAATCACTGCTGCTATAATAAGCCTACGGACGCGCTAGTATCGCAAACTTTACTTTACTACTATAGAGTTATCAGAGGGCGCCCGTTACTTACCCCCCCGCCCTTTATTACTATTTCCTTTATAACCTAAAACTAGTTTAGTATATTTTAGCTAATAAGCCACTAGGTAACCGCCTTAAGGCCTTTTTATATTAAGAGCAGTATCTTATAGTTCTCTATACCAGCTACTAAAAGCATTACTTCTTAGTTAGTGCGTAAGGGGCATAATAATATTGTCTATTTTAGTGTCTATTTTAGCCAGCTACATTTATATCTTAGGCTACCTACTAGGATACCTACCTAGTAGAGCCAGTCTTTTAGGCCTATTATTCCTATTCTTAAGAGTATTACTATTATATTTTTTACCTTCGTTAGGCCTTCTCGGAGCCCTAAAGTATTTACCCCCTATAGCGTTAACTATACTACAGCTTAGGTTCCTCTTGCCTTAATTAGCCTCTATACCTTTAACTCCCATACGCCTCTCTAGCATTAGTTTAGCCAGTATTATATTACTATAGATAGTTTCCTAGCATTCTTTTATACTCTACTTTGGCTCTTTTCTCTTTCTTACTATTATCCTTACTAGCCTCTTACGTATCTCCCTTCCTCCTCTATATAGGCCTAGGCCCTAAAGTAGCACTATTCTTCTTCTACTTTCTTTACCTATTTCTCTAATATATCTTCCCTGCTTTAGGGTTATTAGTTTATTCTCCTATAAGGCGCCCTAGGGTCCCTCCATAGTTTATTTAGGCGTGTCTTAATATACTTTATAACATTAAAGTTATATTCCTTTTATACCCTTTATATTGCAGCGGCTTTAATATATAGTTATAGGGGGGGATATTAGCTTCCTTCTCAAGCAGTACTATAGCCGTTCGCTTATATCCACCTATTATACTCTAGAGGTAGGCTATTTAGACCTTTTAAAGTAGTTTAAGGAGCAATTTAGGGGGGCCTTTTTTAGATTCTCCAATGGCCTAAATACTGGACCTATATATTATGGTTGGCCGGACAACTACTATATATAGTAGGCGTAACCTCTAAAAGTATAGACCCTATATAAAATTAACAATCCTAAATAATGCGCTATACTATGCTTAGCCCTTACGGGCCGCTTATACTGTATATACACTCTACTAGAGCTTACTATTTACCCATACTCTTAATACTCTTAAGCCCTAAACTAGTTAACCCCTAAAGCCTTAAATGCAAATTATATACTAGAGATCTATAAATTAGTTGCGTTTTCTTATAAAATAGATTAGCTAGTATTTCTCTAGTAAGAATTAAACTCTATATCGCCTTGCCTATTCTATATAGGTATTATAAGCTTTCTCTAGTGTTCTACAATTCTCTACGGCTATTAGCCCGTATATAATTAGGTTTATATTATTAATAAAGCCTATCCCCTAGGTCGCCCCTTCCTTAAAGGAGTTAAGTAGGTTACTTATANNGNANAGGAAGAGTATAGGNNAGAGGGGTNATCCTTATAGTATTNCTATTGCAACTNTAATAGGGGGGCTTTNGTATCCGNTAAAGACTANTAATATTTCTTTTTAACCTATAAACCCTTAAATAAATTATATAATCCATTCTAGGAAGCCTTTTACCCTAAGAATATATAGGAGACGCTTATAGGGTACGTTATTATAGGCGCTACTAATATCTAGGCTAAGCATTAATATTATAAAGTCCCTTCGCATTACCTATGCAGATTTAATAGTAGCAGTAAGTAGCGTAAGTACTAATAGTGTTAAGCGGTTCTTTCTTGCCCCTATTTAGCTTTATAGTAGTAGGGCGTATTCCTTAGCTATATCTACTATATGGTTCACTATTACCCTTTCTAAGATCTTATTAAGGGTATTCTCTAAGGCAATAGGGTGGTAGCTCCCTAGAAATAAGTAGTCTGCTTTACCTTCTTTACGTAAGATAAACGTTATTATAGCTCTTTTAAGTCTTAGGTAGTAGCCTATTATAAAGCATACTTTAGCTATATCCGCAAGCTAAGGCACTATTAGTAGTCCGTAGGTCTTTAGGGCTTTATTTAGAATCCTATCTAGTCCTAGTACTATATTATTTAAAAGGCGGCTAATAGTTCTAGCCATTTCTTTGGTTATTATATCGCTATTAACCCTTAGGCAAGTTACCAGTGCTTCGCTTATAATATTGCTAAGGTCTACTAAAACTAGTTAAGGGGAAAATCTTTCTATAAGGATCTTTGCCTTCTTCTTATTATTATCACTTATAGCTAGTAATTTACCTAGTCTTCGCAGGGGCGGAAGGTATAGGTCTTTTACTAGATATTCTACCTTTCTTTTTACTTATTTTGCTATCCTCCAAAGACCTTTATTATAGGGGAGGCTTAAATTAGTAGTATACTTATTTATAAACCATCTCTAGCTATTCCTTACTTCTTTTTTAGGGTATTCTTTAGCTAGTTTCTTATGTCTTTATATTATCTCTTGTCTTTAGGATTATAGCTACTTATATATTTTCTTCTTGCTTATTATTAGCTAGTAATAAAAACCGCGCATTATATAGACCATATATATTGCGTATAGGGGCCCGGTTTTAAAACCGGGCAGTACTCTTTTAGCCTATTTTTAATTACTACCTAGATCCTTTCTAGTCTTCGGTTGATTTCCTTAGGAGTAGCTAATAAGCCTCACTTATTTAGTATCGGGTGGATTTCTTCTAGGTCTTAAAGTTATTATTTAACTATATTAAAGAAGCTATCTATCTTAAGCTTTCTTATTGCATATCTTTTACTATTTAATTGCGCCTTAATATCCAGATCTAGCTATATCTAGATAGGGATATAGTCTAAAGCAAGTACCTATTCTTCTTTAGGGTTATACCTTTTAAGTCTCTAGTATAGGCCTTTGTCCATAAATATAAGGTTAATTATACTTCTAGCAGTGCCTTATTGCTATATAATTGCTCCTAGGGGGGTAGCTAGCTTAAGGCCCCAGGTGTCTATAACTCTTAGTAGGCACTCTACCTATCGTTTAGCAGCAATATAAATACCCCCCTACTACGGGTGGTAGAGGTTTATATCTCCTAATAGGATAAACTCTATACCTTTAGTTCTAAGTAAGCTTATTACCGATATAATATTCTCTATTTATAGTACCCCTTCGACCCTAAGGTTATATACGTTAATAATCTATACCAGTCCCCTATATATCTATATTATTATAACTATAATATTTAGGTTAACTGCCTGCTATAACTATAAGGACAGGCTAATAGCCTTACTAATTATAAAGCACACGCGTATAGCTGCTTTTGGTTTATATAGGAGTTAGAATCCTTAGAGGCAGTATATTAATTATATATAGGCATTATAATACGGCTCTTATATAGTAAGGATATAGTATTTCTTTAGGTCTAGGCTATCTAGTAAGGGCCTTATAAGATAGTGGTTTATATTGCCGCAGTTGTACTATATAATAGATAGGTAGCGGACCCCAGCAAGGTCCTTTGCCTCTCCTTTATTCCTTACTTCTCCTATTTCTACTTTCTCTAGGACATTTAGAACTTCTATCTCTTATATTTATACCCTACATTGGCAAAATATAGTACCCTTTTAATGGCCTTAATGGTTGTGGTTAACGCAATGGCGCGCAGTTGAGGGCATTTGGCAACTCGACCGACTAGCCTATATCGTGTTTTTTTGACACGTAGCCTGCGCGCAACCTGCCAGTAATCTACGCATTTAGCAACCATAATTATATTTACCTCTTTTATACTAATAAACATATTTAAATAAATAAAAGCTATTTTAAAGCTATTTATAAGGCTAGCAAATAAATATTATTATTTAGATAATTTAATATAAATATAGCGATGGTTCTCTTCTACCTATCTACCTATTGACTTTACCTACCTGCCTGCATCTACCTACCTATCTACATCGCCTACCTATCTATATCTACCGTCTGCTATGCATTTACCTACCTAATTCTACCTACCTATCTATATTTACCTACCCGTCAGCATCTACCTTACTCCTACTACCTCCTTACCTGTCTGCATCTGCCTACCTGTCTACATCTACCACCCCATCAGCATCTACCTGTTTGTGCCTACTTGTCTGTGCTACCTTACGGTTCTCCCCACTCCGTGCACGTTCCCACTTAATGCACGGTCTTTCCTCACCAAAATTTGCCCAAATACACCTTTTTATACCACCTACTAATAACCTTTAATAGAATTTATAAAATTTTAAATATAGCTTATTAAATACCTAAAACTATAATTATATATAAAATATTATAAATATTATAAAATATATATACTTAAAGTTAGATTAAAAAGCACTTTTTAATAAAAACTTAATATTAATAATATTATTATTATAAGGCCATTATATAGCTAGATTTTATATAAATCTATATTTTAATAATAATAAGCTTTTTAAAATATAGGTAACCGGCTTATATATATAGTTAGCTTGTATATAGTTCTGAAAAAAAATTTATAGAATTTTTAAAAATCCTTATAACTAATTACTATAATAGCAATTAATATAAAAAATTAATATAGCTTAATTATATAAAAAGTAAAAGCATTTATAAAATAAAAATTTAAAAAATATCGTTGGTTATAATATAAATAAAGAAGCTACTTTTATATCTATACTAAAAAATTCAATTTTTATATTAGATATAATATAAGCTTAATTATTTTTTTATACTTAATTTTACTTATAATAAAGTATTTTATGCCTTAATTTATTATATAAAAACTTTATTTATAATATAAAATATATATATTTTAACTATATTAAATTTTAATATAATCTTAACTTAATATATATTTATAAACTATATAAATATTAAAAACACTTATTTATAATAAAATATAAAATATATATAAAATCTAGCTATATAATAGCTTATTAATAATAATATTAATAATACTAAGTCTTATTAAAAAGTACTTTTTTAACCTAATTTTAAGTATATATAATATTAATATTTTATAATATTTTTATATAAAATTATAGTTTTAGTATTAATTAAAGCTATATTTAAAATTTTATAAAATTCTATTAAAAGGTTATTAAGTTATAGGTGGTATAAAAAGGTGTATTGGGGCAAATTTTGGTGAGGAAAGACCGTGCATTGAGTGGGAACGTGCACGGAGTGGGGAGAACTCCTAATTCGATTGATCGATCGAATCGTTTATAGTGTTGGCTGGCTAGTCGTTCGTCTGGCTCTGGCGACGGTCGTCTGGTTCTGGCGACGGTCGTCTGGCTGGCGATGGTCGTCTGGTTCTGGTAACGGTCATCTGGTTCTGGCGACGGTCGTCTAGTTCTAGCAACGGTCCTCTGCTGGCTGCCGTTCTGGTGCCTCCTAGGTAGGGAGGATATAAAGAAGGAAGGAAGGGTAAAAATAAGGTGGCTACATAGGGTAGAGGCACGTGTAGAGGCTATCGGGAATATAGCGGGGACCGATGCAGAGCTTCGTGTAGAGCCTCTGTACGCAGAGCTTCTCGCAGAGCCTCGTGCAGAGCCTCTGTACGCAGAGCTTCGCGCAGAGCCTCGCGCAGAGCCTCGTGCAGAGCTTCGTGCAGAGCTTCGTGCAGAGCTTCGTGCAGAGCTTCGTGCAGAGCTCTGTACGCAGAGCTTCGTGTAGAGCTTCGTGTAGAGCCTCTATGCGCAGAGCTTCGTGCAGAGCCTCTGTACGCAGAGCTTCGTGTAGAGCCTCGTGCAGAGCCTCCAAGTAATAAGACTATAAGATTGTATGAGATTGTATAAGATTGTATAAGATTATATAATAGTTAATATATAGCATATAATTTTATCTTAATCGCCACGTCAAGAAATATACAGTTAGCTTTTAAAGTTGTTAAGTAGGTTAACTGCATATTGAGTTAGTTAAATTGCATGTCAAGTAGGTCAACTGCGTGTCGAGTTAGTTACAGTCAACCGCAAAAGATCGTTTACATCGCTTAAATTCGCGAACAGCCGGCATCGCACCCTACCAAAATTTGTATAAGGTGCAATGCTAGCTATTTAAAGACCTAGCAACCATTAGCAAACAGCCGTAAGTAGCTTAAAATAAAGCTTAAGTCTAGCCTAATTAGGATAATTATATAGGACCTTCTGTGGTGTTTTCTATGGCTCCCAATAAACGTAATAAGCTAGCTAAGCCCCTAACGCGCGTACCAACGCGTCCTAAACCATTAAAGAAGCGTCCCAATTTAATATTAACGCCCTCTGTACCAGTAGCTAAGAAAGCAAGACCTAGGGCAGCGCCTTAGCCTACACCTGTTTCCCCGCCTTTACGCCCTAAAGTATTACTATTTACGCTATTACCGCCGGCGTCCGCCTAGCCCCTAATAGATGCAGAAGATAATAATAAGGGAGAGGAGGAGGTAGAGGATAATAATATAGAAGAGCCGCTGGAGCCGCTGGTGGTAGTACGTTTTATAAGCGTATAGAAGGTATTTAATAGAAAGGAGGTTTTACCTAGGTTTTAATTAGTAATATTAGACTAGAATATACTCTACCTAACTACAATTAAGGCTTAGAAAGGAAAGCTCTTAAGGGATCTTTTACCACAGAAATTTAGAGTTTAGTAGCTTAAGGTGATTGCCTTATATAAGAACGCGCGAGCTTGTAACTTCTATTAATAGTAGATTAATAACTATAAGGACCTTTAGTAGGCGGTTAAGATTATAAAAGAATAGTATTTACGCTAGCTATTAAAATCCTTAAGGCTTAATTTTATATTAAGTTTAATTAAGGAAAAAAGGCAATTCTAGCAATACCTATACCTATATTAAGTTAGCAAGTAGGTAACAGATTAGGAGGAAGAAGAACTACTATATAAGCTTAACTTAATAACTTACCCGAGCTACTTACTAAGGAGGACGCTAGTAATTACGTCCCTAGGATAGCTAATAGGTGGTTTTATTTAAATAAGTACTATAGCAATTATCCTATAACATGTTGGCGTAATAGTTAATTATTAACTTTGCTAGATTACGTCCTCTATTATTATCCTATTAGCTTAGAAAATCTAGCACGTTAGAACCGTAAGCTATTAAAGGGAGAGTCTACTATAGATCAGCCTTTATAGAATATTATTATTCAGCTTATAAACTAAAAGGAGAAAGGCCGTAAAAGTAATAAGATAAAGCAGCTAAAGGAGAAGGACGAAACTATTAATAATCTTATTAAAGTATGGCTAGTTAAGGAGCTTAAGTCTTAGTCTTAACCTTGGCTTTCTATATACCCTCTATAGTACTCTCCGCATCTATATTTAATGGTTAATTAGCTTTATAATTCTAGCCCTATCTAGTTAGAGATAGACCTAGTTAAGCTACTTAGATTCTTCTTTAAATAGCTTACTAACTAGCTAGGGTTTAATAATAAGTAGTAGAGGGAGATTCTTAAGCTAATTAAGATAAGGCTAATAAATAAGATATAGAATATTAATACTTTAAAGGCGTTAAAAAGGGAGGGCGAAGGCATAACCAATAAGATATAGGAGGAGTATAATTTTAAGATAGGAATATTAGTAAGGATAAGAGGCAAGATTTCTGCCTTTAAGCTATTAAGGCAGTAGATAAATTTAAACTATATATCCTACGTTTTTATAATACGCCTCCGCGTAAGCTCCTATTAATTAACTAACCGCAAAATATAGAAACGCCTTAAAGCTCTTAAACGTCTTTACTAGTTAATAATTCCTTTTAATCTACGCCTTAAGGCCCTTAAATATTGCCTTAATTAGGTTATAATCTAGTAAGTATAGTGGTAAGAATATAAGTAGTACGCCGTGTTCCTTATATAGATCGCGGAGTTATGCTAACTTATAGATTAACACGTTATCTAGAATAAGAATAGATTGCGGCCTAAGGTATAGTGTATAATAAGGGGGCACCTACTACTCTAGAAATAGCTTAAATATCTCTACTATAATTAAGCCTTGGTAGATAAGGTAGCTTAGGTATCTATTAACTAATAGCGCTAGTAGGATACTCTACCTCTCTAACCTTTTAAACGGGCGAGAGACCTTATATTCTCTTCTAATTGGCGCCTAGCTAAACTTTCTATCGCCTATTCTATTATTAGAAGCTAACTTATTAAGAAAAACCAGCTAATCTACTGTCTATATTGCCTATCTACTAATCCATAATATATAAAGCTCCTAACTTCTCTCTACCGCGTAAGCCTTAATAGCCTTCCTTAACCAGCGAGCTCTTAATAAGGTACGGCTAATAGTGGCTACAAAGACTTAAAGGCCAAACTTATTAAATAGGAAGTCCTACATCTTATTAAGGTAGGCAGTAGGTTAGTCTTTAAGAAAATTAAGTAGCCTCTATTACCGGAGATACGTTAGTAAAAACTTAACACTAAGCAATATTAGACTTATAAGCTCTTAGTAGGCTAGAAGTAGCCTTAGTCAACCTTATATAAGACTAGCTAGCGCGTACGGCTCGTTATAAAGGTCAAGGTTTAATTATATCTTATAAACGGTAGGACGGGACACGTTAATGGCCTTCGCAATAGCCAGCACCCCCTCACTAGCTTCAATTCTAACCCTAATTCGATATATAACCTCAGGTGTGAGCCTTCTGCCTATTTTAGGCAATAAGTAGTGGATTAAATGCGTTACATCACACCTCGTACAAATTTTGGTGGGGCGCGATGCCGGCTGTTCGCGAATTTAAGCGATGTAAACGATCTTTTGCGGTTGACTGTAAATTGCATGTTAAGTAGGTCAACTGCGTGTCGAGTTGGTTAAATTGCATGTCAAGTAGGTCAACTGCGTGTCGAGTTAGTTAAATTGCATGTCAAGTAGGTTAACTGCGTGTCGAGTTAGTCAAATTACATGTCAAGTTGGTCAATTGCGTGTCAAGTTAGTTAATTGCGTGTCGAGTTGGTTAAATTACATGTCAATTACGCGAAACGCGAAAACCAAAGTCTACTTAAATCTCATCCTGCGAATATTTTCCCGATGTAGTTACTACTTATTTTATATAAAGCTTTCTATTCCCATATTTTATATTCCTACTAGCACTTCTATATTTAAATATATTATTATCTCTAGTTCTTCCCCTATTCTTACTAGTTAACTATATACCCTTTAAAAGTCGGCTATAAATTGTTACGGACGCTTTAAGTACAATATTATAACTACTTGGAGAAGAGACGGAAGAAGCTAGTTGGTTGATTTAGGTACGGTCTAGGATGGAGCCGATAGAACTATNTNATGAGNAATGGTAACTNAGGTTATATAATGTGCTACGTATTAAATAAGAGGAATAAGAGGAACTTACGTACCTTATGTATAAGACGTATATTATATATAAGAAGGATTTTATAGGAGTACGGTTGTGTATTTAAGGACCCTCAGTCCCTACCTAGATAGTTTCTTCTTTATAGTAATTCTCAGAATATAATTAGAGTTAATCTGTTAGGCAACTACTCCACTAGTTATTATTACTTGTTAACTTTTATACTTGCATTTCCTATACACCTAGCCCAATAACAGGACCCATCGTAGTTCTTGCTATAAGGTTCTGTTATATAATTACTACCTGGTTATGGTATTAATATAAGAAGTTAGATAATATGCTACCAAAAGCAGCCACTATAACGCTATTAACGGCGGTAACTATATTAAGGTTAGGTAACGACACTAGTATAGCAGACACTAACTTATAGCAACCTATAACGGTCGGATAGCTATAAAAAATAGTTAACTAGCTAATAGAAAATAATGCAACGTTAGAAAATAGGATTAATGGGATAGGCGCAGTAAAGGTTAAGTTACTATTAATTAAAAGATACTTAGGAGAGAGATTAAAGCTTAAAGGATTCCTTACGTAAATGCACTTTAAGGTTATATAAGAGGGAGCTAAGCTAGCAATACCTATGGATTAAATAGCGTACGCGGGATTGTTTCTAATAGGAAGAGTACTTAAATGGTTTAAGTCTTACCTTATAGAAATTTAGGTAAATGGAATAACGACTATAAACTAAGAGGTACGGTTTATGTTCTTAAGCTTGAATGGATTTGTGGAGCGACTTATATAAATATTTAGAGACCTAGAGGCAGTAACTACAGTAAAAAAAAAAACTCTAAGATATTACGTAACGAACCTTAGCGATTAAGTATATAACGTAGTTCTAGACGTTAGTAATATAAGTTAAGTGGAATAATAGGGCGCTTATGGCATAGTATAAATAGGGACTTAAGGCTAAAGTCTAGGACGTAATTATCCTAATAGAAGATGCGGATACCCTAAGGGAACTAATAGATTAAGCGATTAAGATTAATAATTAGATCTACTAAAGGGAATAGGCTAAAAGAGGCTAGGATAGAGTTCTATAGTNNTATAAGGCNNANAGTANNTAANNACTAAAGCTAAGTTAAAAACTATAGTATGGCGTAGAGCTAATAGACCTAAGTAGTACTAAAGAAGCCTATAAAAGATGGAGTAAGAAATAATAGAAATCTAGGGGACAAGGATTAAGTAATTAAAGGTCTAAGGAGCAAAGGCTAAACTAGGGATCTTAGTAGTAGAAGACGTTTAGGCAAACTCTATAACAAAAGCAATAGTTTAAAGAGGGAGCTTATATAAATTGCGGAAAACAGGGTCACTTTGTAAGGGATTGTAAAGATAGTTAGAGATACTATATAATAAAGGGAACTAGACTAATAGTAGACAATATATATATATAGAGGGACGATAATATACTGCGAGGAATAAAAGAATATTTAATTAGAAGTTTTGCGTTTTATTATAATAACGTATACCAAATTTATAAGGACGCTAAGTATAGTATAAGCTATTAGCTATAGGAGCTAGTACCTATAGGATATAGAGGAACTAATAAACTAGTTCGCAGATCGGATATTAAGGACGATAAATTTAATATAGGCGAAATATTTTGTAACGATAAGGTAATAAGGGCCGCTTATTAGGAGCGAGTAGACCTTAAAGATATTATACTAGAGGCAGAGGATGATTCCACTATAGAATAGGGAATATTAGTAGGGATTAAGACCCCACTAGATACGATGTCTATCGCTTTATAAGACGTAAGAGAAGTAGGGCAGCGAACTACTTCGGCACTTAATAAAGGTAAAAGGCCAAAGGCTTAAGATTCTTAAGAAGAGATAAGAGACAACTAAGATTCTTAAGATGAGATAAGGTAAGCTTAAGGACCTATAATAGACGAAAACCGATAGAGTAGAGTAGCGGCTTAGTTTAAGAATATATAAATAAGCACGGGACGGAAGTTCCTATAGGTATAAGATTCTTAAGACGAGATGAGTGAGATTTAAGACTCTTAAGACGAGATGAGAACACTAAGTAAGCCTAGTTGGACTAAGGCTGGAGCTAAGCTTAAGTTAGAAGCAAGCTTAGGATTAAAGAATCTAAGGGATTAAGAATTTGGAGTACAAATTAGGATACCTATAGGCAAGAGGTAAGAGGCTTCTTTATAGATTAGAGAATCTACAATATAAACAGCAACTAGACTAGGAGATAGATATATAAACCTAGAGGACTTACTAGTAGAACACAGTATTTGGACTAAAGATTGAAGAGTTAATACTAAGATTAAGAAGTAGGAAGACTTTAAGGATCTATTAATAAGATATAAAATAAAAGAAACTATAGAAGAATTTAGGCAAAGAATTATTGTATAGCAAGAATAGAAACTAGATAAGAGATCTAGTATATTAGGACGTATAAGGGACAGAGCGCTAGTACGAAGAATTACTAATAGGCCTAGAGCAGGCACACTAAGAGCTAAGTGGCTTACCAAACTGGAAAATAAAGAGGATTTAGAAATCCTAACTAGGTTCGAGGAATGATATACTAAGGGCTATTACGATATAGTAATAAGAAGATACTTCCTTATGGATAGACTGTATACACTCTAATAGCTGTACTAAAAGTAGTATAGATAGCGACACAACGATAAGTAGGAAGATTTCTATATATAGTTGGATAAGAAAGTTATCTAGAACCACCCGATTATGGAAAAGGCTATAACTTATATTAAAGGAGCCTTAATTATAATATTAAAGGATCTAGAGGAATGATTAGAGGACTAGAGAAGCAAAAGATATATCTTAGTACCTATAAACGAAGTTATAACATTTAGATTAGCACGATAAAGGTTTAAACTTAAGGATAAAGATAAGCTAAGAGTTAACCTAAAACACCTAGTGCACTATACGTTATTGTGGATTGTATATATGGACGATATATACAAGATGTATAAAAATCTAAAAGAAAAGAATTGGAAATACCCTATAAGGATATACTGGATAACGGACAAGTAATAGTATAGGAATGCCAAATATATATATAGATGGTATCCAGTAGAAGTCTAAGAGGAAAGTAATTTAATACTTTAACTAGGAAGATTCCTTACGGAAGAATACTTAAAAGGATAATAGTGGTGGGAATGCCTAAAGAATACGTGTCTATAGTATATTAAAGATAAAAAGCGAATAAGGTATTAGCTAAAGAGTAAGCTATGTATAGCAAGATTAAGCAGCCAATAGTTAGGAAAAGTAGAGGCCTATAGAACTAAAGGGAGCTAGTAGTAGAGCCTTAGACCCTAAAAGAAATTTAAGGACAACACCTAAATTTATAAGTTAAATAGTAAGATTAGCAGTTTAAAGCGCTAATAGATAGTGAAGTAATGCAAAACTATATCTTACTAGCAGTAGTTAAGAGAATGGGACTATCTTATAGATAGAAGGAGCAACCTTACCTATTAGTTACAATTTTAGGAGATTTAATAGCTTACGGAGGAGGGATTATTAATCTTAAAACAGGACCTATTTAGTTAACTATTAAAGGAAGATAAATTAAGATGTCTTTTAATATCCTACTATTAAAATAGGATAAGGCAGTACTAGGAATACCTTAGTTATAGGAATATAATCTAAAGATCGATTAGATTATAGGTTAGGTCGATATTAAAGATACTTAACGCCGTAAGATATAATAATAAGCTAAGTTGGTATAGTACTAAGTTAGAGCGATATATAAAGAAACCGAGTAAGGCTTAGGTTATATACTAAAGAGATACTATAAGTATAGTAAGAAACTATAGTCACCGGAAAGTGAAAAGCTATTAGAGTATATAGTATAGGACTATAAAATAGAGTTAGAACCAGAAATAAGTCTAAAGTTCTTTCTAATCTATAAGCTTATTAAAGAAGAAGGTAGAGCACTAAAAGAGTTTATTTAGGAGAACCTACGAAAGGGATATATTAGACCATCGTAGTTATTAGCGGGTTATCTAGTACTATTTGTACTAAAGAAAAATAGTAAACTAAGGCTGTGTATTGACTATAGACAGTTAAACAGCATTACTAGGAAGAATAGGTATCCTTTACCCTTAATTAGCAAAATCTAAGATAGAATAGGTAATGCGTAAATCTTTACAAAGATAGATCTGAGATAGGCGTACTATTAGATTAGGATTAAGGAAGGCGATAAATAGAAGGCAGCCTTTAGATTAAAGGAAGGACTATATAAACCATTGGTTATACAATTCGGGCTTATAAATATACTAGTAATATTCTAAAAGTATATTAATAATATGTTAGGAGAACACTTAGATAAATTTGTTATAGTATACCTTAACGATATTATTATCTACTTAATAACTAAGGAAGAATATAGGGAATATATTAAATAGGTCTTAAAGAGACTATAAAAAGAATAGATGCTAGTAGTAATTAAGAAATGCGAGTTCTTTACTAGGAAGACCGATTTTATTAAATTTATTATTAAACTAGGCTAACTTAATATAGATCTAAAGAAGATCGAGGCTATAGTAAATTAGTAAGAACTAAAGAACGTTATATAGTTAAAATCGTTTTTAGGGTTTTGCAATTACTGTAGAAGGTTTATAGCGTAATAGTTAAAGAACATTAAACTATTTACGTAATTAACGAAAAAAGAAGAACTATAGGTATAGGGAGAGGAATAGCGAGAAATTTTTAAGAAAGTTAAAGAGTTGTTTACCTAAGAGCCAGTTCTTAAGATCTATTAACTAGGACTAGAGACGGTTATAAAGACGGATGTATTAGATTATATACTAGGGGCGTACTTTATATAAAGGCATTAAGATAGATAGCACCTAGTGGTATATTATAGTCGAAAGATAATACTACTAGAGTTAAACTATGACATTTACAATAAGAAGTTGTTAGGTATAGTTATAGTACTAAAGAAATAGAGAGCATTTTTATAAGGTATAAAGAAACTATTTATAGTTAAAACGGATTATAAGAACCTAATAGGATTCCTAATAACGAAAGAACTTAACTAAAGACAGGTTAGATAGGCAGAGATGCTTATAGAATACTATTTCAAGATTTAGTATACTAAGGGTATAGATAACACATAGGCAGATACTCTAAGTTAAAAGGCTAAACTATAAAATGATGAGAAGCTATTAGGGGCTTTACTGCGAAAAGATATAGATGGATTAATTAGGTATAATTATCTAAAAATTATAGTAACTTAAGAGAATAATAAATTAGAGAAAGTCTACAAGATACTAGAAAGCTTTTGGGCATAAAGAATTCTAGAAGTATAGCTAGAAGATCCATAGACGGATATATACGAAAATTAAGAGGTAAAGTATATCCTAAGAAGTATAGCGGAGCAATTTATAGAAAAATTCTATAGGGGATTGACTTAAGGATATAATGGAGCCACGGGCTTAGTATTAAGACTTTAGGAGGAGTATATTATTAATAAAATCTAAAGGATAGCTAGGAAGGTTATAAAAGAGTATCTAGATTACTAAAGAAATAAACTATTAAGGTATAAGCTATATAGAGGGCTACAACCTATTAAAATACTAGAGAAACTATAGGAGGTTATATTATGGGACTTTATTATTAAGTTACTAAAGTTAAGATATTCTATTACCGGATAAGACTATAACGCAATCTTAGTAATAGTAGATAAGCTTATAAAGTAGGGATACTTTATAGCATATATAGAAGAAATATTAGCGGAAGATGTCGCTAGAATCTATATTAAAGAAGTGTTCGTAAGATATAGAGCATTAAGTAAAATTATATTGGATAGAGATCTAAGATTTATAGTAGTATTCTAGGAAGTGTTCTTAGTAGAGTAAGGAGTTTAAGTAGCAACTTCCACCGTATATTATCTATAGACAGACGGTTAAATAGAAAGATTAAATTAGACGCTAGAACAGTATCTAAGGCATTATGTTAATTATATATAGAATAATTAGGTATTACTATTACTAGTTATATAGTTTGCGTACAATACAATACCTTAAGAAGAAATAGGCACATTACCATTTAAGGCAAATTACGGATATAAGCTAAGAACATTATTATTACTATAGTAAGTAAAGAAAACGAGTAGTATAGCCAAAGAAAGAATAAAGACGTTAATAAATCTTTATATAGACCTTATAGAATTAGTAAAGAAAGTATAAAAGAGAATAAAAAGGTACTATAATGCTAAGAGATCTAAGGGACTAGATTTTAAGGAGGGAGATAAAGTGTAGCTACTATATAAAAATTTTAAGAGTTAATAACTAAGTAAGAAGTTAAACCACGTTAGATTAGGACCTTTTGAAATTATATAAAGAATTTTACCGGTTACGTTTAAGTTAAACCTACTAGCTAAAATAAAGATCTACCCTATATAGTATATTGTAATACTAGATCTAGTATACGGGAATATTAAGCCACTAGTTTATAAAGCAGACATATATAGAGGATAAGAAGAAGATAAATAGCAAGTTTTAGAGATTGTTAATTATAAGGATATTAATAATAAAATATAGTACGAGGTTAAGTAGATAGGCTATAATAAGACTACCTAGGAACTATTAGAAAATTTAAAGAACGCTATAAGAAAGGTATAGGAGTATTAGAAGAGATTAGGTTAGGTAATATTAATAAAGAAGAATCGCTAAAGAATAAGTTACTTAAGGGGGACTTAAGAAGAGTAGTTACTGAACTACTTAGATCTATTTCCTTCTCTATTAGGGGAGAATCCGTTCTTTTATTACTAAGTTCCTATAAACCTTATTCTATAAGTTTCCACTCCTTAGAGTAAACCTTCTTAAGATAAAGTAAACGAGTAGACGCCGTAATTTAAGTATCTAGGGCTTTTTATTCCGTATTATAAGAACGTTCTAGCTTAGTAAGGGCTTAAGGCAGTTTACTATCTAGCCGTATAGCAGTAGATTAAATATAAGACCCTAAGATAAATTAATTAGGGAACTAGACGACTATTAAGAGTAATAGGCCGCGTATATTTAGCATTAGAAGTAGAGCGAATGTTATAAGACGAACGAATATTTGCTTTAGTATACTTTAAATAAGAGGACGGTTGTTATAAAGATAGGTTCGCTAATGTAACGTAAACTAACCCCTCTTTTAAATAACAAGAACATAGGGATAGTATAATCTCACTAAGAGATAATATTACAGTAATAGTGCGAGCACAACGTTGGGCGTATAAAGAAGAAATTGCTTTAGGTATAATAAGTAATAATATTAACNAAATTAATTAGANNNANATTATACCTNTANTAAANNACTTANANANNTTTTAAATNTTTAAGGANNAAGATAAAGAGGAGGGAGATGGTGTTACGGACGCTTTAAGTATAATATTATAACTACTTAGAGAAGAAACGGAAGAAGCTAGTTAGTTAATTTAGGCATGGTCTAGGATGGAGCTAATAGAACTATATGACGAGAAATGGTAACTAAGGTTATATAATATGCTACGTGTTAAACAAGAGAAATAAAAAGAACTTATGTACCTTATATATAAGACGTATATTACGTATAAGAAGGATTTTATAGAAGTATGGTTATGTATTTAAGGACCCTTAGTCCCTACCTAGATAGTTCCTTCTTTATAGTAATTCTTAGAATATAATTAAAGTTAATCTGTTAGGCAACTACTCTACTAGTTGTTATTACTTATCGACTTTTATACTTGTATTTCCTACACACTTAGCCCAATAATAGGACCTATTATAGTTCTTGCTACAAGGTTCCGTTATATAAATGCTATATTTACTACGTTAAGTCTAATTTTTAATTATCCTAGTCTTAAGCTTACTATAGCTATTTATAAGGATCTTCCTATAGGGCGTCCTCTCCCTTATATCCCCTATAACCCTTATATCCCTATATAGTCTAGTAATATTATATAGTGTCGCTTCTAGCCCGTTAAGGCTTAGGATAGCTAGCCTAACCCCCTGGTATTAAAGGTAGGAAACGCTAGAAAGGCACTTACGCCCCCCTAGCTTATTACCTATTATTTCCATTTATATAACCTAGCGTGCAGTTATTCTTATAGCTATTAAGCCCTTACCTTCCGTCTTCTGTATTTAATGTAGTCTTCTCTCTCCTACGCCTTATATATACTTTGGTAGCAGTTTACGCATTTTATTTAGTCTTAATTTAAGTAGTATCTTATATTATAGGGGCCTGCATAGTAGCCGTAGCACACCTATATTGCGTATATAGATTAGGTGTGTCCCTATTATATATAGCAATAGCATTATTTTAGGCGGAGTTTATAGTTATAGAGCCTTACGTCGTATATAAGGCCATTTATAATAATACCTTTTTAGATAAGGAGTTTTTACATCCTTAGTGTATATATACTAATAATAAGGGAGCTATATATTTAACCGGCGTCTCCCTAGCAAGTCTCTAGCAACCCTTATATCCTTTTATTATTCTTATTATATACTTAGTTTACATTTTCCTATTAAAGCTATTAGATTTAGGTAATCTTAAGTCCTAGTATAAGGCGTTCTATTTATTTTACTATTTTATATATAGTTGCTATATTATCCGCCTAGCGTCCTTTTTCTACCCTAAGGCTTAGGGGGACCGCTAGGACTTTAACTAGGTAGTTTTTACGGAGCACTTTTATACCAATTTATTTTCCTAGCCTATCCCCTACTTTTACGGCTTGTTCCTTTACCTATTAGTCCCTTAGGGTAACTCTAATATCTTCGCTCCTAAGGTATCGGACTATAATAGCGTTATAAACCTCTTTATAAATCTTTATAAGGACTTCTATTTCTAATTATCCCCTAAGCCCCTTTACTTTTTCTATATTTAGTTATATTATAATTATATACCCGGTTATTATCTTTAGGGGGGTAGGTACCCTATACTATAGAAGCGCAGCTATGATAGCCTAGGTGCGGTTCGCCGGTAAGGAGGGATTTTATTTATTTTTAATTTTACTTAGCCGTTAGAGGATTTAATTAAGGGTTTACTAGAGGGGCGCCTAAGGTTTACTAAACTAGCGGAGCCATTCTACTAGCTATATTAGTTTATTATAGCTAATAGTTACTTCCCTATAACTATAGATACTAGACACGTCTAATAGGCTTTATATTTTATTAGATACCTTTTTAATAGAGGTCTTCCTACTTTATAGTATAGTATTCGCCCGTTTTTATTATAGAGGTCTATTGCTAGGCGTAGTTTTAGTAGACGCACGCGAATATAAACCACCGTCACTTAATATATGCCTCCCCTGCAATGTATGTATCTTAGGGGGATTCTCTAGGTATTTTTTAGGGTTCTTTTAGTTAGTTTTGGTCTTTTTGGGCCGGGTGCAGCAAGAGCTCCTAAACTTTTTAATATAAAGATATAAGAAACCAGTTAATGAATTAGGAATCTTTATAGCATATATAAAAGAAATCTTAGTAGAAGATATAGCTAAAATCTATATTAAGGAAGTGTTTATAAGATATAAGGCACTAAGTAAGATTATATTAAACAGAGATCTAAGATTTATAGCAGTATTTTAGGAGGTATTCTTAGCGGAATAAGGGATTTGCGCAGTAATATTAATAGCGTATTATCTATAGATAGATAATTAAATAGAGAAACTAAATTAGATATTAGAGTAGTACCTAAGATATTACATTAATTAGGTATTATTACTGCTAGTTATATAGTTTATATATAATACAACATCATAGAAAGGTATAAAGATACTACTATTTTGGGCGAATTATAGATATAAGCCTAGAATATTATTATTACTATAATAAGTAAAGAAAATAAGTAATATAGTTAAGGAAAAAATTAATATACTAATAAATCTTTATAAAGACCTTATAAAATTAGTAAAGTTAGTATAAAAGAGAATAAAAAAGTACTATAATATTAGGAGATTTCAGGGACTAGATTTTAAAAAGGGGGGTAAAGTATAGCTACTATATAAAAAATTTACAAGTTAATAACTAAGTAAAAGGTTAGATTATGTAAACTAGAACTATTTAGGATTGTAGTTAAATTTTTAAAAGTTATATATAGACTTAACTTACTAGTAAAAATTAAAATTTACCCTATATAGTATATCGCAATACTAGAGCTAGTATATAAAGATATAAAGCTACTAGTTTATAAAGTAGACATATATAAAGAATAAGAAGAAGATAAATAGTAGATTTTAAAGATTGTTAGTTATAAGGACATTAACAATAAAACTTAGTATAAAGTTAAGTAGGTAGGCTATAATAAGACTACCTAAAAGCTACTATAAAACTTAAGGAATACTATAGGAAAAGTATAAGAGTATTAGAAGAAAACGAGTTAGGTAATATTAAGAAGGAGCTAAAGATAAAGAAATTAGTTAAAGGTGATAGATAAGCTAGATTATCTATAGGATCTACTACCGGCGTATAAACTATTTCCGCCTTTTCTTAATTAGAATCCTTTCTAGCCTTTTTAGCCTTAAGTTCCGCTAAACCTTACTTAGTAAAATATAACTCCTTTAAGCGTACTTTCTTATAAACCTTTAAAAGATAGGTTAATTAAGCCTTTAGAGCCTAAGATACTTTATTAAAGTAACGTTAGACCTTAATAAGGGCTAGTAATAGTTTACTCTTTAGTTTTTTGACTACTTCTAATATATAGGACCCTAAGACAAATTAAATAAGGAACTAGACGTTTATAATAAAAAAAATAAAACGCGTATACTTAGTATTAAAGACAGATTAAACATTATAGGATAATTGTATATTTACTTACGTACACTTAGTGTATAAAAAAGGTTAGCGACCGGATAAAGCCGCGATTATAATATATACTAACTTTTTCTCCGCATATTAAAAATAGAACGGTATAACCTTATTAAGTAAAAGAATTATAGTTACTAGCTAATTATAATGGTTAGGTATAAAGGATCTAATAAAAGGTATTAGAAATAATAAAGGTTATTAAGTTAAAACGGGAATATTATACCTCTAATAAATAACTTAGAGATAGGAGATACCTTTAAGGACAAAAATAAAGAGGAGAAGGATAGTGTTACGAACTTTATATCGGCAGTAGTATAACTATTAAGAAAGGATATATATAGGTTAGTTAAAATAGTATATAAGGCACTAAAACCAATTAAGCTATAAAATAAAGAGTAGTTAAGTTATATAGGAATATGTTCGTACTAATTTAATAGCACGAGTGAGTTAGATCCAGGGGTACGAAATACATATAGTATTATATGCTCTTTTGGATAATGGTAACTGTCAATTCTATTAAGGTAGACTATATGGTCTATATACTGACGCGCCTCCCCCCTAATTAGTTAGCATGTAGGTAGTTAGTGCACGAACGCGTATTTACGCGTTCGTATACTAGGTGCTATAATTATATACTAGCAGTACTTGGAAAATGAAACCACTTATATACAGCCTCCGTAATTGCCTTAATAGAACTATAAAACACATAAGAAAATATATAGGAAACTCCTCCTAAGGTGCCTTCTGGGCTGCCTTCCAAACAGTGCCCCAAGCTAGCCGTAAGTCCTACTTACGGTCCGTAAAATAAACCGTACGGCCTTTTAACGGGCAGTAGACGAGCTATAAGTCAGATCTTAAGGGCCGCTAAGACGCTAGTGCTAAGCGAGCCAATAGCGATTTTCCGTGCCCGGCATGGAAAATCGTAATTAGTGGATTTAACCACTGTGGCAGAATATAGCAGAATTTGGCAGGTCACGTAAGTCTACTAAGTTCCATTATAGCTTTCCACCGTTTTTTACCTAATAGCTGTCACGGAGTGAGCATAAGTGGTGATAATATATAACGAAGTAGATATTATTAAGCTATGTACATGAACTGTGTAATAAGGTCAAGACGTTGCGTAAGGAGAGAAGGTAGGAGATTGGGAAGAAAGGGCATATATTGTTGACTTGGTTGCTTGGTTAATACATATATAGGGCAGAATAGGGTTTAGGTCGTGGTCCTAGCAGAACTTAGCAGAATTCGGTAGAACTTAGTAGAATTTGGTGGAACTTGGCAGAATATAGCAGAATGCCGTAGATTGCCGTTAGATTGCCGTCAGATTGCTATTTTACAGTTGGTCTCTAATTGCTAAGTTGGTGGAAATAGGTAAACGTGTATAAGGTGTTACGGGGGTATCCTATAACAGTACCCCCCCTTTAAACTCGAGCTTCTGCGAGATGGGGCTATGGTAGTTCTGGGTGGAGTTTGTGAAAGTCTTCTGCGGCTTATATAAGTCCTATAAAGTCAACGGGTTCCTATAAGGACTTAGTAAAGCCTTTCCATTTCGTAAGATATATATATTGGCGTTTCCGTTTGTCGTACTTAATATCATTAATTCTTTTAACAAAGTACTCGTTCTTACTATCCACTTCGACTAGTAGGGGAGGGTCCTATATCTATTTAGGCAGGGCGTCTAATATGGGGGCAGTAGGATAGAGGACTAACGTATAGAATACGGGGTGGATTTTAACTGTATTAGGGAGCTTTAATCGGTAGGAGTAAGAGGAGATAACCTTCTTAACCTTATAAGGACCAGTGTTCTTCTAATTAAGTTTCTTAGCAGGTTGTTTCGTGTTTAGATTTCTTATGTCTAGCTAGACAAAGTCATTAACTTAGTAGGCTAGTGCTGGGGTTCGTTTCTTATTCGCTGCGGCTTTATAGACAAATTAGGCCCATGTTATTTTGTTAGTAAGGAACTATTATAGTTTCTCTATCTTTTCTACGAATTTGTTTGCTTCTATAACTTATAAGGCTTAGTAAGCGGGATAAGGAACGTTACTGAAGGGTTTAAAGCCTATTTGTAGATGCTAGCCGTAGTTAGCCAGGAATGGGGAGACCTTTGTGGTTTCCAAGACGGAATTATTTGCCGTAAACTCGGCGAATATAAGCCAGTCAATCCAGTCATCTTATAAGTACGATATATATATCCGGATATACTATTCTATTATAGCATTTACACGTTCCGTTTAACTATCCGTTTCTAGGTAGTATACTATAGACAATAGTGCTTTAATACGGAGTTAGATAGTTAGTTTTTCCTAAAATATAGAGATAAACTGGCTACCTCTATTAGAGATAATCGTTTTAGGGAGTCCGTGGAGTTTTTATACGTAATCTAGGAATAGTTAGGCGATAGCAGGTGTTAACATATTAGGGCACGCAATTAAGTGTTTTATTTTAGATAGTTGGTCTATAACTACCATAATATTTATACAGCCTTTACTTATAGGGAGATTAATAATAAAGTTAATTAAGATATCCTTCTATCTTTGGTCCGGAACAGGCAGTGGCTTTAAAAGGCCGTTGTACGTCTTATATAAAGCTTTAGCTTATTAACAGATATGGTAGCTAGAGATATACCTTCGTGTTATATTATATATATTTAGCCAATAATACTCCCATTAGAGTAGTTCTAGGGTCTTTCCTTAGCCTAGGTAGCCGGCGATAGGTAGATCGTATACGTATTTAAGGAGTTTAAGCTTAAGCTTATTGTAATTAGGGATAACTAAACGGTTTTGGTAATATAAGCGGTTTCTATAGGCTTTGCATTTACTTAGAGAAATCTTTTTAGAGCGTCTGATGCTATCTTACATTAACTTAAGCGTCTCTTAAATAAACTTATTATTTGGGTATTTGTTAACTATAATCTATTTAATTAATTAATCAGTCATTTTAAGGACGAGTACCGTAAGATCTTTAGTGGGAGGGTTAAATAGTTTAGGGCGAAGCAGGGTCTGATTTTAGTAAGAGCGCGCTTCTTTTAGGGCTGGCGCGTCTTGCGAGCGTCAGGTTAGGGCATTAGGCTTCTAACCTTAGACGCCTAGGCGGTACATAATTAAGAATTAAAAACAAGACAGATATTCTAACCAACGGGCCTAACGATAACTTAGCTGTTTTATAGTTGTGAAGTACTGCAGGTTCTTATAGTTGCTAAGGACCTTAATTAGAAATCCAGCGCCTTCTAGTTTAGGTCGCCATTATTTAAAATATCTAATAATAGCTAACAATTCCTTATCGTAGATCTCGTAGTTATATTCGGCTAAGCTTAGTCGTTTTAAGAAGTATGCTATAGGGTATAATACTCTATCCTTGTTATATTAAGATAGGATGCCTTTAGTAACGTAGTTAGATGAGTTAGCTTCTATAATACTTATTTAGTTCGGGTTAAAGTATTAGAGCACAGGCGCAGTAGTAAATATAACCTTTAGATAGGCAAAGGCCTTCTTACATTCCTTATTAAAGATAAAGACTTTATCCTTTTAGGTTAAGGCTATAAGGGGTAAAACTAAGGCGGAGAAGTTATTAATAAACCGTTAGTAGAAATTAGCAAATCCTATAAAGGCTCTTACGTCCTTAATGTTCTTAGGTTTTTACCAGTTTATAATTACTTCGACTTTCTTCAGGTCTATTTGTATACCGTTTATAGAAATAAGAAGTCTAAGGTATAGGACTTCCGTTTTATGGAACTTATATTTATCTATATCTAATTATAGACCAGCTCTGTATAGGGCTTATAAAACAAGATTAACGTATTTCTGATATTCGGTTAGATTATTACTATATATCAGGATATCGTCAATATAAGTAGTATAGAAGATGTCTAGGTAGGGGCGTAGGGTGTCGTTTATATAATGTTAAAACGAGCTCGGAGCGTTTATAAGGCCAAAGGGTGTTACTAAGTATTTAAATAATCCATATTAGGTACAAAATGCAGTAAGCTATTCGTCCCCTTTTATAATGCGGAGACGGTTAAATATAGAGATAATATTAAGCTTCGTGTAGTAACGAGCCTTACTTAGTTGGTTTAGCGTCTCTTATATTAATGGGATTAGATATTAGTTCTTAACAGTAACGACATTAAGAGCTTAGTAGTCTATATAGAAGCGCAGACCGCCGCTAGGTTTCTTAACGAAGATTACTAGTACGGCTATAGGCGACGAGCTTGCTCTAATAAATCCTTTACTTAGGTTCTTGTCTAAATACTTTTATAGTACTTGGAGTTCATTTTAGGATATCCTATATAAGGGTCCAAATCTAGGCTGCTTTCCTTCTTCGAGTATAATCTTATAGTTGTATAGTTGGTATTCTAGTAGCTTATCGGCTTCCTTTTATAAGAACGCACCTAGGCGGTAATAATACTCTATTAGTACCTTTGTGGCAGGGTTAGTGTGCTTCTTTAGTGCTAAGGCCTTCTTAATATCGGCTATCGTAATAGCAAAAATCATATACTTGGGTTTCTTAGCAAGTTGCGCTAATAGGGTAGCTCTAATCATGCGAATATCTAGGGTGCTAAGCTTACTTAAATTGCTTGTAGTTTCTTACTCGGGTTTAGGTTTGGTATTAGGTATAAAGTTAGTGTTAGATTTAGGTTCGGGTTCTTTAAGAATCCTTTTCATAGTAGAATACTAGTCCTTTTAGTATTTTTATATATTAAGCTTAAGCTTCTGCTTGGCTTAGGGCGGTGCAGTACTCAGGGTCTATTTATAGGGTTTAGTGGAATTTTTAGATCCTTAATAAATATCAGTGGAAATCTTACGTTGGTAGAATTTGGTGGAATTTTTGGGTTAGTGGAATCTGGTAGATTCTTTAGGCGTAGGGTGGATAGTCGTGGAAATTTTAGACTGGTAGATTTTGGTAGATTTTTTAGATTTTAGTTCTGGGTCTAAGTAGCGAGTTATAAGGCACTTCTGCTTACAATGGGAGGCGGTAAATAGAAGCTTAAGGTTGTCCTAATCAATAGTTACCTTATATAGCTTTATCTAGGGTTATCTAAGGATCACCGAGTGACCTAAGGTGGTAACAAAAAGTTTAATTAATTCTTCATGGTTTAGGTATTGGAGTCTTAGAAATACTATGTAGGTAATACAGCCTAAGATAGTGCGTTTGCCATTAAATCTAAATACGTTAATATGCCGGTTAAGGGGGATTAGGGTAAAACCATTATCTTATATAAAGATTTTATTAATAAATCCTATACCGCTAGCTCCTATATTAATTAGGATTTAAGCGTTAGCCTATTAACTATTCTGCTAAAGACGGTAGTTAATAGTTATACTACGGTCCTAAGAGTCGGAGTTTGTAATATTAAATGCATTTAATGAGATCCTATAGCAGAGCTATCCTAGAGAGCGACTTAGCTCCGGGACCTTCCTTTTAGAGGTAATTAGGGTAGGGTTCTTATAGGACGTTAGCTGTAGCTTTATCTTTATAAATAGTGCTTGCTAGACGCGGAGTTGGAGCCAGATAAAGATCGGGGTCGGTAGCTAGAAGATCGGTGCGGTAAATAGTTGCTAGCGTTGACTATTTGTAGATCTTTTCGGAAGGGGGCGGAGCAGTTATTAGAGAGGTGGGAGCTACTTCCACATTTAAAGCAGAGGCCTAGCTTAGTATGTCGTTCTCGTTTAGAGGACCCTAGTAGGGCGTATCCTAGGGTCCTAGTGTCGATATCTATGGCGTCGGGGTGCTTAGGTTAGGACGATGACTTAGTAAACGTTTATAGGGTTATTGTATTATATTAAGGAGTGGGCTTCAGTGTCAGGCGTAGTATATCATTATACCGTTTATTAATAACGTTTACGCAGGCATTAAGGGCTCCTAGTAGGTCTACACTAATTAGGGAGGTTTTTAGTTTAGGGCTTAGAGATTTAATAAGGCTGTTAATTAGTACAGAGTTATTCTAGCCTGTTTCCTTTACGTAATAATTAAATTCGGAGAAGTATACTAGGAAACTTTTCTTTTCTTAAGTTATATAGTTTATCTTCCTTTAAGCGGTAGCTTAGCGGTTTAGGTTACCGTATATAGCTTTAAGAAGTATAACTAGGCTTTATACTAAGTTCGGCTAGAGAGGTTTAATAAGGTCAGCTGTGTCTCCTCCTAGTCAACTTAGGGCGTAGTAAAGTCGGTTAGCTTTAGTTAGGTAACGGTTAGCATTACTAATTAGCTTATTCTTAAGTCGGCTTAAGAATAACCAAAGCTCTCGTTGTTTGCTAGTAAATACTAAAGGGTCTGGTAGTTTTTTAGATTATTGTAATATAGTAGTCGGTTCTACCGGTGGGATAACTATTGCTAGTTTAGGGCTCGTATTCCGCGTATTGGTTTCTAGTAATAGCGATTAATCTTAGGGGCTTAGCGTAGGCGTCTTAAGGGTACGGACTTCTTCTTAGAGGGCTTCTATTGTTTTCTAATACCGTACTTCTTATTCGGCTTATTATTAAGTTAGGGTAACTTATTATTATTTAAGGGCCTCTATAAAGGACTTCTGTATACTTGCTATTTATTCTTAAAGGATAGATATAATATCGGCGGCCGTTACGGGGGCTTTAGGTGCGTTTTCTATTTCGGGTAGTAGTATAAGTAGTTAACGTAACGTAGTGTTACGGAGTAAGTATAAGTGGTAATAATATATAACGAAGTAGATATTATTAAGCTATATACATAAACTATATAATAAGGTTAAAACGTTGCGTAAGGAGAGAAGGTAGGAGATTGGGAAGAAAGGGCATATATCGTTAACTTAGTTGCTTAGTCGATATATACATAGGGCAGAATAGGGTTTAGGTCGTGGTCCTGGCAGAACTTAGCAGAATTTAGTGGAACTTGGCAGAATTTGGTGGAACTTGGCAGAATATGGCAGAATGCCGTAGATTGCCGTTGGATTGCCGTCAGATTGCCATTTTGCAGTTGGTCTCTAATTGCTGAGTCGGTGGAAACAGGTGGACGTGTGCAAGGTGTCACGGGGGTGTCCCGTGACAATAGCTTACGGTCCGTAGAATAGGCCGTATAATAAGCCGTACGGCCTTTTAATAGGCTGTAGGCGTACCGTAGGTACTCTATTAGTCCTATTCTACCTATTTTATAACTTTTAGGTTAAGCTTATTCGTATTAATTAGGGTTTTAAGGGCTTAACACGGCTTTGCCTTAGTTATAGCGTCTACTAGGTTATTTCCGCCGCTAATTTATTTAACCTCCGCAATTTTATGTTGTTTATAGGCCTGATGTAAGCATATTAGGTTAACTATAAGCCTCTTCTCTTATATTATACCTAGTTTAACTAGGCAGTTATAGAGGGACTTTAAATTAGTATATAAAACTAGGGGTAACTACTCCAGTTATAGAATCTTCTGGACCGTTAATTTAATTACGGCTGCTATATTAAAGCCATAAGCTAGTATATATAGTTTAAAGGCTAGTATACTATAGGTTACTTATTTGCACTTAATTAAAGACTAATATAGTATATTTACGTCCTAATTATAGTCCGTAAGTACGATTATAAAGCCGATTTACGATAATAGGTCCCTATTATTAGTAAAGGAGGCGTCTATAAATACTAGTAAACTAAGGGAACTTAGGTCTAGTAGTATAAAAGTAAGTCCCCTTACTATATTATTAATTTACTACTAAATACGCTTATTAAGCTACTTAGTATTTTCTTTTTACGGATCTACTACCTAGGCCGTAAAGGATAAATCATAGGCAGATTTAGGTTAATAGACTATAGTAATATAGGCGCCTCTTGCACGCTATATAACGTATTAATCCTTTATATTTACGGTCTTATAGGTCTCTTTACGGGAGCTGGTAAGGTCTATAGGCTTTACTATAACAGGCTTTAGGTTTTAAGCTTAGCGTTCCTAAGTCAGCTTAATTAGGTTACCCTTTTATATAATTAGGCCTCTATTAAACTTAATTAGATTCTACTTAGTTAACTACTCTTACAGCTTTACTAAGAACTTAGCCTTTTATAGTTTAGTTTCTTTAGCGTCCGTAAAGGTCTAGTCTGCTAGAAATAGGGTATTATCTATTTAGAGTCTAACAATACTAAGGCCGTTTAATGGGCTGTATAGGAGGTAGGGGTTATAGGTTAACTGTTCTATTTTAAGTTTACTAACGTAGTACTAGTAGTATATCTTAAACTAATAGTTTCTAGCTTCTAGTACCCCGTAAAGAGGTTTTATAACCCATAAAATTATTCCTAGTTATAGGTTAAGCTCATAGAGTAGTTATATAAAGATATCTCTACTTAGGTAGATATTTAACTACATATAGGCTTATAAGATGTCCCGTAAGTAGAGGGCTATAGGTTTAGTTTACTATAGTCTAGGCGTAAGTATAAGTATAATCCATTAACTAACTTATTAAATTATAGGCGATTGCGTAAGGATTAGGTTCTTTCCCTAGTCGTTATAAGCTTATATAATAAGCCTTAATTTCTTAAAAGCTTTATTAGTACTAGGGTGCTTAATCTCGTTAATAAAGCGTAAGTTAAATATACGGACGCCTTACGGAATATCTTTTTCCGTTATAACCGCAAAGACGCCCTTTTTAAGTAGTCCGTTAATCTCTTTACGCTATAAATCTATAAAAGGGGTTTCCTATACTAGGACTGATATATTTGCAGGTAGAGATTGTCTTGCGGATATACCTGCGGAGGTTAGGTAATTCTTTATTACGGGGTTCTTAGTTACGGGATACTTTTAGGGGCGTCCTCAGCTACGCTTTATAGTAGGTTTAGCGGGTTTAGTAAGTTCCTAGGGGACTTCTAAGGTAGGCGGGGGTACTTCTAGTTTATTTAGTTCGGCGGGTGCTTCCGGTTCATCTAGTTTAACATTATAGGTGTTTTTAGATTAAAAGTAGGGTTTTACGGACGTACTTCTAAAGCTAGTTAGCCCGCTAGGAAGCTATACGCAGCACGTCTCGTTTTCTACGGCTAGTAGGTAATAGGGTCTATTTTAGCTACCGCTTTTACACTATATAAGGACTTTAGAGTTAAGCAGAAGGTTGTGTACTAAGGTTATATTAGGTCCGTTACGGTGGTATAGGGCGTTATTAATAGTTTATTTAGCCCATAATTTAACTAGTTCGGCTATTGCCTTCCGTATTACAGTTGTTCATTCCGTAATAGATAGGGCAGGAGGGCCTAGGCTATTTATCCTTAGGTAGGCTCTATAAACTAAGAGGGTAGGTACTAGTTCGTTAGGGCTAGCAGTGTTATTAACGGCTTTTACAGCCATCTATAAAGCCAGTTCCTTTTAGATGTCCTTATATTCGTCTGTAATGATCTAGTAAGCTCTTTATAAGGCTAGGTAAGCTCGCTTAATAAGCCTAATAGACTAATATGCCTTAACTAGGACAGCTTTTGTTAATATAGCCATAGCCGTAGCATACTACTAGAATTCCTTACTAATAAAGTTTCTACCGGCGTTGTGGGTAATATACTTAGGGGGTCTAATATATATATTAATCCAGCAGGTCTATAAAATATCCTAAGTGTATTTTATAGATATATTTTGCAGCTAACGGGCGGCTTAATAGTGGGTTGCCTCGTCAATTATATATAATACTGGGCTGCCATTAATATACATTATGTCTACGTATACTAAGTGGTTGAAATTAAGGTCTTTATAAAGAGTAAACTTAAATCGGCTTGGGGAACGTCCGTATTTCTAGCAGAAGGAGCAGTATTTAGTTAGGTGGTTAACTGCCTTCCTATTAACGTTGTTATGTCTAGAGCGTTTAAGGACTCTATACAGCTTTTCGGCTAACAGATGGCCGAAACGGCGGTATAGGTAGTAGATTTCCGTACTAGTAAGGTAGCACGGGTTATAGTCAAAAGATTTCTAAATATAGGTCCGTAAAGTCTCTCCCTATATAAGGAACGGGTGTCCAAATCGTTATATAATTAGTAGGGTAATATACTTGCTTCCTAGGGCAGTTATAGGGCCAATTAGGGTGTCCGTAACATTATTATACTACACCTATAACCTATCTATATCTATAAGATAGAGTAGGAAGGGGGTGTCCGCTTTTACTATGTGGAAGTTAACTAGGCTAATTAGAGTCTTAACTTTAACTAATCTAATTAATGCGGTTAAGCCAATGCCGAATTAGACGTTTACGGCCCTAGTTTGCGTAATATCAATATCCATATTATTATTTGTGGTGGTCCTATATATAAGGTATTGTCCGTAGCCTATAGTAGACTTCTTAGAGGCACCTATATTAATTATAACACCGTAAAATTCCTTAGGGGTATAGCGTTCTGTGGTGATATATATAAATAGGTCCTGCTTATAATCTATAACGTTTATAACAGGGGTGCTTATAGAATAGTTTTTAGGCGCAACTAAGTGTATAAAGGAGTGGTCGGCTAATACGGTTATAATATTAAAGGCTTAGCTGTCCGTAAAAGGTCTAAAAGTAGTTAGGAATGTCTCTAAGGTCTCTTATTCCTAAATATCTAAGTTAAAGTTAATTATAAGGGCTTCTATTAACTTATTAGGGGGCTCTTCTACTTCCTCTCCTTCGTATTCCAAAATAAACTAGTTAATATAGCTATTAAGTCTCTTCCTAGACTTATTATATTCTTTCTAGGTATGCCTTATAGACTAATATCCTTCCTTACCGCATATAAAGCACTTCTGGCTAGTTTGTCTATAGGGGTATACTTTTATATAGGGGTTGCTATAGGGGTTACGGGTAGGACTTAGTCGGTATAGGTGCTGCTAGCGGTAGCGGCGGTCCGTAAAGTAGACGTCTAAGTCTATTTATGATATTAAATATCTATAATAAAGGCTTAAGTGCTGCCTAGTGGGTTTAAGACTTTATACATTATAATAAAGGAGCGTAAATTATTAATAAGGCCAGCTAAGGTATCTGTAAGCTTATAATAGATGTACTTATAGGGCTCTACTTCCTAGTAGGCTGTAATAAGTTTATTATACAGGAAGTTATCTATTTAAAGCTTAGCGTTAAGGCCGTGCTATAGGTGCTAGAGGTCTTTAATAAGAATTTACAGGCACTCTATAGTCGATTTTTCAGTATTCTTGTTAATTACGGTCCGTAGCTTAGTTACATTCTATTAGGTAAGGATATTACGCTTATATTCCGGTTCTTTAAAGTAGTTATAGGTAGCTTTATATAGCTTATTAAAGGGAATACCAAGGGGGTTACTCTTACGGTTAGTGTAGTAGTAGTTAAGTACTAGGCCGCGCAGTATAATAGAGTAGGCTTAGCTAAATTCCTATTTAGGAATATCAGCCTTCTGGCAAAGGTCCGTAAAGATAGTTAGTTTAAAGTTAAAGTTGTCGTTTTCGCCGCTATACTTAGATTTGTTAGTATAGAGCTTAGCTAGGTTTACTAGTTCCTTACTATAGGTCTTTACTTAGGTAGATTATAGATCTGTAACTTGCGGATATATAGCTTATAGATATATAGTTTGCGGATATATAGTTTATAGATCTATGACTTAAATAATAAAAGGGGTTTAGTCCGTATTTTAGTTTACAGGGGTATTATAGTCCGTAATTTGGGTTGCGGGGGTATTATAGTCCGTAACTTAAGTATTAGGTATACTTTAGCTAGTAAGATTAATTCTAAAACTACTTAGGTTTATAGGACGAATTTAGTTAAGTGGGTTAGGTATAAGGCTAGCGATTATATTAAGTTTAAAAGAAGTAAAGAGTTCCTTAGTTTCTTAGAACTGGTCTAGGATTTCCTCTTTAGTCTATTCTATTTGGTCCTTCTTATATATTGTATTATATAAGGACTATATAATAGTAACTTATTTATTTCTTTTAACCTATACACCTTAGTTATGTAAGAGGGTCCGTAGGTTACGGATAGTAGTAGGGTTACATGCTTTAAAGATAGCTTCTGTAAAGTCCGCGAAGTCTTCCTAGTATTACTCCTATAGGTCGACGTTTATAAGCTTAAAATATTTATATTTAAGAACTTTAAATTTAATATAGTTGTTAACGTTAGGTATAGACGTAAGGTTAACTCCCTACCTCTACTTTTCCTAACCTTTATTAACTTGCTTTCTTAGGTCTACTATACTATATTATATAGTATAGTATGTAGTGGGTGGGAGAGGTCTTATAGTGGTCCGTAAAGGCGGTTGGCGGGTCTATAACAGTTCGCGGAAGGGTAAAAGGTTTTATAACGGTCTGTAAAGTAATTAACGGGTCCGTAACAGTTTGTAAAAGGGTAAGAGGTCTCTATAAGGGGTCTAAAAAGAGGTTAGGGGAGGTATAATAGGAATAGGGGTTTAAGGTTTAAGGGTAGGAGTTCTATACAGGTCTATATTCGCGTCTATTATACTTCTAGTAAACTATACTAAGACTTAAATAAGTATACAGAGTTGGAGATAAGTCTATAATCCCTAACTTCCAACCTTCTAGTAGGTCGTACTAGGAGTCTAAATGGGTAGTCGCTGTTATATATCGCTTGGGGGAGGTATTAAGTAATTGCTGATCTGTGCACGCTTACTAATCAGTATTCGTACTAATTTAATAGCACGAGTGAGTCAGATCCAGGGGCACGAAATACGTATAGTATTGTATGCTCTTTTAGATGATAGTAACTGTCGATTCTATTAAGGTAGACTACGTGGTCTATATACTAACACGCCTCCCCCCTAATTAGTTAGTACGTAGGTAGTTAGTATATGAACGCGTATTTACGCGTTCGTATATTAGGTGCTATAATTATACAGAATATAATATACTAATGTACTTAGTACATTTTTTAGGCACAGTATTATATATTTAAAGGACTATAGTCCCTACCTAGATAGTTCTCTTCTTTATCTTATACGCCGTTAATAAAGGTAATATAGTAAGCGAATCAACCCCATTGTCTAAATTAAGGCTTACCTTAGCAAAATAAAGCTATAGATTTAATTAAGTAATTGCACGTTAATATCGTGATAATAAAGCTCTAAATTAATATATATTAACTCTATCGTCGCTTAATATAATCTAGATATTCCTTTTAGCAAGGCCCTTATATATAGAGCGGTATTTTGCATAGAGGGCAGCCGTATTAAGTCTTTAAAGGACGACGATGTCTTACCTACTCCTTACTATCGCGAGGTTTCTATATTATATACACTAAAGGCTCTATAAGAGGCTTTTAAGCCTTTTGCTCGTTTAACGTCTTTCTATTAGCCCTAACGTAAGCTGCACAGCTTTGCTACTTTAGAAAGATCTGTATAGGCTTTTCCCCGTATTCCTCTATAGGCGCCTTATAAACATCCTTATTTTCTATTATAGTAGCGGGGCTAGGTAGTTTAGTAAGACGTTTACTATGTTTAAATAAGGCGTTAACAAGGTCTTTATAAAAAGCTTTATAAGCGCTACGGATAGGCCAATAGCTAGGAACTAATTTAGTAGAGAGTTTATAGCAATTAGTAATGGTTATATTAAGAAGGAAGTAGTAGAGAGGCTTCTATAACTTTAAGTGCGCCCTCTATATATTATAATAAGACCTTAGTTAATCGGCTTAATTAACACCGCTTATAAAGTGGTTGTATATATTAATAAACTATGGTATTAAGAGCTTCTTTATAGCCTTATCTCTAAAGATCTTGTACGTCTATTAGGCTTTAGATGTAGTAGCAGTAGGGTATTATTAAGTTTATTAAACCTTAACTCTACTTAGCGATATATAACGTCACTATCTACAGAGCTTTATTTTTAGTAATAAATATACCTAAATTAACTGTACTTATAAAAAGCACTATATCGGCGTCCTTTTAAGCAAACTCTATAACGGAGCCGTCTTTCTAAAAGCCACCCATATAACTTCTCCTATTTAATCTACCCTAAATATACCAATTTAAGGTCTGTAAGCGACCAATTAATTTACTTTAGAGGATCCTGTTTTAGGCGCGGACTTTCCTCCGTTCGTTTAGTGTCCCATTTATTAACTACCTTATATTTTATTTTGGTCGTTTATACGGTTTCTATAGCTCTAATTCCTTCTTTATAAAGCCAATAAAGTAGCTTAACGCTTATAAAAAGGTTATTTAACTAGATAATATACTTGTTCTTATTAAAATATCGCTTACTGTTAAGTTCTTATAGTATAAGATCTAATACGACTGCCTGCGTCTTAGGAAAGCCCTTTTCCTTTATCTAATATTCGTCTAAATTAATAGGTCCCTTTTTATTACCTCTTATATACTAAAGCCAGTCTAGTATATAGCCCATATTTTAAAGCCCTCTAGTATTATTATAAGCTTTGCAGTGTGGAAGAATTGAATAAACGACTTAATTGTAAATTTATGGAAATCAAGTAGTATATATACATGAAGAAGGTATAGGTAATAAAATAAAAGGGTAGACTAATATATAGTCGAAATAGGGTAATATAAGATATACGAGGTATACGAGGTATATAAGGGTAGTGCTAATGTAGGCCCGAAGGCTGCAACCTTGTATCTTTAGTATAGTCCAAGTAGTTGGTTATACACCCCCCCAGATTTAACGGTGTAGTTAAAGCTGCAGAACATGAAATAAGGGCAGAAGCTATACTAAAATAGGAAATTTAAATACAATTTAAGAGTAGTAAAGGGTAGGGTAATTAAGATGGCATATTGCGAATATCGCGGATATTGTGGATATTGTGGATATTGCGAATGGAGTTAATTGATCTGATGTTGAATATCTACTAAATTTAATTGCTTTATTTATGCCTCGTGCTTTTAATGGGGTAAGATCTTGGTAAGGCCGTTGGCAGGCATCTTGTCTATAGGGACCCATTGGACGTCGATCTTTTTGTCTTGGACTTCCTGTCTTAGCTAGTGCTAATAGACGTTAATATGTCGAAGCTTGGTGTCAAGCTTTGGTGTATCCTATCTTAGGAGTTGTATAGTCTGCATATTGTTGCAGAGCATGGTAAAATTATGTTCTAAATTGAAGCCAATTGCCTTAAAGAATCGTTGCCACTAGATAATTTTAACGGCAGTAGTAGATAGGGAGAGAAGCTCCGCTTTGGTAGTTAAATAAGTAACTGATCGTTATAAGGTAGCTTTCCAATTAATTAGTCCTCCGAATAGCATAAATAGGTACCCCTAAGAGCTCCGTCTAGTCTCCTTATTATCCGCAAATGCTACGTTAGATGCTCCGTAAAAGGTAACGTCTTCTCCTTTTAGGTTTCTATAATAGACGTATGCTCTAAAGGCTTCGCTAAAGTATTTGATAGCTATTGATTTTGTTTTAAGGTAGTAGGAAATAGCTTGGTTTGCTGCATTAAGGTATTCTTAATTTAGATTAGTAAGGAATTTGGCCAGCTTAGAATGCGTTTTAGTAATATTAGGTCTTTTAAATACGGCTAGGTGTATAAGAGAACCAACTCGTTGCTAATAGGCTAGTGTTCTTTAAGGGTTCGTCTGCTAGTCAGACGGAATCAGTTTAGCAGGTAGTGGAGATTTAGGAAATCTTCCTGGTTGAATATTGAATTGATTAGCTATCTTTTTAATATAGGAGTCTTGGCAAAGCCAGAGCTTCCTACTTGCTTAATCTTGACTGATTTAAATACCTAGGAACTACTATAGGTCTCCTAGTGCACGGATCTCGTATTGGTGCAGCAATTTTGCTTTAAATTCTTTAAGTCTTAAAAGGTCCTTCTTGGCGAATAGGATGGCAATATTATCTATATAGAAGAAGATAATAAGTCGTCTATCGGTAAATAGGCAGTTGGTGCCTAGTACTGGTGCTAATCCGAATTTAGCTAGTATATTAGTAAGCTCTTTATACTAAAGTAGTGGTGAGATTTTTAATCTATATAGCGCCATGAGTAGCTTTAGGACATATCCGTTTTGATTAAATCCTTCTAGGTAGTAGCAGTAGATTGGTTTACTAAGCTTGGCGTTTATAAATGCGTTTACAGCGTCATACTGTTGAATTTCCAGGTCGAATGCGGCTGCTATAGCTATGAGAGCATGGAATATTTGAGCAGCTAGGGTTGCTGCATAGGTCTCTTCTTCGGTAATCTGTAAGTCTCTATAGACGCATAGTCAAGCTTTGAGCTTTTGAAGGTAACCGTCGCTGTTGAGCTTATATTTGAAGACCTATTTTAGTAGAAGGATCTGCTTATTGCTTGCTTCTTCTTTTGGTACAGTCTTAAATGTCCCTCGGCGTTTTAGGTCATTGTATTCTTTTTCCATGGCCTTTTGAAAGCCGGTAGTCAATGGATGCTTTCTTAGATCTTTGAGATTCTTTGGTTTAGGAGGAAGATTGTCCTGATGTAGAGATAAGGATCTAGTTTGGTTGATGTCCTTTACTAGTCCTGTGGTAAATCCAGCGTAGTAACCAGATAGGGTAGATAGATTGGCTAGTGCTGCTATATGCGCTTGACGTTGAATTCGTTTTGATCCTTCTGGTAGGATAAGGTCGGCAGAAGGTTTGGCCGAGACTTCGTTAACTCGTGGAGCTGTATTTAACAGTTCTGATGAACTACTTAATTGGGTAGGACCTGTTTTAATTGCCTCTAAGACATCGTCTTAAAGTCCTTCTGGTAAGGTGTTTGTTTCTGATAGATTTTGTAAGCTTTGCAGTGTGTGGGAATAAACGAGCAACTTAATTGTAAATCTATGGGTATTAAGTGGTATATATACATGAAATGGTAGCTGAAATGGGAACAGTAATCTGCAAGTAATATTGATCTGCGATCAATATATAGGGTGGCGTTGACGCTGTCTTGGAGCCTTTTAAGACGGTAATCTCGTGTCTCAGCACAGTGTCGGTAGTCGGTTACAGATTTGGAGATACTGTTCTGCTAGGAGTTGGTAACTGTTTAATATCCTTTGTAGGAGTCTCTGCCGAATCGTTTGATTTAGGTGTAGTCGTTTAATCTGTATTTGAGTTAGGTCTATATAGGATATATTTATCCTCAAATTCATTCTTAAGGAGAGGTTCTGGTAGACTGATTGTCTAAAGGGTGTCTTCCAATGCTTCCCTTAGCAGGTAGTCGATGTCTTGACCCTTGGGGTCATAGAATGAGGTCTCGTTAAATGTGACGTCTTTGGTTCGAATGACCTTGTAGAGACTCGGAATCCAGATTTGATAGATATTAGTTAAATCGTAGCCGACTAGGTGTCCAATTGATGTATAAGGAGCTAGTTTATCTCCCCTTTTGATTTGTTTGTCCAGTGTATAGGTCTTGCAGCCGTATACATGCATATGGGTAAGTGATGGCGGCTTGCCGTAGGCAACCTTGTAGGGGGTTCTCTACCCTAGTTGCTTATTTGGGGTTCGATTGAGTGTATATTTAGTAGTAAGGAAAGCTTCTGGTCCTAGAGACGGGGGTAAGGAAGCTTCTAGCTGTATAGCCCTTAATCGTTCCATAAGGGTTCGTCCAGATTGTTTAGCTCCGCTATTTTGTTCTTCTGTATACAGGGCTCGGCATTTAAAAGTAATGCCTTTGTCTGCGCACTATATATATAAGGTGTCTCCTGTTTGTCTAAAAGCTCGTTTATCGTCGCTCCAGAAGAAGATCACGTCTTAGTGGAATTGTATTTTAATTAAACGGTAGGTCTTGTGGATGGTAGGTAGGACGGTAGCTTTGTCCTTATTCTTGGCGGTAAATATAAAATTAAATTTGGAATACGTGCAATAGAAGTGCATTATATATCTATCGCCGTTATACCTTAGTTCTCTAAGGGTAATAATATTAAATGCTACCCGCTTGAATGGTCAAGTGGCTGGAAATTTGTGTTGTTGTCTTTAAGAGATCTGCTGTGTGTGCTTTAATATTAAGCAAACTTCACACTTAATTTTAAGCGGTGCTCGTTTAGTAGTTAATTTGGTTAGCTTTGCGCCATTAACGTGCTTAGGAAGCTGCTTAATAGCATTAGGTCCTGCATAGCCGAGTATTTTGTGCCATTTTATAGCCGTGGCTCCGACTGGTTTACGGGCTATTTAGCTAGGCTAATATCTTCTTTTTAAAGTTGAGAATGTTAATTAAGTTAAATCTAGGGTAGGCTCTCTGTATATTAGTGCCCAGTGGCCCCCTAGTCGTTTTGTATAGTATACTATTTCGCCAGTTACTAGACGGTATA
Source organism: Cenococcum geophilum 1.58 (assembly GCF_001692895.1). NCBI lineage: Eukaryota > Fungi > Ascomycota > Dothideomycetes > Gloniales > Gloniaceae > Cenococcum > Cenococcum geophilum. The sequence goes on from NW_027137587.1 coordinate 668,630, forward strand.
GTAAGTTTCGTCCTGAGTCGAAATAGATATCGTTATCAGTAGCTCTTAATAGTGCTATAATATTTGTAAAAAAGGTAGGTGCTAGTGCTATATGGGATAGCTTTAATTTTGACTTCCTAGTAGGTGTATTAATAGTAATAGTTACTGTTCCGTAAGCTTATATTTTTTCGAAATTTCCGCTAGCAATTAGGTAGTCGTCTTCTGCTGCTAGGTAGGAGAAGGTAAAGTCTTCTTTATTATTGCAGACGTGGGTATCTATACTAGGGTTAAGTATTTAGGTGTTCTGGAGTTTAAATGGAATTTAACTAGTACTGAATACGGCAGCATAGCTAGTTGGTATTTTAGAAGGTGAGGTTTTAGAATTAAAATTAATTGTAGATTCTACGTCCTTTTGATTATTCTCCTTTGCTTCTTATTCTTCTTTTTGAATTCGGTTGACTGTGCGTTTAATTAATGGTATAGATGAGATCATTTTATCTACTTTCTTTTAGATATCCGTCCTTGGTCTCTATTCTTAAGGGCGCTTATACTTAATGATGTAGTAGTAGTTGTTAAATCGATATATGAGACTATATATGCATTTCTTATGCCATTTTAAATTTAAATTAGAATTGCTATTGGAATTGGAATTAACGTTAGAATTTAAATCTGAATTTGAGTTGCCTTGAAGAGTTGTAAAGGCTAAGTTATTGGCAGTAGAGGTAGAGGATGCTTGCTGCATACGGTAATGCTCCTTAAATTCCTCGATGAAATCAATAATAGATAGTACAGCTTCGTCCTTATGTTCCTTACGGATAAGGTCTACTTCTAAAGCTCCTACAAAGCTAGAAGAGATGGATTTAATAGCTTAAATAAAGTTATAGTGTGGCCTAAATCCTTATATATCTAGTAGCTTTAATTGCTCCGTAAGCTTATAGATATTCCGCCAGTTGTTTAACCATTTATTAATACTCTGCTTTTTATTATAGACTTTTAAAGCCGTATACTAATTAAGGACGTCTTATTTTCAACCTAAGGTAGTAGGGGCTAGTGTAGTCTTAAGTACCTAAAGCTGTTCGTGTACTATATTAAGGTCATTAATAAGTAGAAGGTAGGCTACCAATATAGTGCGAACGATATAGTTACTGATATTATTTATAGCCCGTTTTTGCTTCTCGTATATGCGAAGATCGTCTTTATATTTAGCATAGAGCTAGTTATATACGGTAAGCTAACTTAGGTCTAGCTTTACTATTGATATAGCCGTAGGTAGTATATCCCTTGGTATGGGACAACTTAATTATGCTAGCTTTAGACGCTCGTCTTTTATAAATAGGTCAATATACTGCCATACCTCATTAGTTATGGCTATATCTTGGATAATAAAGAACCACTGTATCCAATCAGAAGGCTAGTTAAGGATAAGGTTAACTTTCAATTCGCTTATAGTCGTCATTTTTAGGATTTAACAGGTCAGGCAGGGTCCAATTGGCGTCTTGGCAAAAACCTTATTTTAACATTTCGAACTTTTGATTTGATTCGTCAGTTCGTTCGTCGGTCAGATACGTACGATCATTAACTGGGGTTAATCGTCCGTTTGTTTAATAGGTGAAGAAGCTCGAGACACTGCAAAGGTAGAAGTAGTAACTTCTTAAATATAGTAGTAGATTAATTAGTTAGTAGGTAGTGCGATCCGGGCTTATAACTATAAGCTTTGTAGTATAAAAGAATTGAATAAACGACTTAATTGTAAATCTATGGAAATCAAGTAGTATATATACATGAAGAAGGTATAGGTAATAAAATAAAAGGGTAGACTAATACATAGTCGAAATAGGGTAATATAAGATATACGAGGTATATAAGGTATACGAGGGTAGTGCTAATGCAGGCTTAAAGGCTGCAACCTTGTATCTTTAGCACAGTCCAAGTAGTCGGTTATAATTATCTTACTTAGAATATTAACTATTTTAAAGGCTCGGCCAGTAAATTAAATAATAGTTTTATTGGCGGTAAGGTGGATTATAGGCCTCTAATAGAGCCGAAAACGGTCGCGTAGGGTGTTGCTAAGTGTAACAATTTTATTAAAAGGGGACTCCTTTATCTTGTCGCTAGAAAGCTTTAGTGTTAATATATAAAGCTTTAAATTAATTTATTACTACTAATCTTTGCTTATATTCTCCCTTATTATAAAATAGTCGACTCCTTTTATATAGGTGGACGTCTAATATTCCTTAATGTCTCTTTCTAATAACAAGCCTATATAAATTGTTACTGCTAAATATATAAGAAGCTCCCTTAAAGAGGTTGGCTTCTATTTTTAAGGCCTTATAACCTTCCTACTTTTATCCTTATATTCTCGGTAAGGATAAAGCCTTATATACTTGTTTATATATATAACAAGCTCTTTAAGTAAGCTATCTGTCTATATAAGCCTAAATAATATAAAAGGATTGGTAGGATTAACATATAGTAATAGATTTGGTACGCTATTAGTGTAAGAAGCGTTAATAGGAAAAGGGTTAAACTTGGATAGTGGCTAGGGCTCGGGCGGTGGAATTTTAGCCTTCTTATGCTTTGGAACGATATATTAATTAGGTTTAACAAGATCTGCATTATTAGAAGTACGTTTACGGCCTATTATAGTGGTTTTATTAAGATACAAAGCTATATAGATACTATAGTAGAGACGCGTGTTAATATTTTAGTATTCGCGCATAGGCTATATTTACATAGCACCTTGACGGCGTATGGGATAGTAAATCTTAGAATATAATTAGAGTTAATCTATTAGGCAACCTACTCTACTAGTTATATTTACGTTATTAACTATTCCTTAACCTATATACCTAGCCCATTAATAAGTCTACTATAGTATTTCCTATAAGGCTTTATTATTAGGCCTTTTATAAGTATTTTCTATACCTATATATAGCGGGCTCTAACCTTACTAAACGCTATTTAAGCTCCTATACCGCTTATAAGGTACTTTACTAGCCTTACTTAAACCTATTTACCTCCGCTACGCTAAGCGCGCAGCTATTACTAAGTAGGTCACCTATAGTAAGTAGGCTAACTATAATTATAGTTATTACTAATAACTAAATAAGTTATGCTAAGCTATAAGTCTATATACGTTAGTTTAGGTTCTAATAGCTAATAGGACTAAGTCCCTAAGGCCCCTATAGCTATCTAAATAAGCTACTTACCCTTATTAACTGGGCTAAGCGCTATTAGGTTCCTAGCGGGGATATAGCTAACCTTAATACTCGCATTACTACTACCTAGAGGTCCTTTATAAAGGATATTAAGGCTTTACTACGTACTAGCGCTAAGTATAGTCTCCGCTAGCGCCTAAAGGGTAAAGACTTTCCCCTACTTTAAGTATAGGAATTATAGGCCATTTATTGGACTCTTAAAGGGATTCTTAATATAATACGCGCTTTAGTATATATTATAGCGCAGGTGTTTTACCGGCGTAGTATATACTAATAGTACTTATAGGCTAATATACCTCCTATTATAAGTGATAAGGAAAATAAGGAAAAGGGAGAGAAGAAGGAAGAGGAAGAGGAAGAAGAGAAGGAGGAGCTAGTAGAGCTATAGATTATCTATATTTCTATTAGCGTACTACTATTACTCTACCATTATTCCGTTATTGCCCTATTAGTAAGGCGTAATCCTAGTTATAATTTAATTATTTTAGTTTTCCTACTTTCTTTTCCGTTTGCCCCTTAGGGTAAAATAACTATTATATATCTCCTTTATGTCCTTATTAATGTCCTCTACTAGGACCTATTAATTACATTTTTTTTTAGCTAGCCTTTTTACTTAACTAGGTACTATAGGGTCTAATTATATCCCTTCCTTCTATATATTTCTTCTACCTTATACTAGTCCTCTTGGTCCTCTTGATTATTTAGCTTAATAGGCCCTAATAATAAGTCTTTAGTAATACCCTTATATTGTTTATATAGCTTTAGTAAGCTAATATAGAATATAGGGTAGATATAGCTAGTATACTTACTTTCTAACTAGTTTAGCTATACTAAAAGGTCTAATAAAACGTGCTATAAGCTTCTTATTTAACCTTTTCTATTTAAGGTTTTTAGTTAATAGTAGAGCTAGATCCCCTATATTATATATCTATAGTTAGTAATAACAATTATAGTATTTTACCTGCGCCTCTATGGCGCTTTTTTAGCATTTTGTCAGCGCTTTATATTTAAGAGATATTCTTTTAATCCTTTTAAAGGCGGCTAGGACAGAACTACTATTATCTGCTTTAACCTTATATTTTAAACGTAGGTAGGACCTATAGTAGGTATAGAATGGGCTTATACCTCTTATACTATATTTAGCATTATTATAGGTAAATTTAGCTAGTAATAAGAGGCCTACCTAGTTACTTTGCTTTTTATTACAGAATATATAAAGGTAATACTCTAGCGTTTAGTTCTAGCGTTCTATTTACCCGTCCGTTTATAGGTAAAAGGCTATCTTAGTATAGCGGTCGACTACTATATATATTGCGTTATATACTCTATTCCCTTATTTACTAGGCAGTAGGCATATAACAAAGTCCATTATAATCTCCTACTATAGCTTATCCGGGTAAAACGGCGCTTAAAGCTTACTATAAGGGCAATATTAAGGCGTATATATACGTTAGTATATATTATAGGTAGAGATATAGTTTATAACGTTCGTATTTATATTAGGCTAGTAGTACTTACGCAAGAGTAGATCTAGGGTTTTTTTCTTACTAAAGTGGCTAGCTAGGGCATTATTATAGTAGATTTATAAAAGTTCTATATAAACTGCTAGGTCTAGGGGCATATATAACCTTTTATGGTAATAAAGTAGTCTAGCGGAATTAAACTACTACACTAGCTTTAAGCAGGCGCGTTAACAGCATCTCGCCATATCTATACTATTACTGCGCTTTTATAATATAAAGTTATCTTTAGTCTAAAGTCCTTTAATAAGCTTAACAACTATTTCTGTACTAGACTTATAAGCACTCTCTTAAGTACTTACTTCTTTAACTTAGGTCCTTATTATACGCTACTTAATAGTATATATATAGGTTACCTAGTTAAACTATAATACTATATTGCCTATATATACCGCCGTTAGGTTACTAGCTTATAACTATAAAAATAACACCTTTATAAAAGGCTCGCTTTCTTATATACCTAATAGGACTTTTACTTTAAGTTAGTGGCCCTACGTTTCTAAAGTCCTTTAAAGTAATAGTAGTATAGTATCTTTTTTTAGCAGACCCCTTGCGCTTAGGGGTCGCCTTAATAGCGCGTCTATAGGGTTCGTTTTTCCCGCCCTATACTTAATTATAAAGTTATAGGCAGCTAATAATATAGCCTATCTGGCTTACCGTTTATTAAGGGCTTTCACTTTTATAAAACCCTTTAAATTATTATAATCTATAAGCATTTCTAAGTGGCTTAATAGCCCCTTAATATAGTATCTCTAATATTTAAAAGCTTTTATAACAGCCAGTAGCTCTTAATTATAGGTCTTATAGTTATACTCTACTAGAAAAAGCTTCCTAGACTAAAAGGTTATTAGATACTAAAGGCCGTCTTTAAATAGCTATAATATAATTGCTACTAGGCCTTATATTAAGGTATTAGTCTTTAACCAGGTTAGTAAGCCCAGCGTATAGTATTATAGAAGCGGCGCCGTTATAAAGGCGTTATAGAGCCGGCGTATTGCCTACTGCGCTTTTTTTTTAGCTAACTAAAAGGCCTAGCTTTATAGCCTTTTTTTACTCCCTTAAGGAGATTAGTAATAGGCTTTATAATAGTAAAGTACTTATAGATAAACCGGTAATAGAAGTTAGTAAAACCTAGAAAGACCTAGATATCCCTATAGGATTAAGGGCTCTCCTATTTAGTAATAGCTTCTACTTAGCTAGGATCTATTACTACGCCTTTAGGGCTAATAATATATCCCAGAAACTTAACCTTTTATACGCTAAACCTATACTTCTTAAAGTTTGTATATAGTTAATATTACTATAATCTATATAATACTTTTAATACGTAGCGCTAGTGTTCCTCTAGATTTTTAGAGAAAATTAGAGAATTATTAAGGTAGACTATATAGAAGACGTCTACTAATTAGCCCAAAAGGTAAAACTAAATACTTAAAGTAACCGTAACGCGTGCAAAACGCTGTCTTTTACTTATAACCCTAATGGATATAAAGGCGGTAATACGTATTTATTAGGTCTAACTTAGTAAAGATTTTAGAACCTTCTAAGCGGTTAAAGGTTTTACTAATTAATAGTAGTGTAAGATAATTCTTAATTATTACCTTATTAAGGCCTCTATAGTCTATATAGAGCTATAACTTTTTATTCTTTTTAGGTATAAATAGGATAAGTACCCCTATAGGACTAGTACTTAGTTAGATCTAGCCTTTAGCTAAGACGTTATCTAAATACTCCCTTAGTACCTCTATCTCCTTAACTAAGAGGCTATAGAGCGGTCTATATAGAACCTCCTATCCCTCTTTTAGGTTAATAGTATAGTCGCCCTAGTAGTATTAGGGCAGCTTCCCTACTTTCTTATATAAGAAGACATTGCTAACTTCTTTTAACTATAGGGGAAAATCTAGCAAGCTGCTATTATCTTACTTACTAGGCATTAATCCAGCGATTACTAGGGCGAAGGCTTTAGATTTTATCTAGAGAGACTCTGCAAAACCCTTAGGGGTTTATAGTAATAGAAATAAGTTATTTAGCTTTTATTGCTACGCCTTCGCCTTGCAGTTAATAAGAAGTTGGGCCTTTATTAACCCTAGTATACCTAAGGTAATAGTAGGGAATATATTAGCCATTTTATAGCAGATAAGAGTTACTTCCCTAATCCTACCCTAGCTATTTTTTATTCTTAATAGTACCTTATAGGCTTTATAGTAATATACCTAAGTTTTATTTAATTAGAAATAGGTAGGTAATTTTACATCTAGTATTTTAAAGTTACACTCTATAGCGAATCGCTAGTTAATTATATTTACTTTAGCGCTGAGATTAAGTATTATTAAGGCCTCCTTCTAGGTCTATTTAAATAGAACTTTACCTAAGATAGTAATAGCTTCCTTATAATCTAGTAGTAGCTTACACCCTAAGGGTATAAGGGCCTTTAAGGGCCTTTAAGGGCGCCTACCTTTTCCTAGCGTAGAGAGAGCGCTTACGCTATTTAAAGGCGGCTGCTATTACTATCGCTGCTCTAGGTACTATTACTACTAATATTCTAGCTTACTATAATTTTTATAGTTCCCCTTAGGTTAGGTTAAACCCCTAGCAGTATTACTTTACCCCACTATTGTATTACTAGCGGTAGTTTTAGAGTCCGCTTTCCCTAACTTGTATAATAGGGTAGTTTTTATATTTAAGTTCGCGACGTGCCTATTACTTCTAGCCTATAGGGCGCTTACGCTCTTCTAGTTTTCCTCTAATAGGGCAGCTAAGGAAATTAGCTAATCTTAAGTTTATAGAAATTCCTAATAGTTAGTAATAGTAAGCCGTAGCTCTAGCCGTAGCTTCGCGAATGGGTATATTATTAGATACTTTGCATTATAAGAAGGATTAATTTGCGCTTTTAAGGAGGTTAGGTAAGTAGTAAACTTATTTATAGGTTAATCGGTTTACTATATTGCTCTTATATATATTAGGGCTATATAGAGTTCTTAATTAATAAGGCTTTTAATCCAGTTAAGTAGGAATTCTACTAGCTCCTTTTAGGTAAACTATATATTTAGATAGTTATCTTTATATTATAACTAAAGAGTTCTATTAGTCCCCTTTATATATTATATAGTAAACGCAACTTTAGTATTCTTATTTATAAAGGCGTTGGGCTCTAGATAAAACGCTAGCTTTAAGCTAATATAGAAGTCTTAGTACTCTTATATAGTCTTACTGTAATATAGAGTAATCTTCTCTATTTTAACGGCCCGTTTTAATAGAGCGCCTATTATATTAGTAGCTTTCCTCTTAAGGTTTAGATGCATTAAACTACTATTTAAGTACTTTAATAGAATGCTTAGAGGTAGCAGATCTAGGTTAGGAGTGGAAGTTAATATTACCTTACCGCGTTAACGCCGTTTTAGTATTTCTACCTCTTCCTTAAGTAACTATAGTTTTCCTTACTCTATAAGTTATAACTTCTTATTCCCTAGCCGTCGTATTTCTTCCTATATAGTATTCTCGCTTATAGCTTCTAGTTCTGTCTAAAATATAGGTCTACTCTTATTATATTAGAGCTAATTCCCAGACTTAGCACTATGCACTACGCTAGTATTACGCCTGTGTCTCGCTATTATATTAATAGGCTGCGGTATAGTTAATAATATATAGGTTGTCTTTTTAATAGAGGACTGCTACTATATAATTGTGGCCTTATAGACCGCTGTATTACTAAGCCGCTACCCCTAAAAGGGGGGAGAATTTAGAATTATTAGGATGCTAAGGCCCTAAGGGTATATAGTAATATAATAATAGTAGCGGAATGCAATAGGTATCTGGTTCTTAATAAAGTAGAACTATAAAACTAAATTCTGCTATTCTCTAGTATAGGGTGATTACGTTTTATAGGCGCCTCGCCTACGCCTCGCCTGCGCTAAGCCGGTTATAGCAAGTACGTCTCTATAGCCTAATACTGGCTGCCTTTCTAAATAGAGTATAAAGGATTTAAATATAAGGGGTCTTTATAGATAGGGGGGTATAAGGTATAATTATAGAATAGGATAGATTATAGAGGAGATTAATCCTTAAGGAGGTAAGGTCTTTAGAATTATAGAGATTATATACTATAGATACGTGCCTTTAGTACATAATCGGCGACTATTTAAGGGGTATCCGGGGGTTGTCCTAAGGGCAACCTAAGGTAATGTAACGTGTCCCGCCTTACGTCACTATACGGCTAAAAAGACAGAGAGTGCTTGCGAACTTGTTATAAGCGCGGCGGGATCTAATATATATACTCTTACAGGTAACTGCAATAATATCCCTTATAGAGGATTATACTCTAGTAAGAATATATTAATGGTCTTAGTATTAATAATCTAAAAGTATTAATTTAATTATAAGTTTAGCTCCTTAAAAGCTAATAACGCTAGTAATAATAACGAGCTCTATAACTACCTTTTATAAAGCCTCTTAGTAGCTAAAAAGAAGCGGCCCTAGTATGTTAGCTATATTATTAATTTTATTATTAAGGCTCTAATATATAGTAAAGGCGTAAGTAAGCTTAAACGCTTAATAATTAGGGTAAGTAGCTATGTTAAATTTAATCTTATATAGTAGAGAGGCTTTATAATATTGTTAAATATATTATACAATTAATAAGACGCTATAAGGACTTTACTAAGAATTAGACTAAGGCCTAATTAAGGACAAGCTTCTACTTATTAAGAACGGAGGTATTTAGTAGAATTTAACCTACTTTATACTCTACTATACCTTCCTTTTTTATAAATTAATTAATAAATATCTACTAGTTTAGAGGAAGCCCGCTAATAATAGCTATAATCTATTATAGGACGCGCTTACTAATAAAGATTAGTAGTAAATAAAGTAGCTTATTAAGATCCTAAAGCTTTTTATATTAGCTACTAAGCGTATAAAAGGCGACGCTAATAGTCCTAGCGTTAACGGCTTATATAGCGCCCTATAGGAGTTAATTACTAATATAGAGCCCCTTTATTAAATCCTTTAGTAAACTTAATAGAGCTTTAGGAACGAGTACGGCTTTTTCTTTAAATTAGGTGTTAATATAACTATTAAAAAGATTTATAATTATTTAATAAAATAAAGGCTAAGAGCCCTTACTATTTTACTATAATAATTATTTATCTATCTCTTAAACGCACCTACTTTCGCGATAAGTAGAAATAGTATCCCTAGTAATAAAAGTACGCTAAGCGGTATATAAGCTCTATTTAATAGCTATATTAATAAGCAAATAAATAAGGAAGATAAGGAACTAGTTAAGCTATAATATAAAAAGGTTCCTTATAAATCTAATAACAATTTAGCTAATAAATATATATAATCCTTAGTTACAGATAAGAGCCTTACTTCCTTAAAGTATAATTAAAAGCGTAAGGAAAAGCCGATATAGTAGTAGAATACGCCTACTATTACTCTAATAAAGAAATAACCATCTCCAATTAAATCTACGGCATATTATACCCTAGAACTAATATACGCAGCATAGCCGGAAAGCATACGCGATATAGGAGGGTCGTAGTAGACTTAAAGGGTGGACGCTAAATAGAAAATCGCGATACTATAATAAACCTAATAGGGGGTAACACAACTATCCCTTGCATAGATAAACACGCCCTATAAAATGGGGCCCGTACGCACTAATTAATAAGGTATATATACAGGCGGTAAGTCGTTCTGCCGTATTACTAAAGGTCTTAAATAAAGTTATAAATATATTGAATTTTTGGTATATATTGTATATAGGGCCCTTATTCTTTAGAGTTAAGTTAATTTACATGCTCCTACTAATAGGGGCCCTTCTTATATAGTAGTATTCAATAAAGTTTATACCCGTACGCTGTTCTTAGTGACTTTTAAGGCCTCTTAAAGTCCTTACTGTCTTATAATCTCTTTATTGTATTAACTAAAAGCTTGCATAGAGGCTTCCTTTTTAAAAGCTTCTTAATATAGCTTTTTATTCCTGCCGCTAAGTATATAAAGTAAGTCTTCTACGTCTTATTAATCCTAACTAATTTATATCCATAATATACCATAGGCCGCCACTATATATTGTCTATAAAGAGCTAAGCGTAATTACTTTAAGGTAAATAGATAGAGAGTTTAAATAGAGAGTTAACAAGGCGTTTAAGGAACTTCTTATAGCTACTACGTTTTGGCCAGCTATTAGTAGAGTAGGAAGATAGCTTATAGTAGTTGGTAACGGTTATATTAAAAAGGAAGTAAAAAAGAGGCTTTTAAGTACGGCGGTAAATTCTAAGTAAGGTATAATATGACCTTATTTAATTGGCGGTATTAACACTATTTATAAAGTAATTGTATATATTAATAAACTCTAGTATAGGTAGCTACTTCCTAGCTATGTTACTAAACACCTTATAAGTCTATTAGGCGCCACCAGAGATAGCGGTAGGTTATTATCGCTTTTATTTAATAAAGGTTAAACCTATAATAATAATAATAATTCATTGCTTAACGTCCGATTCGGATCCCTATTAGGCCTACGCGGACTACTCCTTATATACATATGGGGAGAAAACTCTATTTAAGAAAACCCCGTAATTTATCTCCCCGCCTTTTAGGACTCGCCTACGGGGCGCCTGCGAGGCGCCTGCGAGTTACTTGTAGTGCTCCTACTACCTTACTTTTTAACCTCCTTAGGAACCACTGCTGCCGTAACAAGCCTACGGACGCGCTAGTATTGTAAACTTTACTCTACTGCTATAGAGTTATTAGGGGGCACCCGTTGCTCGCCCCCCTACCTTTTATTGCTATTTCCTTTGCAACCCGGAACTGGTTTAGTATATTTTGGCTAATAAGCCACTGGGTAACCGCCTTAAGGCCTTTTTATGTTGAGAGTAGTGTTATATAGTTCTCTGTGCCAGCTGCTAAAAGCATTACTTCTTGGTTGGTACGTAAGGGGCATAACAGTATTACGTGCTTTAGTGTCTGTCTTAGCCAGCCATATTTATATCTTAGGCTACCTACTGGGACACCCACCCAGTAGAGCTAGTCTTTTAGTCCTATTACTCCTGTTCTTAAGAGTGTTGCCATTGTATTTTCTGCCTTTGTTAGGCCTTCTCGGAGCCCTAGAGTGTTTACCCCCTATAGCGTTAACTATGCTACGGCTTGGGATTAAACCTATAATATATAACATTATTAGCCACAGAGCCTTAATATAAATTAAAATACTTATTATTACTAACAGCACTTATAAATAGGACTATATTAGCGTCCTTTTAGGTAAACTCTATAACTATCTCGTCTTCTAAAGGCCTTATATATAGTATACCCTATAGAATTTGGTTTTAATAGAGCAATTTAAGGTTAGTAAGCTGCTAGTTAATTTACTTAATTAGTAATTACTTTTACTTCTTTAATTCCTTTTTTTTATCTAGTTCCTACCCTTCTAATTTTAAGCCTATAAAGTTCCTAAAGTAATTTAATAGAGGTAAATAGGTTATCTAGCCAAATAATATATATATTTAGCTAATAGAGACACTAGCCCATCTCTAGATCTTTATAAGAGGCTAGCCTAACCAAAATGTATAATTATCTAATTAACAGTATTACTGGTAAGTAGAAGGTAGAATAAGTTTTATATATTAAAGGATAAATACTTTTAACTACTTCTATTTAGAGACTAATTGCTAGTTCTTCTTTAAAGGGGAACTAGCTTCCTATATATTCCTTTTAAGACACTAGTAAAACCTTTCGCCCCTAACCTATTTAACTATATCTTTTAGAATATAGATAGGACATAGATAAAACCTCCTATCGTTTTATCGGATATATACCTCCCAGGGAATTCCGTTATAATTACCTCCCCTTTTAAGGTTTTAGTCCTCTAAGGCTTTGCCTCTACTTAAGCTTTTATAAAGTTCCGGCTAAAACTACTGGGGAAACCCTTAGTAGAAAGGTACTTTATAATACGGCTTATTACCAGCTCTTTACTAGCGCAGAACTTTACTTTATCTTTTATTTCTCTACTTTTCTCCTACCCTAGCTCCTTATAGTGCTTTTATAATAGGATTTTAATAATAAGCTCGGACCCCTAGTACTCGGCTACCTCCGGAAGTCGGCTACCCAACCAAAATCAAACCACCAATTTGTCAACTTATTTTCTCTATAACGAATCGATCAATATGGATTAAAATAAGTAGAACCTATAAATAGCTATTATAGATTTTAAATCTAGTGTTTATAAGTATGCGCGAAAAGCTATACTTGCATACGGTGTCCCTTTGTTGGTTTTAAGCGATTAATTAAGTGGTATGCTATTAGGGCAATTTATATACTAATATAAATAGTAATTAACTTCTATATAGGTGGCCTTGCTTATTAATTGGGTACTTAAATATAATTTATAAATATTTATTCCCTTATATATATAATTATAAAAGAATAGTAATCTAAATGTTTAATTAAAATAGCGATATAAAGCCCCTAAGTAAAATATAGGTAATTAGGTATTTTAAATAATATTTTTATATAAATTTTTTTTCCCTAGTTAATAGAAAGTATGTAAGTTAATAGGGCACAACTAAAGTAAATTTAAAAATTATGTAACCTTTATAAAAAAGTATAAAGGAAGGTTAATATATAAGTAGAAAATACCTAATATATAAATGAATTTAAAGTTATATTAAGTGTATATATAAACTAAATTACTACTAAAGATACCTTTAAAGAGAAAACCTTTATATAGTTACTAAATAATTATAAATAGGTATTTATTATAGGGATAATATCTACCCTTAATTACTCAATTAAACTTCTTATCATTTTTAAAGGAAAATACTTTTAATTAATATAATTCTACCAAGGAAAAACACCCTATTAGGTATATATAATATTAAAAAATAGTTAAAAGAATAAATATTATTATATTTAACTAATTTACTAATATTTTCTTATATAAAACTGGGTTTTTTTTAGCAATAAAGCTTAATTATTATTTTTAATAGCTATATAAGCCACTATATAATTAAGTTTTTATTAAACTATATACAATATAATATATAACTTATTTTTTTATTGCTTTATTTAATATAATAACCCTTAAATCTATTGTATTTCTCCTCTATAAAATTAAAATATTAAGACTAAATTATAGAGCTTATATTTCTTAATAATATAACTTAAATTAAAGGGTGCTGCTTTACTAAGTATAACTATAAAGCCTAAAAGGAAGGTCTTTTAGCAAAAATAGTTAAATTTAGGTAGTATACCTTTAGTATTTATCTATAGAATCCACGTAAAGGCTTTAAGTCTTTATAGGTTAAAAATAAGGCTTTAATAAAGGCTTTAAGCTTTAAATAAGCTAACCGTTATTAGTTTAATACTATAGATATCCTAAAAAAGCCTTATAATATATATTAAGTAGTTTATAGCCTTTATAACAAATATATACTTAGTTAAAAGACTTAGTTACTTTTCTAAAAAGGAAGTCACTAACTTAAGCAACTTACTGTAGAGACTATATATAAGGACGCTTAAATATATAGCTCGCAATCGCAGCTTAGAGACCTTAAAGGTCTAAAAATACATAGGTAGGTAGCTATAGGTCTAAATATAGAATATAGAAATATAGAATTGGTTAAGTAAGGTATAGAGGAGGTAGAGGAGAAAGAGGCTAAAATAACGACAAAGGAGTTAAAATCAAAGCCTGAAAATACGCTAGGTAGAAAGGCCGGGGCCGATATATTAAATTGCACGTAGGGGTAAGAGGTTAAGTTGATTTAATTAAGTATAGATAGCTTTAAAAGTGGTAGGGTTCGATTTGCTTAAGTAGCCGAGTTTAGGGGGCGGCCGAGTTCTAGGGGTCCGAGCTTAGTAATAAAAATTTAGTAGGATTTACCTCTCTAATTTTAGGAATTTGTTATAAATGGATTTAGAGGTTATCCGGTATAACGCGTTAACTACTATCCCCATTTACCTAAATAGGCTTTAATAATAACGTCTTTTATTTTAATTTCTTTCTATTTATAAGTCGTCGTCTCTCTTTTATCCTTTTATTAACAATACCATTCGTCTTATTCTTAAATAGGCTATTTTTATTATATCTCGCCTTTTAGCTTCTATATCTCTAGCCGTACTTCTATTACTACCTTATTATCTTTTCTTAATACGTTTATAAGTAATAGGATCCCTACCTTATCTCTTATAATAATGCTAACTTCTTAGAGTATTCTCTTATAATAGCTTATAGTCCTTTTACGCGTCCCTAAACTAGTAGCAGTATTATTCCTCTCCTAATAACGCCCTAGACAGCGTCTATTACTTCTATAGTAGTTTCCCTAAAATGCTATTATTGCTACGTTTATACTCTTACGTAGGATCCTTCCTACGTCTATAAGATACCTCGCTCTAGTAAAAATTAATCTAAGTGCTCCCATTACTGTAGTAGGAGAAAGACTTATATCTTAGTATTTCCCATTCTATTCTATTCTAGATTTTGCTAATTATACTAAATCCCCGCTATCTATATATATAAGACTTATAGGCTCTAACACGCTATCTAAGATTTCCGCTAATATCCTAATAGTAATAGGCGGGAACAGAAGGTATCTTCCCTTACTTATAAACTCTTTAATTTAATAAGGGTTTCTACTACTATAGAGATATAATAATCTCGGATATATAGTGTCTAGGAGCGTATATACAAACAGCTTATCCTTATTAATAATAATATTTATACTCTTACGTAGGCTACTTTAGCCAGGTAAGTTTCTCTAGTAACTTGCTTAGGAACTATACTAACTCCTTTAACTAACGTCTCTCTAATCCCTACTTAGACGCCAATTTAGAATCTAGAGATACTAAGAATAGCGATAAAGGTTAAGATAAACGTTCTCCTTGCTAGTTTTCCGTCTATACTAGTCCTTCTAGTACCTATTATTTTAAAAAGAATATTAGTAGAAGTACTAATGCTTCTAGGGATAGAAAAGCTAATAATACCATTAATAATAACGTTAAGATAGAAGAGGAGACTCCTATTACTACTGCTAATATTTAAGTTATTACCTAGCTCTTTCCTTTTTTTTATAGAATAGCTTTATATAGTGCTTCTTGGGTGCCTCTAGAATGCCCTATTATTAGGAATTAACTTTATACTTTAGGGATGCCTTTATTCTAAGCTTTAGTAACAATCTATATAAATGCAGTATACTACTATAATCCCCATATATAATAAACGGGTAGTATTCTTATAGGTGCCTTATAATTCCTTAAAATTTCTAATTCTTTATAGGCTGTCCTTTTGCTCCTCTTTGTACTATTAACTTTACTACGTATCTCCGGTACTAGGCTAGATACTCTCTTTTTATCCCTAGGGGATCTTTCTAAATCCCTAAGGCCACTTCTTATAGTACTACTGCTCCTTCTTAAATAGCGTCTCCTTTAAATAGTATCCCTAGTGGTTCTCCTATAGATCCTTATAGGCTTCCTCTTATAGGATTTTAGGATCCCTATTATAATAGCGAAATATTTCCGTTCTTAATGCCTATACTTAATTTTATAGTTTTAATTTATGGGGTCTTCCCTATTACTTTACCTATAGCATATCCGGAACCATTTCTAAATCTTTACCTTTAGTTCTTAGGAAGGTTTTAATTACGGTATTATATCCTAGCTAAAGGTACTCCTTAAATTCCTAACTATTATACGCCTAAAAGTATCCTTCCTAATAAACTAAAAATTCGCGCTTTTTTTAGCGCCATCTTTAGTCTAAAATGTCTTCTATATTCTATTCCAGTTCCCTATTAATTTCGCTAGATAGGGGCGGTTTTGCACTATCTCTTCTCTAATATAGCTTTAGTAAGGAAATATGAAATATAGGATATATTAGATAAAATTTTAGTAATTCTAATTTATAGGCTTAGTTTCCTTTAGTTTTTTTAACTATTTTAAAGGGTCTAAGCTACTGGTAATCCAGCTTCTTCTTAATGCGTTTTATTCGGATATTTTTTATAAATAGTAAGACTTTATCTCCTATCTTAAATTCTTTTAGTATATATTTTTCGTTATAGTACCTTTTTTATACGGCCTAGGCGTCTAGTAAGTGCTTTTTAAGTTTCTTTCTACGAATTCTTATTTGCTTAATTCTTTTGGACGCTACTAGTGCCTCTTTTTTAGGAATAATATCCTTAACGTTCTAGGGGTTATTTACTTTTACCCTAAATAATGCTTTATAAGGGGTTATTTTTATACTACTATAAATGCTTATATTATATATATACTACGCTAAAGCCAACTATAATATCTAATTATCCTATTAATAATTGATATAGCAGCGGAGGTAGTGTTTTAACAACGTATTTAGACACTCTATTAGCCCGTCTATTTATGGGTAAAAGGTAATACTTATCCTTTACTATATTTTTAATAAAAGATAGAATAAAGACTAAAATATACTATTAAATATGGTACCTCTATTAAACACGATTTCCCTTAGTATATTAAATAAGAGCTACCGTTTTAAAAATAGGTCTGCCAATTCTGCTACTATAATTATTATAATAATAGTAAAGTATCCTAAAAACTTTATATACCTGTTAATAATTACTAGGATAGTGTTAGTAACCTCTTTAGTTCTTATTTTAGTAGGGGGTAAGCCTATAATAAAATCTATTATTAATTCTAATATAGGTCCCTGCGAAATAGGAAGTACTAATAACTTACTATATAGGCGATGCTTAGATATCTATATCCTTTAGCATATATTATACCTTAATATATAATCCTTAACCTCTTTAGATATTCTGTCCCAAAAGTATTTCCTTTAAACAGCCTTAAGGGTTTTGTTAGCACCGTAGTAACCCCTAAAAGGGTTATTATAAAAGACCTTTAAAATCTTATCTTAAATTGCTTGGTCCTTTAGGACATATATAGTACCCTTAAAGTATAATAAACCCTTTTAGTCTTACTACTATAGCTTCTTAGTAACTCTGGCTAAGTTAGTCTCTACTATATCTTTCTACCTCTCCCTAGAGGCGAAGGCGTCCCTTTATTAAGCTTAAAGAAAAAGATCTAAAAAGGTTTTATATAAATTACTTGCTTTTATTTCGCCTGCCACTATTATAAACTTAAGGTATAGTATAAGACGTTTTAAACCATTAGTGCTAGTAGATTCTTCTACTATTATATAGTATGCCATACTACGGATAGGCATCTTGCCTATCCCCTTTAGATCTAAAAACTCGCAGCTAATGCGCCGTTAAGTTAAAGGTGCTATAACACCTCTAGTATATCCCGTAGAATTCTTACTAATTCTAGGGTACGCCAACTTTATAATATCTGCTTAGTTTATAACCTAGTCTATAACTATATTCTACAGCTTTATAATTATATCGCTTTGTATCTGCATTACTAGGACCTTTACTCTATCGCGAAATTCTATAGTTTTAGGGAAAGAGTCTTCTTTCTTCTTAAGCAAATTTTGCAATATAGGGATTATTTCCCCTATGCTGTTCTAGATTCTCCCTATTTTATAATCTGGACGTCTTAATAACCTATTAGTAGGATTTATCTTCCCTAGGCGGTATATAATTTTAAAGTTATACTATAATAGTGCCTCTGCCTATCTTATTTATTGACTACTTAATACCTTTATAGTTATAAAGTATCCCTATGCGGTAGAGCCCGGGAACCTAGCAGCTACTATTGATGTTCCATTTAGATCGTGTTAATAGACTACTAGAGCGAACGCAGAGACGTATATACGGCTGCGCAGCGCCTGCGTAGCGACGTAGTGGTAGTGCAAAGATTTTTTACTAAGGGGTGAGCCGCAGCAAAAAAAGTTTAAACACCGCTACTACGTCTCTAATGTATATATTTGGACATCAAATCGACAAGTATTATCCCTTCGGCATACCCCCTTCCTTTTATAAATATTATACATACCGTATAGCATCTACACACATAAGCAATCCGCGCCCTGAGCGTAGCAGAGGCCCCCTATTTTAATATTATCCGGTAACCTAAGTATCTAGTTATAGGGATTAGGCCCCCTATTAAATACTAGATTGTCCTCCTATACCTCATAAATAGGTGCAAGGGCCTAGGTTTAGGCCCTAGGGCAAAAGTAATACTAAGTCATATACACCCTGTTATAGAAACCCTTTAATAGAGGAGTGGATAAGAGACCTTAGCATATAGGCCCGGGCGGAACGTAAGTGTTATTTATTAGGAGATATTTATAGGAGACTTAAAAAAGGAGCTAGGGATAGGCATATGACTTAGACAAGCAATATATAAATATAGCAAAGATGGTTTAAATAGTAGATGGGGCAAGATAGGTATTTAAACACTCCTATATAAAGGGAGTCTTAAAATAGCAACCTAACAGCGTTTTTCCTCCCGTTAATGTAGTATGGATGTTATCTGGAATATTACCTCTTACGTCTCCCCTAGGGGTTTTTTGTACACTTAAAAATGGGGTTTTTCTTAGTAAGGAGGTTTTTCCCATAGGAATTAGTCTGTGTAGACCTATTAGGGGGACCAGGTTGAACGGTAAATTAAATCTTATATATAGTTATAAAGTATTCTAGGTTATTATAGTCTATAAGGACTTTAATAGGATAATTGCTTCTTATATAATAATGTCGCTAATACTCTATTACTGTAATTATTATAAGTAGCTCCTAGTCGTGCGTTATATAACGCTGCTTTATAGGGGTTATTTTCCTTAACCAAAACGCTACAAAATACTATTTTCCGTCTTTTAATTAAGATATAATTACCCTTAGGGTAAAGCCGGATATATCCGTTTTAAGATATATATATAGCTCCTAGTAGAAGTATATTAGAATAGGCGCTAACGTAAATAAATTCTTTAACTAGTCTATTACCTACTTAGTAGCTTCCCTAAATATAAAGGGTCCTAACTTTTTACTATTCTTAGATCCTTTTAGTAGATTAGTAATTAGGAGTATTACTTATAAATAGTAAATAATAAACCTTTAGTAGAAGTTCGCTATGCTTAAGAAAACCTATACTTCTTTAAACGCTATAGGGTATAGCTATTCCCTAATAGCGTCTACCCGGCTTTTCTCTATTAACACTTTATTAACGCTAATAATAAAGCCTAGAAAATTAATACTAGTAATATAGAAAGAGTATTTTTTTAGGTTTATATAGAGCTTATATTCCCGTAGTCTTTTTAGTACTATCTATATATAGTATATATATACTTCGTAGTTATTAAAGTAGACTATAATGTTATTAAGGTAGACTATATATATCGTATTTAATAGGCCTAATAATGCCTTATTAATATAGGCCTAAAATATTACTAGTGCGTTAGTGAGCCCAAATAGTATTACTAGGTACTTAAAGTGGCCGTACCATATTTAGAATACCGTTTTCCACTTATTGCTGGCTTTAATCCGGATTTAATAGTATATATCTTTTAAATCTAGTTTTATAAATATCTTTACGCCCAACAGCCTATTAATAAGCTCCCCTATTAAGGGTAGCAGGTAGTAATTCTTTATAGTAATCCTATTAAGCGCCTAATAGTTAATATAGAGGTAAAGGGTCCTGTCCTTCTTTAGTATAAATATAATTAGTGCCCCTACCGGGCTTATAGAGGGCTAAATCCATCCTTTCTAAAGATTGTCCACTATATATTAATGTAATACGGCTAGCTTATTTTCTAATAAGTTATATAGTAGTCTAAAAGAGGTTACTTATCCCCTATATTTATCTTATACTTAACCAACATAAGGTTAGGTAAGGTTTGTGTAGCCTCTTTATTAGAAACCTCTTCTAGGTCTATATATTCCTATAAAATCTCTAGTTCCTTAACTGCGTATAGCTAAACATCCGAAAATAAATACCCTATGTCTTTATTCTTGGGGTTAAAAGTGGCATATATAGTATATACCTACCCTTCTTCTTATATATAGCTTAGGAAAGTCTCTTAATCCTTAACTATAATACGCGATTAAGACTTCTGGTATTAATATAAGGCTAAAGGCCAATTAATATCTGGGTTAACTTAGCGAAGCTATAGGTATCTTAAAATAAGGTTATACCCCTTAATTTCTACGGCGCAGAAGCGTATCTCCTATATATCCTATAGACTATCGCGGTCCTAGCTAGTAATAGGAAACGTTTATTCCTTATAGCATGGAATTCGGTAGCCTTTAATACTTTAAATAGTGCGCACCTATAAGCCGCTAAGGTCTAAATCTAATTCTTTTACTAGTAATTAAGAAATAAACCCTATACTTATACCGCTATCTATAAGACAGTCTTACGTCACCTATTTATTATTAACTTAAATAAAGACAGGAATAACCATACGGTAGTCTACTTCCTCCTTCTCTTACTAGCCTAGTGTAAGGGAGTAAAGATCTACTAGGCTGTCTCTTTTCCCAATTAGGCCGACTCTTACTTCTTCTACCGGTAGAAGCGGCTTATATAGCCCTTTTTACCGCAATTATAATAGGTACGTGTCTCCCAGTTCCCCTTTTATAGATTAGGTCTCTACCTATTATTATTTTAGGGTTAACTAGCATTACTTTAGGGCTGTAAGGCCTACTCGCGTTATCCTTCCGTAAAGCGGTTAGGTCGGAATTTACCCCTATTATTAAAGCTAGGTCTAGTTCTACACTCTTTATTATTAGTGTCTCGTTCCTTTTACTTGCCTAGATAGTCTTTTTTAGCATTTTTAATCTAAGTAGCTTTAGAAATAAGCTTTTCTTAAGAGGTAGGAATTTCGCCCTTCTTTTATATAGCCTATTAAATCTTAGGTTGTAGCTTAGCGAGTAACTAGTAAAGTTATATAGCGTTATCCTATAGATCTAAGTAGGGTATATTATCTTCTAGTTCTTCTAAGTAGTTTATAAACTAGACTATAGTCTAACTATCCCGCTATTTAGCGTTGTGGTATTGCTAGTTATAGTCCATCCCTTAATTAGTAGGGTCTTAGACCTAATTAACTAACTAGGTCCTAAGTTTACTAAATTTAAGGGGTATAGTAAGTTTCTTCTCGTAGCGTGTTTATAAACTCTTGACGGTACTATATAGGAAGGTAAAAGCAATTAATGTCTAATTATCCTCGTTAGAGTAACATTTTAGATTTAGCTAAAACTTAGTTTTATATTAATAGATAAAACGATTATAGTTCCGGAGACTATTACTATTATACTTATTAGGCTCCTTTATGCGGAATTTAGGTTTTTTTAACGTTATAGTATAGTATAGCGTTGCCCCTTTAAGTCCGCTTCGTGTTTAGGGTATCTATACTTTTCCTAACTATCCTTATAATTATTCTTAGTAGTTTTAATATACTTATCTTAATTATATCTCTAACTCTTTTATTTTTTATAGGGTCTCGCGTAGCGACCTCTTTAATAATTCCCCAGCGGTAATCGTTCCTAAGGGTTTTATAAAGTTAGATAGACCAGCTGTGGCTTCCTAGTCTACTCTTTCGTAAGTAGAGGGAATATACTCCTCTAAGGAGACTCTCTAAGCCTCCTATGGTAAGGGCGTTGCTTTATAGGGTATAGGAGTATAGTCTGTTATTATTAATTAATAGCTATATATTCCTAACGGATTATAAGTAATTAGAATTATAAGAGACTAGTTTAACCGGAACGTATAATTATCTAATTAACAGTATTACCGGTAAGTGAAAGGTAAGTTAAAGGTATATTAAAGGTAAGTAGAAGGTAGAATAAGTTTTACGTATTAAAGGATAAATGCTTTTAACTACTTCTATTTAGAGACTAATTACTAGTTCTTCTTTAGAGGGGAACTAGCTTCTTATATATTCCTTTTAAGACGCTAGTAAAACCTTTCGCCCCTAACCTATCTAACTGTGTCTTCTGAAATATAGATAGGATATAAATAAAACCTCCTACCGTCTTATCAGATATGTACCTCCCGGGGGATTCCGTTACAATCTTCTTAAGTTAAAAAATCTATTATAACTACCTATATCTTTAAAAGGCCTTCCTCTACCTAGAACTTATCTAAACCTACTAGGCCCTTATTATTACCTTTTATATTAAATATACATAGAGCTCTTGCTTAGATATAGGCTTCCATTAACGCGGAAAGTCCTTCTCCTCTATAATTAGATGTAGCTTTATATTCTTATTTATATATTCTATAAGTTAATCTATTAATTTATCTATCTAAAATAGCCTAAATAGCTACGCAGGATCCTAATTATTAACATATGCTGGAAGCTTTAGCTGGCTATACTGGCTTTTATTAGGTATAGGGAGAGGCTTAAAGGCAGGTAGTGGCGCGGGTTCTAGCGGTGGCCTTTTTACGACCCGATTTTTGGAAATAGGATATTAAGTAGGCTGCACAAAGTCTATATCATTGGATGTATAGTTGCGCACCATCTTAGTGGTGTATTTAATTAAGGAAGTTATTTGTTTATATTTGGACACCAAAAAGTTTGATATTCTTGAACCCCGCGCATAGGCCACAAATTATAGCACCCTATCTGTGTAAGGGGTAATAACTAAGGCGACAGACCGTATATTCGGGCAAGCAAACGGCTAGATTGATTAGGATTGGCTTCCAATAATTGAAGAACAATTTGCATTCGATCTTCTTGGTTAAGCGACAGCAACTGGGGGGTATTAGAGGACATAATGGTAGTGTAGTAAAGGAGTATTTTGATGGTTTGATTTTGATTCTGGTAGGAGGTCCGTGCATTGTCTCGGGTGGGTGGCTGTCTCGTTTAGGTGGCTAAGACGTTATTGGTGGCGCATTGGTGGCGCAGGGGGGGCCAGGAACTTTTGACCGCTGCCTCCGTAGATCTGACCCAGCTATTCACCGACATCCTTCATATGCGCCAGATGCTGTGGGAATCTCTTTCACCGTCGCTATTTGACGATCTCGGAGTCGAAATGCTACATCGGCCTCTTGACTTCTCCCAACTATGAATTCTATGTGGCTGCAGTGGCCATCCTGGTGGTTGGTGGAGCGATAGTGCCATTAAGTTTCTAGCAAGAAGATAAGCAGACAGAGAGTGCAACTAATAGAGGCTCTTCCTATAGGACCAGAAATTCCCCTCGAAGAAGGGCTCCAAGTCTTGAAGGAATGCGGATCGAACACCATCTTGGCTGGGCCTCAACAAACACCGCTGTGCGAGGAGATCAAGGACCACGCCGAATGTGAGAACTATCCTATGCAGGTCATACCATTGACCATTTTGAAGGCAGACTCGACAGACATATCCGGGCTAAACTTGCACATCGACGAAAAGCAAGCTGTATCGGCAGATCGCCCAGTCTCATAATCCGTACAACAGGTACCACGGAGGGCCAAGAAGCGTCGTTCATACGCGGCATCTCTTTTACCGCTCGTTTCAGGCCAGATCCGATGATCTGATTCTTATCCACGAAAACCTGGACTGAATCAGTGGAACGGTCTCAGTCATGATGCGAGTCCTTAGCTCCGCCCCCTTATAGCCGAACCCGGCCCGTTCCGGCCCCGCTTAGTCCCGCCCGGCCCCGCTTAGGTCAATCTGGTGTCCCTATATGCGGCAACACACGGCGATTTCGCTTCGTACGCACTAGAGAATTTCAAGTTTAACTCTTGTAATTAAGCTTAAAAAATTAAAAGCTTTGCCTTTCTTGCGGGTGCACAACTCTTTTGGCAAGCGCACAGTATCTATGCTGGATGGTACAACCGTGAAACACATTCATTACGTTACATCGTGTTTTACAAAACAAATTCACAGTAGCCCGCCAGCCTGAGCAAGAGGTGAATCATACCCTTAGCCCCAATGTATAAGAGGTGCCCAATTCCTACCCATCCTACATACTATCCACTACCAGCTCTCTTTCACAGCCTCCAATCTTTCTCCAGTCTATCAAAATGCGCCTTTCAATCATCCTCCCTGCCGCATTGGCATCGCTATCTTTTGCTGCTCAATCTCAAAACTGTTCCGACGTGTATGAGGCGATCCATCAAGCTGAATACAAGCTTGCCTATACCCTCGACACCAAGAATTGGGATATTCTTGGTGAATCGATGACCGAAGACGTCATATACGACAACTCTGCCTTCGGCCCCGGAAAGGGCGGCGTTTCTACGGGTCTCGACCAAGTTATCAGCAATACGAAGGCCGCGTTTGGGGATTCTCTAGTTGAACATATCGTAGCTAATGCGCTTATTAATGTTGACTCCTCGGAACAATGGGCACATGTTATTACATAGTACGTATATTTAAGGTTTTTATGTTAGGGCAATTGCAAGCCGTAACAGCATATATGCTAACATATCTTATTAGTCTCATCTTCTCTAAGTGGGACCCTAATGCTCTCGGCGACCCGGACAAGACCTACCGTGTCTATGAAAAATGCGACGATACCTTCGTGGTCGATAATGGAGCGTGGAAGCTCAAATACAGCAAGGTTACTAATATGGGACCAGCGTTCGAGATGCCGTACTTTAACAAGACGACGTAGGGTATCTCCTAACAGGACTTCATTGATGGCTAGTACGCGGGTGATGCGTTGAGACTGTCTTTACCGCTAGACTTGCAGGTGTATCTAAAATATAGCTGGATTATAAACACCAAATGCTGTAGTAATTAGTATTGAATTCTAATAGAATTTTTGGATGTTATACTTTTAGGAATGTTTGACTTATCTCAGTTGACTCAGACCCTCGGAGAGAAAATCCACCTCACCTCCTGCAAACTCCTGAGCCAATCAGCGGCTGGCACCGCCACACCTCTATAACCCCCGTGACTCCCGCAAACTCCTAAGCCAATTAGCGGCTGGCGCCGCAGCCTAACGTACGCCGCAGGCGTTAGCGCTTACGCTAGCTTTAGTAGCCAATTATAGAGCGCCGAGGTAGATTCCTCTCTGAGGGTCTAAGAGATTATAGGCGCCTTTTATAAAGACTGTATAGCCTCGCTAGTAGATAACCGTTCTATTGCCTTTAACGTCGTATATCGCCCCCTAATATAGCACTACTTAGCTCACCAATACCTCTATTTAAAAGCTTATCTCTTACTCTATATATTGCATCCGCAATAGAGCCGGATCGTGCCCCTAATATCTCTACAAACGTCTCTACAAACGTCTATACGAACGCCGGCACGAACGCCTATATAAAGCCGTTTACAAGGCCTTTAAAAACAAGCCTAAATACAAGGTGTCGACCTGAATCGGATTTCCCTACCACTATCGTACTACTGTCCGTCGCAGTGTGTTCGACAGGCAATCAATCGCAGGTAGGGACCCCCAGTTGGGATTGATTGGCCAAAATCCTAGTTGCGATTGATCGACTGATAAGAATTAGCTAATTAATTAAAATGATTGCGATTAATTGCCAAGAATTACCCAATTAGGTAGTCCGTAATAGAGAATCTAAGTACTAGTTA
Organism: Cenococcum geophilum 1.58; assembly: GCF_001692895.1. Lineage (NCBI taxonomy): Eukaryota > Fungi > Ascomycota > Dothideomycetes > Gloniales > Gloniaceae > Cenococcum > Cenococcum geophilum. Next base: position 694,732 of record NW_027137587.1, read on the forward strand.
TTTTTTTAGTAGAGCTTCGCCCTATATAGTAAATATACACTCTAAAAATAAGTCCTCCCTATACTCCTTATTTATCCTTATCCTTTCCTATATACCCTTTATTTAACTAGCTTTTCTAAAGCTTTAGCGCCTTAATTATCTTATTAGCCAGGTGGTTCCGGTTATTAGTAATTACGTTATTAGCAGAGCTAAACTTACGCTTATACTTAGGGCTTATCGCTAGTATAAAAAAGAGGTCCATTGCTATGTAATAAAGGATTAGATAGACGTGCTTAATACCTTACTAATAAGCTAGTGGGTTAACAATATATTATTTAGCTTTAGTGGGGGTATTTTTAATAAAGCGCTTAAGTTCGGATTTAAGCCTTTAACGCTTATAAGCTCTATATTTACTAGTAAGTATACTATAAAAGTTAAAGCCTTCTTTGCCTAATAAAGACGAATCTAAATTATAACGCTTCTTATATATAAGCCGCTTAGGAGTAACCGGCTTATTATCCTCCTTATCCTTTAACTGCGTATACTTTTCCTTATACCGCTTATATAACGTAGTAACATTTTTCTTATATTATAATTGCCATACAGCCTTACTAGCCCACTCCTATTTAAAGTAATTAAACTTATAGGATAGGTAGAGGATAATTGCTACTTAGTAGATAGGTGTTTAGTTAATAAGGTTAAAATATTTAATAAGCTTTGTATATACGCAATAAACTCCTACTTTATAGTACTCTAAGTACTCCGCCAGTAACGCCTTAATCTTATTATTAGCCCGTTACAAGACCTTAAATATATAGTTTATACTTTAAAGAACCTCCTAAACTATACTATAAGAGACCTTAAAGCCTTTAGCGTTTACGTTGCCTTATAGTTTATTAGTAAGAGTCTTAAAAGGCTTAAGAAGCCACTTAACCTTCTTTAGTGTCTTAAAGTTCTTATTTATAAGGAAGTCCTGTAAGAGATTATACGTATTTTTATTAGTAGGCTTAACCTAGTGGGTTTAGTAGAGTTTAATAGGGTTCTAAAGTTTAAGTACTATTAGACATAAGAAGTTAGCAAAAGTCTATTTTTAAGTAATTTAATAGTAAGAGGTAGAGTATTATCGCCATTCTTAACTAAAATTAAATTATTTTTAGACCTTTAGCTATGTTACAGGACACCCCTGTAATACCTTATACACGTCTACCTGTTTTTACTAACTTAGCAACTAAAGACCGACTACGAGATAGCAATTTAATAGCAATCTACGGCAATTTAACAGCAACCCACCATATTCCGCCATATTCCGCTATATTCTACTAAGTTCTACTAAGTTCTACTAAGTTCTACTAAATCCTACTAAGTTCTGCTAGGACTACTATCTAAATCCTATTCTGCTCTATATATATATTAACTAAGCAACTAAGTCTATAATATATACCCTTTCTTCCTATTTTCCTACCTTCTTTCTATATATAACGTCTTAACCTCCTTATATAGTTTATATATAGCTTAATAATATCTACCTTGCTATATATTATCGCCGCTTATACTTACTCCGTAATAGGCTAAAGGGGGGGTACTATAATAGGACTACCCTAGTTATAATAGGAACGTCTTAGTAAAATACTTAATAAATAAATTCCCACGCTTTAACTAAATTCTGCTAAATTCTACTAGCTTAATTAACTTCTACCAAGTTCTACTAGATTAATTAAATCTATTAAAGTCCATTAAAGTCCGTATGCGTATATACGCATATACTGACTACTAAGACCCCTAACTATTTAATTATAAGATTCTCTTGTTATTCCTTTCTCTTCTTTATGCAACTTCTTATTCTCTATAAGAGCTATACCCTTAGATTTAAATAGAATATATTTTATTCCTTCGAATTTGCTTTAAAGCCTTTTTATACCCTTATACTATATTAAGTAAAGAATAAATATATTAATAAATCTTTATATAGACCTTATAAAATTAGCTAAACTAGTATAATAAAGAATAAAAAGGTACTATAATACTAAAGATCTAAAGGACTAGATTTTAAAGAGGGGGATAAAGTATAGCTATTATATAAAACCTTTAAAAGTCGACGGCTAAGTAAGAAATTAGACTATATTAGACTAGGACCTTTTAAAATTATTTAAAGGATATTAATGGCTACGTTTAAATTAAACCTACTAGCTAAAATAAAAATCTATCCTATATAGTATATTATAATACTAGAGCTAGTATATAGGAATATTAAGCCACTAACCTATAAAGTAGATACCTATAGAGGACAAGAAGAAGATAAATAGTAAGTTTTAAATTTTATTATATATAAGGTTAAGTAGGTAGGCTATAATAAGACTACTTAGGAGCTACTATAGAACCTAAAAAATGCTATAAGAAAGGTAGAGAAGTATTAGAAGAAATTAGGTTAGTATAAGAGGCCAGCTTAACCGGAATATATAATTATCTAATTAATAGTGTTACTGGTAAGTAGAAGGTAAGTTAAAGGTAAGTTAAACAAGTTTTATGTATTAAATGACAAATGCTTTTAACTACTTCTATTTAGAGACTAATCGCTAGTTCTTCTCTAGAGGAGGACTAGCTCCCTATATAATCTTTCTAAGATACTAGTAAAACCCTTTACCCCTTATCTGTCTAACTGTATCTTCTAGGACGTAGATAGAATATAGATAAGACCTTCTTCTAGAATATAAATAAGACCTCCTTCTGTCTTATCTAATATGTACCTTTTAGGGAATTCCGTTATAATTGCCTCCCCTTTAAGGGTCTTAGTCCTTTAAGACTTTGCCTCTACTAAGCTTTTATAAAGTTCCGGCTAAAACCACTAGGGAAATTCTTAGTAGAAAGGTACTTTATAATGCGGCTTATAGCTAGTTCTTTACTAGCGTAAAACCTTACTTTATCCTTAATTCCTTTGCTCTTTTCCTACTATAGTTCCTTATAATGCCTTTATAATGGAACTAAAATAATAATAATAAAAATTGGATGGGATTTACCTTTCTTATTATAAGAGTTTGTTATAAGTTAATCTGGAGGTTGTCCTATGCAACGCGTCTATAAGCCACTATCCCCATTTACCTAAAATGGATTCTAATAATAACGTCTTTATTTTAATTTTCTTCTAGTTTATAAGCTGTCGCCTCTTACGCGTCTTTTTATTAATAATACCATTCGTCTCGTTTTTTAGCAGACTGTTTCCTCTATATTTTCGCTTTTAGCTTCCATATCTTTAGCTGTTCTTTTATAGCTGCTTTATTCTCTTTTTATAACACGTTTATAAGTAATAGGATCCCTACCTTATCTTCTTATAATAATACTAACTTCTTAAAGTATTCTCTTATAATGGCTCGTAGTCCCTAAACTAGCGGTAGTGTTATTAATCTCCTAGTGACGCCCTAGACAGCGTCTGTTGCTCCTACAGTAGTTTCCCTAAAATGCTATTATTACTGCGTTTATGCTCTTACGTAAGATCCTTCCTACGTCTATAAGATGCCTCGCTTTAGTAAAAACAAATTTAAGTGCTTTTATTATTGCAGTAGGAGAAAGACCTACGTCCTAGTATTTCCCATTCCGTCCTATTTTAGATTTCGCTAATTATACTAGATCCCCGCTATCTATATATATAAGACTTATAGGCTCTAACGCGCTATTTAAGATTTCCGCTAATATCCTAATAGTAACAGGTAGGGATAGAAGGTGTCTTCCCTCGCTTATAGACTCTTTAATTCTATAAGGGTTTCTACTACTATAGAGACGTAATGTTCTTAAATATATAGTATCTAGGAGCGTATATATAAACAGCTTATCCTTATTAATAATAATATTTATACTCTTGCGTGGGCTACTCTAGCTAGGTAAGTTTCTGTATAATTACAGCACCTGCTGTACTGACCGCGTGCTTACGCGGTTCGATACACCAAGTACGCGTTTACGCGTTCGGTTCGCTTACGCGTCTGGTGCACTCCTGAAACACTAGCTTAGGGGGGAGGTGCGTTAGTATATAGACCACGTAGCCCACCTCAATAGAATCGACAGTCACCATCTAAACAAGCATACGATACTACATGTATTTCGTGCCCGTGGATACGACTCACTCGTGCTATTAAGTTAGTACGAACAGTTTCTTTAGTAACTCACTTAGGAACTATACTAACTCCTTTAGCTAATATCTCTCTAATCCCTACTTAGACGCCAATTTAGAACCTAGGGATACTAAGGATAGTAACAAAGGTTAAAATAAACGTTTTCCTCGCTAGTTTTCTACCTGTGCTAGTCCTTCTAGTACCCATCGTTCTAAGAAGAATATTAGTAGAAGTGTTAATACTTCTAGGGATAGAGGAGCCGATAATACCGTTAATAATAACGTTAAGATAGAAGAGGAGGCTCCTATTACTGCTACTAGTGTTTAAGTTATTACCTAGCTCTTTCCTTCTTCTTATAGAATAGCTTTATATAGTGCCTCTTAGGTACCTCTAGAATGCCCTATTATTAGGAATTAACTTTATACTTTAGGAATGCCTTTATTCTAAGCTTCGGTAATAATCTATATAAACGTAGTATACTACTATAATCCCTATATATAATAAATGGGTGGTGTTCCTATAGGTGCCTTATAATTCCTTAAAATTTCTAATTTTTTATAGGCTGTCCTTTTGCTCCTCTTTGTACTATTAACTTTACTATATATCTCCAGTGCTAGGCCGGATACTCTCTTTTTATCCCTAGAGGATCTTTCTAAATCCCTAAGGCCACTTCTTATAGTGCTACTGCTCCTTCTTATATAGCGTCTTCTTTAAATAGTATCCCTAGTAGTTCTTCTATAGATCCCTATAGGCTTCCTCTTATAGGATTTTAGGATCCCTATTATAATAGCGAAACGTTTCTATTCTTAATGCCTATATTTAATCCTATAGTTTTAATTTATAGGGTCTTCCCTATTACTTTACCTATAGTATATCCGGAACTATTTCTAAGTCTTTACCTTTAGTTCTTAGGAAGGTTTTAATTATAGTATTATATTCTAGCTAAAGGTACTCTTTAAGTTCCTAACTGTTATACGCCTAGGAGTATCCTTTCTAATAAACTAAAAATTCGCGCTTTTTTTGGCGCTATCTTTAGTTTAAAATATCTTCTATATTCTATTTTAGTTCCCTATTAATTTCGCTAGGTAGGGGCGGTTCCGTACTATTTCTTTTTTAGTATAGCTTTAGTAAGGAAATATAAAATATAGGATATATTAGATAAGATTTCGGTAATTCTAATTTATAGGCTTGGTTTCCTTTGGTTTTCTTAACTATCTTAAAGGGTCTAAGCTACTAGTAATCCAGCTTCTTCTTAATGCGTTTTATTTAGATATTTTTTATAAACAGTAAGACTTCGTCTCCTATTTTGAATTCTTTTAGCATATGTTTTTTATTATAGTACCTTTTTTATATGGCCTAGGCGTCTAGCAAGTACTTTTTAAGTTCCTCTTTGCGAATTCTTATTTGCTTAATTCTTTCGGATGCTACTAATGCCTCTTTTTTGGGAATAATATCCTTAATATTTTAGGGGTTATTTGCTTTTACCCCAAACAATACTTTATAAGGGGTTATTTTTATGCTACTATAGATGCTTATATTATATATATGCTACGCTAGAGCTAACTATAATGTCTAATTATCCTGTTAATAATTAATATAGTAGTAGAGGTAGTGTTCTAATAACGTATTTAGATGCTCTGTTTGCCCGTCTATTTACGGGTAAAAGGTAGTACTTATTTTTCGCCGTATTTTTAATAAGAGATAGAATAAAGACTAAAATATACTATTAAATACTATTAAATACGGTGCCTCTATTAGATATAATTCCCCTTAGTGTGCTAAATAAGAGCTACTGTTTTAAAAATAGGTCTGCCAATTCTGCTGTTATAATTATTATTATAATAGTAAAGTATCCTAAAAACTTTATATACCTATTGATAATTACTAGGATAGCGTTAGCAACCTCTCTAGTTCTTATCTTAGTAGGGGGTAAGCCTATAATAAAATCCATTATTAATTCTAATATAGGTTCCTATAGAATAGGAAGCACTAATAACTTGCCGTATAGGCGATGCCTAAATATCTATATCCTTTAGTACGTATTATACCTTAATATATAGTCCTTAACCTCTTTAGATATTCCGTCCTAAAAGTATTTCCTTTAAACGGCCTTAAGGGTTCTGTTAGCACCGTAGTAACCCCTAAAAGGGTTATTATGGAAGACCTTTAGAATTTTATCTTAAATTGCTTGGTCCTTTAGGATATATATAGCACCCTTAAAGCGTAATAGACCCTTTTAGTCTTGCTGCTATAGCTTCTTAGTAACTCCGACTAAGTTAGTCTCTACTATATCTTTCTACCTCTCCCTAGAGGCGAAGGCGTCCCTTTATTAAGCTTAAAGAAGAAGATCTGGAAAGGTTTTATATAGATTGCTTACTTCCGTTTTGCCTGCCACTATTATAAACTTAAGGTATAGCATAAGACGTTTCGAACTATTAGTGCTAGTAGATTCTTCTGCCGTTATATAGTATGCCACGCTACGGATAGGTATCTCGCCTATCCCCCTTAGATCCGAAAACTTGTAGCTAATACGCCATTGAGTTAAAGGTGCCGCGATACCTCTAGCATATCCTATAGAATTTTTACTAATTTTAGAGTACGCTAACTTTATAACGTCTGCTTAGTTTATAACCTAGTTTATAATTATATCCTACGGCTCTATAATCGTGTTACTTTATAGCTGTATTACTAGGACCTCTGCCCTACTGCGAAATTCTATAGTTTTAGGGAAAGAGTCTTCTTTCTTTCTAAGTAAATTTTGTAATATGGGGATTATTTCCCCTATACTGTCCTAAATCCTCCCTATCTTATAATCCGGACGTCTTAATAACCTATTAATAGGATTTATCTTTTTTAGGCGGTATATAATCTTAAAATCGTACTATAATAGTGCTTTTACCTACCTAGCTTGTCAACCGCTTAATACCTTTATAGTTATAAAGTATTCTAGGTTGTTATAGTCTATAAGGACTTTAATAGGGTAATTGCTTTCTATACAATAATATTGCTAGTGCTTTATTGCTGCGACTATCGCGAGTAACTCCTAGTCGTTATATAACGCTATTCTATAGGGGTTATTTTCCTAGACTAAAATGCCACAGGATGCTATTTTCCGTCTTTTAATTGAGATATAATTGCCCCTAGGGCAAAGCCGGATGTATCTGTTTTAAGGTATATACGTAGCTCCTAGTAGAAGTATATTAGAATAGGCGCCGATATAAATAAATCCTTTAACCGGTCTATAGCCTACTTAGCAGCTTCCCTAAATATAAAGGGTCCTAACTTCTTGCTATTCTTAGATCCTTTTAGTAGATTGGTAATTAGGAGTATTATTTATAAGTAGTAAATAATAAACGTTTGGTAGAAGTTCGCCGTGCCTAAGAAAACCTATACTTCTCTAAATATTATAGGGTAGGGCCATTTCCTAATGGCGTCTACCCGACTTTTCTCTATTAACACTCTGTTAACGCTAATGATAAAGCCTAAAAAATTAATGCTAGTAGTATAAAACGTGCACTTTTTTAGGTTTATATAGAGCTTATATTCCCGTAGTCTTTCTAGTACTATTTATACGTGGTGTGTATATACTTTGTAGTTATTAGAGTAGACTATAATGTTATTAAGGTAGACTATATATATTGTGTCTAATAGGCCTAATAATACCTTATTAATATAGGCCTGAAATGTCGCTAGTGCGTTAGTGAGCCTAAATGGCATTATTAGGTACTTAAAGTAGCCGTACTATATTTAGAACGCCGTTTTCTACTTATCGCCGGCTTTAATCCGGATTCGATAGTATGCATCTTTTAGATCTAATTTTGTGAATATCTTTACGCCCAATAGCCTATTAATAAGTTCCCCTATTAAGGGTAATAAGTAGCGATTCTTTATAGTAATCTTGTTTAGCGCCTAATAGTTAATATAGAGGCGAAGGGTCCCGTCTTTCTTGGGTATAAATATAATTGGTACCCCTGCCGGGCTTATAGAGGGCCAAATCTATCCTTTTTAAAGATTGTCCACTATATATTAATATAGTACTACTAGCTTATTTTCTAATAGGTTATATAATAGTCTAAAAGGAGGTTGTTTATCCCCTATATCTATCTTATACTTAACTAATATAGAGTTAGGTAAGGTTTATGCAGCCTCTTTACTAGAAATATCCTCTAAGTCTATATATTCCTATAGAATCTCTAGTTCCTTAACTATATATAACCGGATATCCGAAAATAAATATCCTGTGTCCCTATTTTTGGTGTTAAGAGTGGTATATATAGTATATGCCCACCCTTCTTCTTATATATAGTTTAAGAAAGTCTCTTAATTTTTAACTATAATGCGCGGTTAAGACTTCTAATGTTAATACGAGGCTAAAGGCTAATTAATATCTGGATTAACTTAGTGAAGCTATAGGTATCCTAAAACAAGGTTATACCCCTTAATTTCTGCGGCATAGAAGTGTATCTTCTGCGTATTCTATAGACTATCGCGGTCCTAGCTAGCTACAGAAAAAGCCTGTTCCCTATAGTATGGAATCTGGTGGCCTTTAATACTTTAAATAGTGCGCACCTGTAAGCCGCTAAGGTCCAAATCTAATTCTTTTACTAGTAATTAAGAAATAAACCCTATACTTGCGCCGCTGTCTATAAGGTAGTCTTACGTTACCTATTTATTATTAACTTAAATAGAGATAGGAATAACTATACGGTAGTTTACTCCCTCCTTCTCTTACTGGCCTAGTGTAAGGGAGTAAAGATCTACTAGGCTGTCTCTTTTCCTAATTAGGCCGACTCTTGCTTCTTTTATTAGTAGAAGCGGCTTATATAGCCCTTTTTGCCGTAGTTATAATAGGTACGTGTCTCCCAGTTCCCCTTCTATGGATTAGGTCTCTGCCTATTATTATTTTAAAGTTAATTAGCGTTGCTCTGGGGCTATAAGGCCTACTTATATTATCCTTCTATAGAGCGGTTAGGTCGGAATTTGCCCCTATTATTAAAGCTAGGTCTAGTCCTACGCTCTTTATTATTAGCGTCTCGTTCCTTTCACTTGCCTAAATAGTCTCTTTTAGCATTCTTAATCTGAGTAGCTTTAGAGATAAGCTTTTCTTATAAGGTAGGAATTTCGCCCTTCTCTTATATGGCCTGTTAAATCTTAGGTTATAGCTTAGCGAGTAGCTAATAAAGTTGTATAGCGTTATCCTATAGATCTGAGTAGGGTATATTATCTTCTAGTTTTTCTAAGTAGTTTATAAACTAGACTACACTCTGGCCTTCTTGCTGTTTAGCGTTATAGTATCGCTAGTTGTAATCTATCCCTTAATTAGTAGGGTCTTAGACCTAATTAACTAACTAGGACTTAAGTTTGCTAAATTTAAGGGGTATAGTAAGTTTCTTCTCGTAGCGTATCTATAAACTCTTGACGGTGCTATATAGGAAGGTAGAAGTAATTAGTATCTAATTATACTTATTAGAGTAACATTTTAGATCTAGCCGAAACTTAGTTTTATATTAATAGATAAAACAATTATAGTTCCGGAGACTATTACTATAGTACTTATTAGGTTCCTTTATACGGAATTTAGGTTTTTCTAATATTATAGCGTAGTATAGCGTTACCCTTTTAAGTCCGCTTCGTGTCTAGGGTGTTTATACTTCCCTTAATTGTCCTTATAGTTATTCTTAGTAGTCTTAATATACTTATCTTAATTATATCTCTAACTCCTTTATTTTTTATAGGGTCTTGTGTAGTAACCGCTCTAATAACTTCTTAGCGGTAATTGTTTCTAAGGGTTTTATAAGGTTAGACGGACCAGCCGTGGCTTCTTTATAGGAAGAGGGAATGCGCTCCTTTGGGGAGACTCTTTAAGCCTTTTACGGTGGGGGTGTTGTTTTAGGGGGTAAGGAAGTATGGCCCGTTATCGTTAATTAATAGCCGTACGTTCCTTCCGTAAAGGATTAAGAGTAATTAGAATTGTAAGAGGCCAGTTTAACCAGAACGTATAATTATCTAATTAATAGTGTTACCGGTAAGTAGAAGGTAAGTCGAAGGTAAGTTAAATAAGTTTTATGTATTAAATGACAAATGCTTCTAACTACTTTTATTTAGAGACTAATTGCTAGTTCTTCTCTAGAGGAGAACCAGCTCCCTATATAATCTTTCTAAGATACTAGTAAAACCCTTTGCCCCTTATCTGTCTAACTGTGTCTTTTAGGACGTAGATGGAATATAGATAAGACCTCCTTCTAGAACATAGATAAGACCTCCTTCTGTCTTATCTAATATGTACCTTCTAGGGAATTCCGTTACAGTTAGGCAATATTAATAAAGAAGGATTGCTAAAAAAAAAAGTTACCTAAGGCGGACCTAAGAGGAGTAGCTATTAAGCTACTTAAAGTTAATTCCCTCTCTCTTAAAATAAAATCCCTTCTTTTAATCTTTTTTAGTTTATAAAGACTTTATTAAGTAAGGCGCTATTTCTTTAAATAACCCTTCTTACAGACCCTTTTAAGACGGGCTAACTAAGCGTAAGTAGTCTATTAAGCTTTAAATACTCGCCGCTCTTTAGTATAAATCTGCTCCCTATTATTTTAAAGCTTTTATACTTTAATAAGGGCTAAAGTAAGCTTACTCTTAAAATAATTAGCTTTAGACTAAATATAAAACCCTATAATAAATTAAATAAGGTACTAGATGCCTATAAAATATAATAAAACGTGTATACTTAGATTAAATATTATAGGATAATTATATATTCGCTCGCGTATACTTAGTATAGGAAGAAGGTTAGTAGCTAGATAGAGCCGCAATTATAATATATATTAACTTCTTCTCCGCATATTAGGAATAGGACGGTATAACTTTACTAAGTAATAGTATAGTGGTTACTAGCTAGTTATAACGGTTAGATATAGAGGATTTAATAGGAGGTATTAGAAATAATAAAGGTTATTAAATTAAGGATAGGAATACTATACCTCTAATTAATAACTTAGAGGTAGCTAAGTTACGTAGCTAGTTATATTATAAGTTTAGAATATAGGAATATAGGAACGTAGGACGTATTAACGTATTAACGTACCGACGTACTAAGTATATTTTTTGGGCACAGTATTATATATTTAGAGGAATACAGTCCCTACCTAGATAGTTCTCTTCTTTATAGTGAATTTTAGAATATAACTAGAGTTAATCTATTAGGCACTTACTCCATCGTTACGTTAAATTATTTATTTACTTATATACCTAGCTTATATTACAGCTCGTATAAATGCCTCTAAACCGAAGCTTGTAGAATGCTATATTACGAAGATACTAAGCTAAAGAGAAGGAAAAGGGGTTGCTAGGACTGATGTAAATAAATATATAGGGTAAGCCGCTAAGGCGCTAGCTTTGGGCGGGCTAATTATAGGTCGGCAGAATATGGTAGAATTTAGCAGGTAATGTACAAGAGCGCTATTATATTACCCCCCTCTTTAAAAAAAAGCCTGCCCTTAGACTTAGTTAGAAATAGGGTAGTACTAGGCTTATAAATATAGGATTATAAAATATAAGATAAGGAGATAAAGGGAACACGAGTACGTCTAGACTAAGTATAAAGGGTAATTATAGGCTAAGTGGAAGCGCTAGGCTAGAAAGAATAGCTATTAAAAGTCTTGGCACGGATCTAACTAATTAGACAACTTTAACCGGTGGTCGAAGTTCCTAAATATCTGAAATTTTATAATACTAGCAAAAAACGGTAGAATATAGTAGAATTTGGCAGAATTTGGCAGATAGCTGTATTAGGGCTTTAGGGTGTTTTTATCCCTATATTCTTCTAGTAACTTATTATCTTTATTATACTAGCATTCTATTTATTCGTCTAGGTACTTTAGGGGTTTAGGCGTATTAGGGTATTAGTTATAAAATTCTTTAAGCTTCTAGGGGTAGCCTATAAAGTTTTACGCAGGGTACTAAGTTAGGTTAGGATCGTAGCCCTTTTATTAGATACGGTATTTTAGTATTCCCTATACTATCTTATAGGCCAGTATTTTGTTAACCTCCTATTTATTATTACCGTTTACTTAAACTAGTAGGGGAGGCTCGTTCTTTTATCTAGGCAATAGGTTATTTATAGCTTTCCGTAACTTATCTGGTAGGAAGATAGGGTAAACCCTAATTAAATCTAGGAGCTTTATCTTGTATAAGTTGCCTATCTTTTTAAGAACCTTATATAGTCCTACCATCTAATAGTCTAGCTTATAGCTAGGTTGTTTGGTCTTCTAATTCCTTATTATAACCTAGATTATATCGCTAGGGGTAAAATCGGGCTCTTAACGGTGTTTGTTTACCTACTATTCTATTAACCTCTAAGCTTTTTCTAGATTTTCGTGGGCTACCATCTAGGCTTCCTCTAATCGTTTGGCGTACTATTAGGCCTTAGTATAGAATAGCTTCTTTTATACAGTTTAGGGTTCTTTTAGCCTTTTCTAGTCAAAGCTTATACGGGGTAAGTATCCCATTTCTAGCTAAATTGGGGCAAACCCTATAGAGTTATAGGGTAGGGTTACTTGCGCGTAGTCTATTAAGGGTAGTAGTTTAGACTAGTTATCCTAGAAATAGTTAATAAAGGGCCTAAGCCTCTGGTCTAGGTACTAATTTATAATCTTTATTTAACCGTCTATTTAGGGGTAATAAGCCGTAGAAAGCTTTAGCTTAATGCCTAGGATTTAGGTAAACTTATTCTAGAAGGCTAATATAAACTATAGCCTATAATTAGACATAATAGTATCTGGTAGTCTATAGATTCGGTAAACGTAATAGATAAATAGCTAGGCTGCCTCTTTAGCATTAATGTTTTTGTGACATAGAATTAAGAATAGGCGTTCACTAAAGTAGTTAACTATAACTATAACTATATTATATCCGTCACGGTCCCTAAGTAGTTTATAAAAGTCTATAAAGATATACTGCTAAGGGCGCTTTAGTATTGGGAGTAGCTTAAATAGTCCTAGGGTCTTATCTTATAGGATTATAGCTCTCCGGCAGTCTTCGCAGTTCTATATATATTAATTAATATTTACAACCATTTTTGGCTAGTAGTAGCGGCAGTTAATAATTTTACGGGTCTTATTCTTGCTAGGGTATACCGTAGAGACTTAGTAATAAGCTTCGCGGATTAGTTTAGTCTATAGATTATTAATATTAGGGACTATAAGCCGCTCCTAATATAGAAGCAATCCTTCCTCTATCTTAAAATTAGGGTTTTTTTATAGCTTGTTCGCGGAGGGCCCTTAAAGCGTTAGCCGTGCGGTTAATTAGCCCTATTAGCTTATTTAAGGCCTCCTCTATTAGTGCTAGCTTGTTTTACTAGAAGTCTAGCTCCTTAAGGATCTATAGGTTAAGCTATTCTAGATAAAGGAGGGCACGCGTTTAATATTAGGTCTTTAGCTTATCCTAAGGTCCTATATCTTATTCTCTTTAGATTAGGGCATTAGCCTTAAAGTTTTACTTACTAGAACAATATATAATTATAAAGAAGAATTAGAAGAGTATTTCGGCCTACTAGGTTTATTATTTAGTAAGCAGCTTTATAGTTATAAAGTACTTTAGGGCTTTATAGTTATAAAGTACTTTAGGGCTTTATAGTTATAAAGTACTTTAGGGCTTTATAGTTATAAAGTACTTTAGGGCTTTATAATCTATATATATCTTAATCCGGGAGTTTATACCTTTAGGCTCTACGCGCTATTAGGAGAGTAATTAAATAATAGCTAGCATTTCTTTATTATATACTTTATAGTTATACTTAGCTAGGTCTATTGTCTTTAAGAAGAAAGCTATAGGGTACTATTTGCTGTCTAGATATAACTGTAATAGGATTTCCGCTATAACCCTATTAAAGGTATCCGTTCGTCAGGAAAACGGGAGGGTGGTAGGGGCTAGCCAGGGGCTAGCCCGGGGCTGGCCCGGGGTCATTTCAGCTGGATCCGCTGATCTGCTTATGTACACTTATTTACGCTAGCCCGGGGCTAGCCCGGGGCCATATTAGCAACATTAGCAACATTAGCATGTTTTATACGTTTTGTGCGTTTCGTACGTTTTATACATTTTGTAACATTTTATACATTTTATACATTTATACATTTTAATACATTTTATACATTTATACATTTTATACATTTTATACATTTTATACATTTATACATTTTATACATTTTATACATTTTATACATTTTATTACATTTATACATTTTATACATTTTATACATTATACCATTTATACATTTTATACATTTATACATTTTATACATTTTATACATTTTATTACATTTTATACATTTTATACATTTTATACATTTTTATACATTTATACATTTTATACATTTATACATTTTATACATTTTATACATTTTATACATTTTTAACATTTTATACATTTTATACATTTTATACATTTTATACATTTTATATAATATTTCCTATAGCTGCAATATTTATAATTATAAATAAATAATAAAATTCAAAATTTAAAATTAATGGTAGCTATAAGGGATATCTCTCGCAGACTCTAAATTGTCAATTGGCGGCGTTCCCGATGATCCGCCGGCTATGTACTGATTTCCTAACTAGGCCTAGTGCCTGCGTGCCTGCGTGCCTGCCCTGCCTGCCCTGCCTGCCCTGCCTGTCCTGCCTGTCTGACTGTCCTACTTGTTCGTGCCTACCTNTCTGTGCCTGCCTGTCGTGCCTACTTGTCTATACCTACCTGTCTGTATCTGTAATTCGGGATAGAGGTCGGCCCGATCGAAGGCTCTGCTTGATTCGATTGCGATTNATTGTATTAATTCGAATCGTTCTCTATGGGCGTTCGCTGGCTATACGTTTGAACGGTGGTCGTCTAGGGTGCCTCCCTAAGAGGCCTCGATTTGATTCGATTTGATTTGGTAATAGGGTAATATCGAGGCTCTGGTTCAATTCGATCGACCGATTGAATTAATCGTGGTGTTCACTGGCTGGTCGTTNAAACGATTATCGTCTGGCTCCGGCGACGGTCATGGTTCTGGCGACGGTCCTACCTGCCTACCTACCTGTCTGCTTACCTACCTACCTACCTACCTACCTGCCTGCCTGCCTGCCTGCCTGCCTGCCTGCCTGCCTGCCTGCCATGTCAGTACCTGATTTAATTTAGGGAAGGGATCGGCCCGATTNAAGGCTCTAATTGATTCNAATCGTTCTCTACAGGCGTTCGCCGGCTGTACATTCGAACGGTGGTTATCTGGGGTGCCTCCTTAGGAGGCCTTGATTCGATTTGATTTGGTGACGGGTTGATATTGAGGCTCTAGTTCGATTCGATCGATCGATTGAATCGATCGTGGTGTTCGCTGGCTGGTCGTTTGAATGGTCGTCGTCTGGTTCTACTGTCGTCTGGTTCTGACGACCGTCGTCTGGTTCTGGTCACAGTCCTCTGCTGGCTGCCGTTCTGGTGCCTCCCTAGGTAAGGAGGGTGAAGAAAGGTTAAAAAATAAGGTAGCATTTAGGTGTATAAGGGGTATGCAAAGGTATATGTAGAGGCTGTTGGGAATAGAATGGGGACCCGATGGTACTGTTATGTAGGACGATTTAAATAATTAGGAAAATTAAAGTCCTGCTAAGAGCCTGCTAAAAAGCCTGCTAGGAGCCTACAGGAGGCCTTTAGAATTTTAATACCCTAATAGCAATAAATGCAATAATAGTAATAATATTTATTTTATAGCCAGAAGCTGGCGTATAGCCCTAGGGTTTAGCTAATATGGCGAAAAGCCAGCGTACAGCCCTAGGGTTTGGCTAATATGGCGAAAAGCCAGCGTACAGCCCTAGGGTTTGGCTAATATGGCGAAAAGCCAGCGTACAGCCCTAGGGTTTGGCTAATATGGCAAAAAGCCAGCGTACAGCCCTAGGGTTTGGCTAATATGGCGAAAAGCTAGCGTACAGCCCTAGGGTTTGGCTAATATGGCGGAAAGCTAGCCCTGGGCCCCAAAAGTACTTTTAGCGAAACCAAATTTCCTGCGCCACTCCCCGTTTTCCTGACGTTTCTAGTATTAATTTAAGGTCTAGGTTATAGTAATAAAGGACTAGGGAAGAGATAAGCCGATCCTTTATCTCTTTAAAGGCTTCTATATAGCTATTATTAAAGATATAAGGTATATCCTTCCTGGTTAGTTATATAAAAGGTTTTACTATAATTCCGTAGTTATGGATAAACCGGTAATAGAAGTTATAAAAGCTAAGAAAGAACTAGATTTCTTTTACTATATAAGGGGGCTTTTAGTTATAGATTGCCTCTACCTTTTTAGGGTCAACCTTAATTCCTTTTATAGTTACGATAAACCTAAAGTATTTTATACGTTTTACCCTAAACTCGCATTTCTTAATATTAACTTATAAGCCTACGTTCCGTAGTCTCTTTAAGACCTTCTTAATATAAACTTAATGCTTAAATTTGTAATGGAACCTTGTAGCAGGAACTACGGTAGGCTCGTTAATAGGCTAAGTGTATAGGAAATGCAAGTACAAAAGTCGACAACGTAATAATAACTGGTGGAGTGGTTGCCTAATAGATTAACTATAATTGTATTCTAAAAATCACTATAAGGAAGGAACTATCTAGGTAGGGACTAAGGGTCCTTAAATATATAACTATACTCCTATAAAATCCTTCTTATACGTAATATACGCGTACTTTATCTACTCTATTATAGATTATATAGATTACGTTATATAACTTTAGTTACTATTCCTTGTTATATAGCTCTATTAGCTCTATCTTAAACCGTACTTAGATTAACTAATTAGCTTCTTTTAACTCCTCTCCTAGTAGTTATAATATTATACTTAAAGCGTCCGTAACACCATCTCCCTCCTCTTTATCTTCGTCCTTAAAGATTTAAAATATCTCTAAGTTGTTTACTAAAGGTGTAATATCCGTCTAATTAATTTAGTTAATATTATTACTTATTATATCTAAAGTAATTTCTTCTTCTTTAACTGCTTGTTATATTCGCACTATTACTATAATACTATCTCTTAGTGAGATTATGCCGTCTCTATATCCCTATTATTTAAAAAAGGGGTTAGTCTATATTACGTTGGCGAACCCATTTTTATAATAACCGTCCTCTTATATAAAGTGCACTAAAGCGAATATTCGTTCGTTCTATAATATTTACTTTATCTTTAATACTAAATATATATAACCTATTACTCTTAATAGTCGCCTAGTTCCCTAATTGATTTATCTTAAGGTCTTATATTTAATCTATTACTGCGTGGCTAGATAATAAACTATCTATTGCTCTTACTAAGTTGCGCCGTTCTTATAACGTAGAACGGGAGGCTGCTAATGCTTAGTAACGGGCTCTTAAGTCTTATCTTACGGTATCCGCTTAGTTAATCCGTCTTAAGAAGGTTCGTAAAAAGGTTTATTTTAAGGAGTAAAAACTTATAAAATAAGGTTTATAGGAACTTAGTAATAAAAGAACGGATTCTCTTTTAATAGAGAAGGAAATAAATCTAAGTAGCTCGGCAACTGCTCTTCTTAAGTCCCCCTTAGGTGACTCGTTCTTTAGTAATTCTTCCTTATTAATGCTGCCTAACCTAATTTCTTTTAATACTCCTATACCTTTCCTATAGCGTTCTTTAAATTCTCTAATAGCTCTTAAGTAGTCTTAGTATAACCTATCTACTTAACCTTATACTATATTTCGTTATTAATGTCCTTATAATTAACAATCTTTAAAACTTACTATTTGTCTTCTTTTTACCCTTTATATATATCTGCTTTATAAACCGGTGGCTTAATATTCCTATATACTAGCTCTAGCATTACAATATACTATATAGGGTAGATCTTTATTTTAGCTAGTAGGTTTAACTTAAACGTAACTAGTGAAATTCTTTACGTGATTTTAAAAGGCCCTAGTCTAATATAGTCCAATTTCTTACTTAGTCGTCAACTCTTAAAATTTTTATATAGTAGCTATACTTTATCTCCCTCCTTAAGATCTAGTCCCTTAGATCTTTTAATATTATAGTACCTTTTTATTCTCTCTTATACCTTTTTTACTAATTCTATAAGGTCTATATAAAGATTTATTAACGTCTTTATTCTTTCTTTAGCTATACTAGTTATTTTCTTCGCTTATTATAGTAATAATAATATTCTTAGCTTATACCCATAATTTGCCTTAAATAGTAATATACCTATACCTTTTTATAGTGTTACATTATATATAAACTATATAATTGGTAATAATAATACCTAATTATTCTATATATAATTAATATAATGCCTTAGATACTACTCTAGTGTCTAATTTAATCTTTCTATTTAACCGTCTGTCTGCGGATAATATATAGTAAAAGTTACTGCTTTAACTCCTTATTCCGCTAAGAATACTTCCTAAAATACTACTATAAATCTTAGATCTCTATCTAATATAATCTTACTTAGTGCTCTATACCTTATAAATACTTCTTTAATATAGATTCTAGCAATATCTTCTACTAAGATTTCTTCTATACATGCTATAAAGTATCCCTACTTTATAAGCTTATCTACTATTACTAANATNNNNTTATAATCTNNTCNGGTAATANGATCTCNTAANNTNNGTAACTTNATAATAAAGTCCTATAATATAACCTCCTATAGTCTCTCTAGTATTTTAATAGGTTATAGCCCTCTATATAGCTTATGCCTTATTAGTTTATTCCTCTAGCAATCTAGATATTCCTTTATAACTTTTTACGCTAAGCCCTAGATTCCGTTAATAATATACTCCTTCTAGAGTCTTAACACTAAGCCTATGGCCCCGTTATATCCTTAAGTTAATTCCTTATAGAAATCTTCTATAAATTACTCTACTATGCTTCTTAGGATATACTATATTTCTTAATTTTCGTATATATCCATCTATAGATCTTTTAGTTATATTTCTAGAATCCTTTATATCTAAAAGCTTTCTAGTAACTCGTAAACTTCTCCTAGTTCTTTTTAAGTTGTTATAATTTTCGGGTAATTATACCTAATCAATCCATCTATATCTTTTCGCAGTAAAGCCCCTAATGGCTTCTCCTTATTTTATAGTTTAGCTTTTTAACTTAGAGCATCTGCTTATATATTATCTATACCCTTAATATACTAAATCTAGAAATAGTATTCTATAAGCATCTCTACCTATCTAACCTATATTTAGTTAAGTTCCTTTATTATTAAGAATCCTATTAGGTTCTTATAATCTATCTTAACTATAAATAGTTTCTCTATATTTTATAAGAATGCTCTTTATTCCTTTAGTGCTACAACTATACCTAATAACTCTTTATTATAGATGTTATAGTTTAATTCTAGTAGTGTTATTTTCCAACTATAGTATACCGCTAGGTGCTATCTATTTTAATATTTCTATATAAAGCACGCCCCTAGTATATAATCTAATATATCTATTTCTATAACTATCTTTAACCCTAGTTAATAGATCTTAAGAACTAGTTCTTAGGTAAACAACTCTTTAACTTTTTTAAAGAGTTCTCGCTGTTCCTTTCCCTATACCTATAGTTTCTCTTTCTTTATTAATTGCGTAAATAGTTTAATATTCTTTAACTATTGCGCTATAAACCTTCTATAGTAATTACAAAACCCTAAAAACAATTTTAACTGCGTAACGTTCTCTAGTTCTTACTAATTTACTATAGCCTCGATCTTCTTTAGATCTATACTAAGTTAGCCTAGTTTAATAATAAATCTAACAAAATCGGTCTTCTTAGTAAAGAACTTGCATTTCTTAATTATTACTAGCATCTGTTTCTTTTATAGTCTCTTTAAGACCTATTTAACATATTCTCCGTATTCTTCCTTAGTTATTAAGTAGATAATAATGTCGTTAAGGTATACTATAATAAATTTATCTAAGTATTCTTCTAATATATTATTAATACGCTTTTAGAACGTTGCTAGTACGTTTATAAGCCTAAATTGCATAACTAATAGCTTATATAGTCCTTCCTTTAACCTAAAGGCTGCCTTTTATTCGTTGCCTTCCTTAATCCTAATCTAGTAATACGCCTATCTTAAATCTATCTTTGTAAAGATTTACGCGTTACCTATCCTATCTTAAATTTCGCTAATTAAGGGTAAAGAATACCTATCCTTCCTAGTAATGCTGTTTAACTATCTATAGTCAATATACAGCCTTAGTTTGCTATTTTTCTTTAGTATAAATAGTACTAGATAACCCACTAATAACTACAATAGTCTAATATATCCCTTTTGTAAGTTTTCCTAGATAAACTCTTTTAATACTCTACCTTCCTCTTTAATAAGCTTATAGATTAGAAAGAACCTTAGACTTATTCCTAGTTCTAATTCTATCTTATAATCCCATACTATATACTTTAATAGCTTTTTACTTTTTAGTAACTATAGTTTCTTATTATACTTATAGTATCTCTTTAATACATAACTTAACCCTTTCTCTATTTCTTCGTAGGTTGCCCCTACTTAGTACTATACTAACTTAGCTTACTATCACATTTTGCGGCGTTAAGTATCTTTAATATTAACCTAACCTATAACCTAATTGATCTTTAGATTATATTCCTATAACTAAGGCATTCCTAGTACTGCCTTATTATTCCCTAATAGTAATATATTAAAAGACATCTTAATTTATCTTCCTTTAATAGTTAACTAAATAGGTTCTATTTTAAGATTAATAATACCTCCTCTATAGGTTATCGGATCTCCTAAAATTATTACTAATAGGTAAAGTTACTCCTTTTATTTATAAAGTAATCCTATTTTTTTAACTGCTACTAGCGAGATATAGTTCCTTATTACTCTACTATCTATTAATACCTTAAACTGTTAATTTTGCTATTTAACTTCTAAATTTAGGTATTAACCTTAAATTCCTTTAAGGGTCTAAGGCTCTACCACTAGCTCCCTTTAGTCCCGTAGGCCTCTACTTTTCCTAATTATTAGCTACTTAATCCTTATATACTTAGCTTACTCTTTAGCTAATACCTAGTTCGCTTTTTGTCCTCTATATATTATAGATATATATTCTTTAGGCATTCCTACCACTATTATCTATCTAAGTATTTTTCTGTAAGAAATCTTTTTAGTTAAAGTATTAAGTTGCCTAACTCCTAAGCTTCCGCTAGATGCTAGCTATATATATACTTAGCATTCCTATATTATTGCTTATCTATTATCTAATATATCCTTATAGGGTACTTCCAATTCTTTTCCTTTGGATTTTTATACATTTTATATATATTATCTATATATGCAATCTATAATAGCGTATAGTATACTAGGTGCTTTAGGTTAACTCTTAATTTATCTTTATCTTTAAGTTTAAACCTCTACCGCACTAATCTAAACGTTATAACTTTATTTGTAGGTACTAAGATATATCTTTCGCTTCTTTGGTCCTCTAATTATTCCTCTAGATCCTTTAATATTATAATTAAGGCTTTCTTAATATAAGTTATAGCCTTCTTAGTAATTGGGTGGTCTTAGATAACTCTCTTATTTAACCATATATAGAAATCTTCCTACTTATTGTTATGTCGCTGCCTATACTACTTTTAGTATAGCTATTAGAGTGTATACGGCTTATCCGTAAGGAAGTATCTTCTTATTACTACGTCGTAATAGCCCTTTATATATCGTTCTTTAAACTTAGTAGGAATTCCTAAATCCTCTTCGTTTTCCAGTTCGGTAAGCTACTTAGCTCTTAATATGCCTACCCTAGGCCTATTAGTAATTCTTTATACTAGTGCTTTATCCCTTATACGTCCCAATATACTAAATCTCTTATCTAGTTTCTGTTCTTACTATGCGATAATTCTTTACCTAAATTCTTCTATAGTTTCCTTTGGTTTACGTCTTATTAATAGATTCTTAAAGTCTTCTTACTTCTTAATCTTAGTATTAACATTTTAATCTTTAGGCTAAACACTTTATTTTCCTAATAAGTCCTCTAGGTCTATATATTTGTCTTTTAGTTTAGTTACTATTTATATTGCGGATTCTTTAATCCCTTACCTTTTACTTATAGGTATCTTTATTCGCACTCCAAATTCTTAACCCCTTAGATTTATTAATTCTAAGCTTACCTCTAACTTAAGCTTAACTCTAGCCTTAGTCTAACTAGGCTTACTTAGTGTTCTTATCTTATCTTAAAAGTCTTAAATCTCACTCATCTCGTCTTAAAAATCTTGTGTTTTTAGGAAACTTCGTCTTAAGCTTATTCGTATATTACTAAACTAAGCCATTACTCTGCTCTATTGGTTATTATCCGTTATAGGTCTTTAAACTTACCTTATCTTATCTTAAGAGTCTTAGTTGTCTTATATCTTATCTTAAAAATCTTAAGCCTTTGGCCTTTTGCCTTTATTAAGTGTTAAGGTAGTTCGCTGTTCTACCTTTCTTATATCTCGCAAAGCGATAGATATCGTGTTTAGTGGGGTCTTAATCCCTATTAATGTTCCCTATTCTATAGTAGAATCATCCTTTACCTCTTATATAACATCTTTAAGGTCTACTTACTCCTAATAAGCGGCCCTTATTACCTTATTATTATAAAATATTTCGCCTATATTAAAGTCATTATCCTTAATATCTAATCTACGAACTACTTTATTAGTTCCTTTATATTCTGCTAAATATAGCTCTTATAGCTAATAGCTTACGCTATACTTAGCGTCTTTATAAATTTAGTATACGTTATTATAATAAAACACGAAACTTCTAATTAAACATTCTTTTATTCCTCGTAGTATACTATCGTCCCTCTATATATATATATATCTTCTACTAGTCTAATTCCCTTTATTATATAGTAACTCTAACTATCTTTATAATCCCTCGCGAAGTAACCTTATTTTCTATAATTTATATAAGCTCCTTCTCTAAACCACTAACTTTGCTATAGAGTCTGCCTAAACGTCTTCTGCTACTAAGATCCCTAATTTAGCCTCTACTCCTTAGTCCTATAATTACTAGATCCTTAACCTTTAGGTTTTTATAGTTTCTTACTCTATCTCTTATAGGCTTCTCTAATACCGCTTAGGTCTATTAGCTCTGCGCTATACTATAGTTTCTAACTTAGCTTTAGTTATTACGTACTCTACGCCTTATATAACTATAGAACTCTATCCTAGCCTCTCTTAGCCTACTCCCTTTAGTAGATCCGATTATTAATCTTAATTGCTTAATCTATTAGGTCCCTTAGGGTATCTGCATCTTCTATTAGGATAATTATATCCTAGACTTTAACCTTAAGTCCTTACTTATACTGTGCCATAAGCGCCCTATTATTCTACTTAACTTATATTACTAACGTCTAAAACTACATTATATACTTAATTGCTAAGGTTTATTATATAATGTCTTAGAGTTTTTTTTCCGCCGTAGTTACTGCCTCTAGGTCTCCGAATATTTATATAAGTTATTCTATAAATCTATTCTAGCTTAAGAATATAAACTATACCTCTTAGTTTATAGTCGTTATTTTATTTACCTGGATTTCTGTAAGGTAAGGCTTAAACTATTTAAGTGCTTTTCCTATTAGGAATAATCCCGCGTACGCTATTTAATCTATAGGTATTACTAGCTTAGCTCCTTTCTAAGCTACTTTAAAGTGCATTTACGTAAGAAATCCTTTAAGCTTTAATCTTTCTCTTAAGTACCTTTTAATTAATAGTAATTTAACCTTTACTGCGCCTATTCCGTTAATCCTATTTTCTAATATTATATTATTTTCTATTAGCTAGTTAACTATCTTTTATAGTTATCTAACCGTTATAGGTTGCTATAAGTTAGTATTTACTATACTAGTATTATTACCTAATCTTAATATAGTTGCCGCCGTTAATAGCGTTATAGTAGCTGCTTTTAGTGGCATGTTATTTAACTCTCTATATTTAATACTATAACTAGGTAGTAATTATATAACGGAACCTTATAGCAGAAACTACGGTAAGCTTATTAATGGGCTAGGTATATAGGAAATGTAAGTATAAAAGTCAATAATATAATAATAACTAGTGGAGTGGTTACCTAATAGATTAACTCTAATTATATTCTAAGAATCACTATAAGAAAGGAACTATCTAGGTAGGGACTAAGGGTCCTTAAATATACAACCGTACTTCTATAAAATCCTTCTTATACGTAATATACGTATACTTTATCTACTCTATCGTAGATTATATAGATCCTATAGATTATACAAATCACGTTATATAACCTTAGTTACTATTCCTTATTATATAGCTCTATCGGCTCTATTCTGGACCATGCTTAGATTAACTAACTAGCTTCTTCTAACTCCTCTCCTAGTAGTCGTAATATTGTACTTAAAGCGTCCGTAACAAAATTCGTCGTCTAAGTATATAAGAATATTATTTAGGTATACTATATAGAATTTATTAAGGTAATTAAAAAGAACGTTATTTATATACCTTTAGTACGTAGCCGGTCCGTTTATTAGTTTAAAAGGAAGAACTTTATATTTATAGGAACTATAACAGGTACAGAATGTTGTTAAATCTTTAGATATAAGGTCTATTCTAATTTAGTAAAAAGCTTAGCGGATATTAAGTTTGGTAAAGATCTTTACCTAGCTTAGACGTATAAGGGTTTTATTAATTAAAGGAATAAGATACTAGTCTTTTTAAGTAATAGCGTTTAGCTTTTAATAGTTAATATAAAAATAAAGGCCTTTATTAGGTTTTTTTATAAATAAAATAGGGGAAGTAAAAGGGGCTTAACTTGGCTTAATAAACCCTTTATCTAGGTTGCTAATTAAATACTACTTTATTACTTTTAGCTTATCCATTAATTAATAGTAGAGGGGGCTATAGCTTAGCTGTTACGGACGCTTTAAGTATAATGTTATAACTACTTAGAGAAGAGACGGAAGAAGCTAGTTAGTTAATTTAGGCACGGTCTAGAATGGAGCCGATAGAACTATATAACGAGGAATGGTAACCAAGGTTATATAATATGCTACGTATTAAACGAGAGGAATGGGAGGAACTTACGTACCTTACGTATAAGACGTATATTACGTATAAGAAGGATTTTATAGGAGTACGGTTGTGTATTTAAGGACCCTTAGTCCCTACCTAGATAGTTCCTTTCTTATAGTAATTCTTAGAATATAATTAGAGTTAATCTATTAGGCAACTACTCCACTAGTTATTATTACGTTATTAACTTTTATACTTACATTTCCTATATACCTAGCCTAATAATAGGACCTACCGTAGTTCTTGCTATAAGGTTCCGTTATACAATTACTACCCGGTTATAGTATTAATATAAGAAGTCGAATAATATACCACTAAAAGCAGCCACTATAACGCTATTAACGGCGGCAACTACTTTAAGGTTAGGTAATAACACTAGTATAGTAAACACTAACTTATAGCAACCTATAATAGTTAGATAGCTATAAGAGATAGTTAACTAGTTAATAGAAAATAATACAATATTAGAAAATAGGATTAATAGGATAGGCGTAGTAAAGGTTAAGTTACTATTAATTAAAAGATACTTAGGAAAGAGTTTAAAGTTTAAAGGATTCCTTACATAAATGCACTTTAAGGTAGCATAAGAGGGAGCTAAGCTAGCAATACCTATAGATTAAATAGCATATATAGGATTATTCCTAATAGGAAAAGTACTTAAGTAGTTTAAGCCTTACCTTATAGAAATCTAGGTAAACGGAATAACGATAATAAACTAAGAGGTACGGTTTATATTCTTAAGCTAGAATGGATTTATAGAGCAACTTATATAAATATTTAAAGACCTAGAGGGAGTAACTATAGTAGAAAAAAAACTCTAGAACATTACGTAATAAATCTTAGTAATTAAGTATATAATATAGTTCTAGATATTAGTAATATAAGTTAAGTAGAATAATAGGGCGCTTATAGTATAGTATAAACAGGGACTTAAGGCTAAAGTCTAGGACGTAATTATCNTAATAGAAGATNCGGACACCCTANNGGAANTAATAGATTAGGCGATTAAGATTAATAATTAGATCTACTAAAGGGAATAGGCTAAGAAAGGCTAGGATAGAGTTTTATAGTTATATAAGGCGTAAAGCATATAACAACTAAAGCTAAGTTAGAAACTATGGTATGGCGCAGAGCTAATAGACCTAAGTGGTACTAAAGAAGCCTATAAAAGATAGAGTAAGAAACCGTAGAAACCTAGAGGATAAGGATTAAGTAATTAAAGGTCTAAGGAGCAGAGGCTAAACTAGGGATCTTAGCAGTAGAAGATATTTAGGTAAACTCTATAATAAAAGTAATAGTTTAGAGAAGGAGCTTACATAAATTGCGGAAAATAAGGTTACTTTACAAGGGATTATAAAGATGGTTAGAAGTACTATATAATAAAGGAAACTAGACTAATAGTAGACGATATATACGTATAGAGGGATAATAATATACTACGAGGAACAAAAGAATATTTAATTAAAAGTTTTGCGTTTTATTATAATAACGCATACTAAATTTATAAGGACGCTAAGTATGGCGTAAGCTACTAGCTATAGGAGCTAGCACCTATAGGATATAGAGGAACCAATAAACCAGTTTATAGATCGGATATTAAGGACAATAAATTTAATATAGGCGAAACATTTCATAACGATAAGGTAATAAGAGCGGTTTACTAGGAATACATAGCTATTAGAGATATTATACTAGAGGTAGAGGATAATTCTACTATAGAATATGGAATATTAGTAGGGATTAAGACCCTACTAGATACGATGTCTATTGCTTTATAAGACGTAAGAGAAATAGGATAGCGAACTACTTCGGCACTTAATAAAGGCAAAAGGCTAAAGGCTTAAGATCCTTATAGTAAGATAAGAGATAACTAAGATTCTTAAGATAAGATAAGGTAAGCTTAAGGACCTATAATAGATAATAACCAATAGAGTAGAGCAGTAGCTTAGTTTAAAAATATACAAATAAGCTCGGGACAGAGATTCCCATAGGCATAAGATTCTTAAGATAAGATAAGTAAGATTTAAGACTCTTAAGACGAGATAAGAATACTAAGTAAGCCTAGTTAGACTAAGGCTAGAGCTAAGCTTAAGTTAAAAGTAAGCTTAGGATTAAAGAATCTAAGGGGTTAAAAATTTAGAGTACGGATTAGGATACCTATAGGTAAGAGGTAAGGAGCTTCTTTATAAATTAGAGAATTTATAGTGTAAATAGTAACTAGACTAAGAGACAGATATATAAACCTAAAGGACTTATTAGTAGAATATAGTGTTTAGACTAAAGATTAAAAAGTTAATACTAAGATTAAGAAGTAAGAGAACTTTAAGGATTAGAGCACAAAACGCAAACTAAAAAAAACTATAGAAGAATTTAGGTAAAGAATTATTGCATAGCAAGAACAGAAACTAAATAAGAGATTTAGCATATTGGGACGTATAAAGGATAGGGCGCTAATATAAAGAATTACTAAGAGGCCTAGGGTAGGCACACTAAGAGCTAAATAGCTTACTAAACTAGAGGACGAAGAGGATCTAGGAATTCCTACTAGATTTAAAAAACGATATATAAAGGGCTATTACAATATAGTAATAAGAAGATACTTCCTTATGGACAGACCGTATATACTCTAGTAGCTATACTAAAAGTAGTATAGACAGCGACATAATAACAAGTAGGAAGATTTCTATATATAGTTAGATAAGAAAGTTGTCTAAGACCACCCAATTATAGAAAAGGCTATAACTTATATTAAGGGAGCCTTAATTATAACGTTAAAGGATCTAAAGGAATAATTAGAGGACTAGAGAAGTAAGAGACGTATCTTAGTACCTGTAAATAAAGTTATAATATTTAGATTAATATAACAGAGGTTTAAACTTAAGGATAAAAACGAGTTAAGAGTTAACCTAAAGCACCTAGTATACTATACGTTATTATAAATTGCGTATATAGACGATATATATAAGATATATAAGAATCTAAAAGAAAAGAATTGGAAATACCCTATAAGGATATATTAGATAACAGATAAGTAATAATATAGGAATGCTAAGTATATACACAGCTAGCATCCAGCAAAAATCTAAGAAGAAGGGAATTTAATACTTTAACTAGGAAGATTCCTTACGGAAGAATGCTTAAATAGATAATAGTAGTGGGAATACCTAAAGAACACGTGTCTATAGTATATTAAAGATAAAAAGCGAACTAGGTATTAGCTAAAGAGTAAGCTAAGTATAGTAGGATTAATTAGCTAATAGTTAGGAAAAGTAGAGGCCTATAGGACTAGAGGGAGCCAGTAGTAAAGCCTTAGACCCTTAAAGAAATTTAAGGACAACACCTAAATTTATAAGTTAAATAGTAAGATTAGTAGTTTAAAGCGCTAATAGATAGTAAAGTAACGCGAAACTATATTTTACTAGTAGTAGTTAAGAGAATAGAATTACCTTATAAACAGAAGGAACAACCTTACCTATTAGTTATAATTTTAGGAGATCTAATAGCCTATAGAGGAGGGATTATTAATCTTAAAATAGGACCTATTTAGCTAACTATTAAAGAGAGATAAATTAAGATATCTTTTAATATCCTACTATTAGGATAGGATAAGGCAGTATTAGGGATGCCTTAGTTATAGAAATATAATCTAAGGATCGATTAGATTATAGGTTAGGTTAATATTAGAGATACTTAACGCCGTAAAATGCGATAATAAGCTAAGTTAGTATAGTACTAAGTTAAAGTAATATATAAAGAGACTAAGCGAGACTTAAGTTATATACTAAAGAAATACTATAAGTATAATAAGAAACTATAGTCACTAGAAAGTAAAAAGCTGTTAGATTATATAGTATGGGACTATAAAATAGAGTTAGAACCGGGAATAAGTCTAAAGTTTTTTCTAATCTATAAGCTTACTAAGGAAGAAGGTAGAGCGTTAAAAGAGTTTATCTAGGAAAACTTATAAAAGGGATATATTAAACTATCGCAGTTATTAGCAGGTTATCCAGTACTATTTATACTAAAGAAAAATAGTAAACTAAGACTGTGTATTAACTATAGGTAGTTAAATAGCATTACTAGGAAGGATAGGTATCCTTTACCCTTAATTAGCGAAATCTAAGATAGGATAGGTAATACGCAAATCTTTATAAAGATAGACCTAAGGTAGGCATACCATTAGATTAGAATTAAGGAAGGCAATAAATAGAAGGCAGCCTTTAAGTTAAAGGAAGGACTATATAAACTATTAGTTATACAATTTAGGCTTATAAACGCACTAGTAACGTTCTAAAAGCGTATTAATAATATATTAGGAGAATACTTGGATAAATTTGTTATGGTATACCTTAACGATATTATTATCTACTTAATAACTAAGGAAGAACACGGGGAATACGTTAAATGGGTCTTAAAGAGACTATAAGAAGAATAAATGCTAGTAGTAATTAAGAAATGCGAGTTCTTTACCAGGAAGACCAATTTTATTAGATTTATTATTAAACTAGGCTAACTTAGTATAGATTTAAAGAAGATTAAGGCTATAGTAAATTAGTAAGAACTAGAGAATATTATGCAGTTAAGATTGTTTTTAGGGTTTTGCAATTACTGCAGAAGGTTTATAGTGTAGTAGTTAAAGGATATTAAGCCATTTACGCGATTAATAAAGAAAGAAGAACTATAGGTATAGGGAAAAGAGCAGCGAGAATTATTTAAGAAGATTAAGGAATTATTTACCTAGGAGCTAGTTCTTAAGATCTATTAACTGGGACTAGAGACAGTTATAAAAACGGATGCATTAGACTATATACTAGGGGCGTACTTTATATTAAGATAGATGGCACCTAGTGGCATACTATAGTTAAAAGATAACACTACTAGAGTTAAACTATAACATTTACAACAAGAAGTTATTAGGTATAGTTATAGTATTAAAGGAATAGAGAGCATTCTTATAAGGTATAAAGAAACTATTTATAGTTAAGACGGATTATAAAAACCTAATAGGATTTCTAACGATAAAGGAACTTAACTAAAGATAGGTTAGATAGGCAGAGATACTTATAAAATACTATTTTAAGATTTAGTATACTAAGGGTATAGATAATATATAAGCAGATGCTCTAAGTTAAAAGGCTAAACTATAAAACAATAAAAAGCCATTAGGGGCTTTACTGCGAAAAGATATAGACAGATTAATTAGGTATAATTATCTAAAAATTATAGCAACCTAAGAAGATAAGGAACTAGAGAAGGTCTATAAGATACTAGAAAGCTTTTAGGTATAAAGAATTCTAAAAGTATAACTAGAAGATTTATAGATAGATATATATAAAAACCAAGAAGTAAAGTATATCCTAAGTATAGCAGAGCAATTTATAGAAGAATTCTATAAGGGATTAACTTAAAGATATAATGGAGCTATAGGCTTAGTGTTAAGACTCTAAGAGGAATATATTATTAACGGAATCTAGAGAATAGCTAAAAGGGTTATAAGAGAGTATTTAGATTACTAAAGGAATAAACTAATAAGGCATAGGCTATATAGAGGGCTATAACCTATTAAAATACTAGAAAGACTATAGGAGGTTATATTATAGGACTTTATTATTAAGTTACTAAAGTTAAAAGATCCTATTACTGGATAAGATTATAACGCGATCTTAGTAATAGTAGATAAGCTTATAAAGTAGGGATACTTTATAGCATATACAGAAGAAATCTTAGCGGAAGATGTCGCTAAAATCTATATTAAAGAAGTATTTATAAGATATAGAGCACTAAGCAAGATTATATTAGACAGAGATTTAAGATTTATAGCAGTATTCTAGGAAGTATTCTTAGTAGAGTAAGGGGTTTAAGCAGCAACTTCTACCGCATATTATCTGTAGATAGACGGTTAAATAAAGAAACTAAATTAGACACTAGAGTAGTATCTAAGGCATTATATTAATTATACATAGAATAATTAGGTATCGCTATTACTAGTTATATAGTTTATATATAATATAACACCCTAAAAAGGAATAGGTATATTACTATTTAAGGCAAATTATGGATATAAGCTAAGAATATTACTATTACTACGGTAAGTAAAGAAAATAAGTAGCAGAGCTAAAGAAAGAATAAAGATATTAATAAATCTTTATATAGACCTTATAGAATTAGTAAAGAAAGTATAAGAAGGAATAAAAAGGTACTATAATGCTAAGAGATCTAAGGGACCAGATCTTAAGGAGGGAGATAAAGTATAGCTACTATATAAAAATTTTAAGAGTTAATAACTAAGTAAGAAGTTAAACTACGTTAGACTAGGACCTTTTAAAATTACGTAAAGGATTTTACTAGTTATATTTAAGCTAAACCTACTAGCCAAAATTAAGATCTACCCTATATAGTATATTATAATGCTAGAGCCAGTATACGGGAATGTTAAGCCACTAGTTTATAAAGTAGACACATATAGAGGATAAGAGGAAGATAAATAGCAAGTTTTAAAGATCGTTAATTATAAGGATATTAACAATAAAATATAGTATAAGGTTAAGTGGATAGGCTACACTAAGACTACCTAGAAGCTACTAGAAAATTTAAAAAAACGCTATAAAAAAGGTACAGGAGTATTAGAAGAAATTAGGTTAGGTAGTATTAATAAAGAAGAATTACTAAAGAATAAGTTACCTAAGGGGGACCTAAGAAGAGCAGTTGCCGAATTACTCAGATCTATTTCCTTCTCTATTAGAAGAGAATCCGTTCTTTTATCGCTAAGTTCCTATAAACCTTATTTTATAAGTTTCTACTTCTTAAAATAAACCTTCTTATAAACCTTCTTAAGATAAAGTAAATAAGTAAATGCCGCAATCTGGGTATTTAGGGCCTTCTATTCTGTATTATAAGAACATTCTAATTTAGTAAGGGCTTAAGACAGTTTACTATCTAGCCGCGTAGTAGTAGATTAAATATAAAACTCTAAGATAAATTAATTAGGGAACTAGACGACTATTAAGAGTAATAAGTCGCGTATATTTAGTATTAGAGGTAGAGCGAATATCGCAGGATAAATAAATATTCGCTTTAGTGCACTCTAAGTAAGAGAACGGTTATTGCGAAAATGGGTTCGCTAACGCAATATAAACTAACCCCTTTTTTAAATAATAAGAATACGGAGACGGTATAATCTCACTAAGAGATAATATTGCAGTAATAGTGCGAGCACGACATTAGGCGTGTAAAGAAGAAATTGCTTTAGGTATAATAAGTAATAATATTAACCAAATTAATTAGATGGATATTATACCTCTAGTAAATAACTTAAAGATATTAGGAATCTTTAAGGATAAAGATAAAAAGAAGGGAAATGGTATTACGAACGCTTAAGTATAATATTATAACTACTTAGAGAAGAGATAGAAGAAGCTAGTTAGTTAATTTAGGCACGGTCTAGAATAGAGCCGATAGAACTATATAACGAGAAATGGTAACTAAGGTTATATAATATGCTATATATTAAATAAGAGGAATAAAAGGAACTTATGTACCTTATATATAAGACGTATATTATATATAAAAAGGATTTTATAGGAGTACAGTTGTGTATTTAAGGACCCTTAATCCCTACCTAGATAGTTTCTTCCTTATAGTGATTCTTAGAATATAATTGGAGTTAATCTATTAGGCAACCACTCCACCAGTTATTATTACGTTATTGACTTTTATACTTGCATTTCCTATACACCTAGCCCAATAATAGGACCTACCGTAGTTCTTGCTATAAGGTTCCGTTATATTAGCGAGTTATTAGCTTCTAATTAAATCTTATAATTATATATTTAGTAGGGGGGTAACTTATTTAAGGCCGCCTTTAAGAATGCATCCTTATAGTCTATATAAATAGTAAAAAGGAGGCATTTAACTAGTTCCTTATCGGTTTCCTTAGCTAGCCTTTCCTCTCTATTATTAATAATTCGGTTAATCTTATATAGGCTTATTATAAAGACCTTATTGTCCTTCTAGTATATATTAAAGTAAAACGCTATAGCGCTAATTATAGCAATATCTATAGTAGGGGGGTTGCCTAATAATAGGGGTGTATATAACTTTAGGGACTTCTAGGGTACTAGCGTTATTATTACTCCTTTTAGCTCCTATTATATCTTTTAGAGGTTATCCCTTATATCCTATTAATACGTTCTTTTTTATACTGGTTAAATCCATACGATTTAGATATTGTCTATATTACTATCTGTCCCGCTTTTATATATAGAGTTCTCTTTAAATATAGCGCTTTAAGAAAGTATCTTTATTAGTATAGAGTTTTTTCTAGCTTTACGGCAGGCGCCTTTTTAGGTAAAGGCTAGGTTACAGGCCCGGACATCCTACTAGTAGGTAGGGTTAGCCCTTACGGCTAGTGTCTTACGGTTAGTTCGAATCTCCCTAATAAAAAAGGGTAACCTTAGTCTATCCTCCGGCTAGATAAACTGTCTTTATTATATATTTAGCCAAATATTAAAATAGAATATCTATTTTTATCTAAGGATTATATTATAGGACCCTAGGTCTAGGATATAAAAGGGGATACTATATTAGTGTCGTCTGTTAAGAGTAATATATAACTTTAAAATATAGGTAATAGGCTAACCGGCTTAGCCGTTATAGCCTTTTACCTAAATAGGCTTCTCTAGTTAGATGGCCTCTATATTTAGAAACTTGGCAATATTATTTATATAGGTAATATTTATAAAGGCGAAGCTATTTACTCTAGTGTTAATAAGGGCGGTTATATTAACTTTATATCCATTTTAAGATACTATATATAGAAATATAAAATGCTTTCCACCTATTAACTAACTAAGATTAATCTCTTTAAGATCGATAGGGTACCCTAAGGGGGAGTCTTTCCCTAGGGTTCTTCTTTTCCTAACTTATTAGACGTTTCTCCTTTTTTTATTTCCTTAATATTACTTATATCCTTTAGCTCCGGGCAGGACGAGGTAAAGTAACCCTACTTATTGTAGTTATAGTATATAGCTAAGGCAGGGTTAATTAGAGTATTACGGCGAATACTAGTTAATAGCGTAGTATATAACTAGTTAGGCGAGGCTTGCTGGTATATAGTTATAACCGCCTTTAGTATAAGAGTAGTTATAACTTATCTTCCTGCTTTAGCTTTTATAAGTATAGCTAGTAAGTTCTAATTATTATAGAGTTGCTTCTACTAATTAGAGTAGGCGTTAATCCGCTTTAGTTCTAAGTTTAATAATAGGTAATAAGCTATAAGTTTTTTATCAGTTAGTAGGTTATTTAAAATTATAGCGATCTTTTCTTATAGCCGGATTGTTAGCTTATTATATAGGTCTAATTAATAGTTCTTAAGGGGAACCTAGCCTTCTCCTATAAGGTATAGGAATTAAGTCTAGAATTTAGTAAAGGGTTAGTTTAATTTTATTATTAGGCAATTATAGTTATAATAGGTATTTTATACTTTATTTAGGTTAATATAAATAGCCGCTAAGTGCCGTATTATCTTATTAACAGATATAAATTAGATAGGGGAGTTATCCTTAAACTTAGCTTAAAGGTGCCGTTAGGCGTCCCCAGTGGTTTAACTAAAGAGGTAAAGTATTTTAGCTTCTTTAGAAAAGAAATGGTTATAGTTAATATAGAGCTTTCCTTATACTTAAATCCTCTAATTCTTAAAGGTAGGGTCTATCCCGTTAGATAGTAGTAGGGGGTTAAGAAGCTTAATAGACTTTAATTACTTCGTTATTATATCCGTACTCCCTAATATATTATATTTAGTAGAGTAAATAGGTTAGCTAGGGCTTTAAAAAGGGGACACTAGGCTATTTTATAGGGCTATAAGGCTTTCTAGAATCTCTTATAGGGTCTCTTATATATTTCTCGCTTTAAGACAATCGGCTTCCTAGCTAGCTGCGAGGGCGTAAATCTACTCACGTACGTCTACAATGTTATTATTATCTTTAATTTCTAATCCTAATTGGATCTTAGGTTCCTCTTAGGTAGAGGCAGCTCTCTTAAATAAGCTTACTTTAGGTGCTATTATTAGCTTCCTAAGGTTTATCGGTATTATACGCTTTAGTTTTAATTCTAGGGGTATAGGTCTAGTCCTATCTAGCTTATAAGGTAGGATATTATCTAGGCCTTCCCAGGCAATATAGAGTTGTTTTAGTATTTAAGTATAGCGTGTTAATACGTCGTTGCAAACGAAGTTTCTTTAGGGTAGGATATTATTAAGGCCTTCCCAGGCAAGGTAGGGTGAGCTTAGTATAATATTACGGCTTGTATAAATGCCTCTAAACCGAAGCTTATAGAATGCTATATTACGAAGATACTAAGCTAAAGAGAAGGAAAAGGGGTCGCTAGGACCGATGTAAACAAATATGTAGGGTAAGCCGCCAAGGCGCTAGCTTTAGGCGGGCCAATCGCAGGTCGGCAGAATATGGCAGAATTTGGCAGGTAACGTGCGAGAGCGCCGTTACAGCTTATTAATAAGTCTATTGTAGTATTTATTACAAGGCTTTATTACAATTTTAATAGATTATAAAGTAGGCTTCTGTAGTTAATTTATGCTATTTAGATAGCTAATTAGTTACGTAGTTATAGAGTTATTTAAGTTAAAAATCGGAGTATTTGTACTAAGAAAGGGTGCGGCGCTTACTAAGCAAATCTAGAAATTGCTCAGACCCTAGCTGCGCTAGGGGCCCGGCAACGCTCGGGCCAGGTTTGACGTCTAATTAATTTCTTGGCGATGAGTCGACTTCCGACATCACGAAACCCTTACGACGTCGAACTTTCCCTTCGTTTGGATGACCTGCCACATTGGTCTCCGCTTGTACTATAACTTCCACATTGATTTCATCCATGTACGCTTCGTCCCTCCTAAAATCAACCGAAGCGATACATGGCCTATTTATCAAAATCCCGATAGTGATACTCTTGAACACGTTAAAATACCACGGGCACGCTTCGAAGAGGAACATACAAGTTCAGCAACTGCGAAGCCTTCACGGCTGTCTCTAAAATACCAGTCTCACAGCCAGAAATCCTCATCTTCTGAGATGGCTATCCCAACAGACTCTCCCCCCACTATCAATCCCCCGCCAGCCTTCGACATTGTCCAAACCTACCGACGTCTCCTGGCCTCAGACCCGGATATTACAATGCCCGTAGCAGCTATCGAAGCCCTTGTTGAAGCTCTCGCCAGCTCCTCCGCCTCCACAATTTCCGAAACATTATCCCTTCTTTCACAGCATACTGCAACCCTCAAGGAAGCAATAGCGAACCCCATATCGCTTTCAGCCGGCACAGACCTTTTCCAGCGATACCTCATTACAACCCTCAACCGGCCAGGATCATCTTTAGGCCCCAGTGGAGATTTCAAGGCTATTCGCAACCATCTGCTGAGTAGCGGGAGGCTATTTGTGGAGCGTGCCAAAGCCAGCAGAGAGAAAATTGCCAGTTTCGGTCGCCATTTCGTTCGCGATGGAACCACGGTCCTAACAAACGGCGGATCGCGTGTCGTTGGCGCACTCCTTCGCTCAGCTGCTGAGGCAGGAGGCGGGAGGGGCAGCATCCGCTTCCGCGTCATCTACGTGCTCTCACAGAACCCCGCGCCACACGATCCTTATGCGGCGCAAGCCCAAAAGGGGGGAGAAGGTGAAGGATCTGGCGAAGGCGCTGCTATCGTGGCTATGCTGCGTGCACGAGGCGTGCCCGTCGCTACCATCCCGGACTCCGCTGTGGCGTACTCACTTGGTAGAGTCGACATGGTTATTGTTGGTGCTGAAGGGGTTGTAGAGAATGGAGGTATTATTTCAAGAATGGGCACGTATCAAATCGGCATGTTGGCGAAAGCGAAGGGAAAGCCCTTCTACGTCGTTGCTGAGAGCCATAAGTTTGTTAGGCTGTATCCACTAAGCCAGTATGACCTGCCCATCGAGCAAAATGTCATTGAGTTCAAGGTTGATGAGGAGACGGATGGCGTGACTGGAGAGGGTACGAAACAGGCTGATGAGGCCGTTGAGGACGAGGGGGTCGAAATGGGAGGCACTGATGCGGAGACAGGTGGAACAGCGGATCCTGTTCGGAGCAAGTGCTCAGGCTGCAGTCCGGAGGATGCTGTTGACTTTACGGTGAGTTACATTTCTTCACTTAGAATTTCTAAGTTACGTCAGAGTTCGGAGCGGGGTCGATGCATAAACGGCATTGGCCAGAGCGCTGACTTGGCTCTATTTGGGCATTCCGGATGCTATGAAGAGTCCTATTGTAGCTATTTGAGGGCGCTGGGCAGCCGTCATGTTCGACGCAATTTCGGATACCCTGTCGCCGGCAGTTGTCTCTATGCATCGAAGCTACTCCACTTTCCCTCTACCTACGAGCCTTCAATCATGCTTCCATTACCCACACATATTTGCTAACGTATATCTGCACAGCCTCCCGATCTAATATCCGGCATTATTACTGAGAGCGGCGTCTTGACTCCTAGTGCTGTTAGCGAAGAACTCATCAAGATATGGTTTTAAGCATGCCTTTTAAGCATAACTTGAGCTCACCCTTCGCTTACTGTAGGATTGAGGAGGGCAAGCTAAACTCCAAGAACATCCTCGTATACTCGTAGGCGGTCTTGACCCAAGACTAATAGTCAACGCCAGCACGCTAGTCCCATTTGCATTCGACTGACGGAGACCTGCTCGATGTTTGGAGAAACCGCTAGCCACTGCCACGAGGGGATCCAAGCTGGGGTTGGCATTGCGGAATATAGGGTGTAGGCATGGGTGTTGTTTTGGGTTCAGAAAGCTTGATACAAAGCTTACGCAACACAACATGGGTCAACTGCCTTACAACGGGCAACTCTAAAAGTAAGAGTATCTTGCGGAACCATGTCAACGCCACACCTGGACCAGAAAGCTTAATTTATTCTTGACCTCCGAAGTTTCGCTGCGTTTTTGCCCGCTATTTTCAGAAAAAGAACTTGGTTTCTAAACAAAGCCTATGTTGGTACAGTGGAAAAAAGCTGAAAGCGTAGAACTTGGAATTTTGATTTCCTACTTCACAGTCCTGTAGGTAAAAGAAGAGTGAAAAGTCCCACCCCTTTATCCACAGACTCTGATTTTTCCCTCTCCCCCTTCTGCTACTAGCCTAGCAGACGCCAGATAGCCAATAGCCACAGCAACAAAAATAAAAAAATAAAAAAATAATCGATATGCGGACATCGTCGTGTCCAGCCAGTCCCAGCAGCACCCGGACGCCAGCGCAGTTCATGATTTGGCGATATATGGAAAAAATAATGCCTGCAGTAGCCATCAAAGCCAAGCGGCCTTGTGATCTGAGAACCCGCCAAAGAGAAATATGGAACCCCGCCGCTATGCTCGCCATCGCCATCTCCCATCTCTTAAAACCCGCGCAACAGCACGCACACACACCCAAACCAAACACCCTACTCCGCAGTCACCCCTTTTCGTTTCTCCTTTTTTTTTAACTCTTGGGAGAGTAGGACTGCTCATCCCTCATCCGCATCCAAACTCTCCAACTCCCTCTCCATCCTCCTCAAATTCTCCCGCATCGCCTCAGCCTCGACCCGTAACCTCTCCTTCCGCCTGGCCTTATCCTCACGCTCCCCAACCCCCGACCCCATCAGCGCAACTGGCGCGGCCCCGATGGCGCCCCCCGCACCACCACCACCACCACCACCACCGCTGCTGCTACCGCCGCCGCCCCGCCCCAGCGCCGCCAGACTAGGATCGATAGCGGCGTCCAGACTCGCCTGCCGCGCGCCCGCCGGATTCAGGATCGAGCTGATCGAGCTGGCGCGGTTGCCTAGCTGTCCGTTCGCTGCTGCTGCTGCTCCTGCTGCGGTGGCGGCGGCGGTATCGTCTGCTTCGGCAACGGAGAGGGAGCGCTTGCGCGGGCTGGGGTTTTGCGGGGACGGCTGCTGGTGCTGCTGCTGGGGGGTCTGCTGGTGCGCGTAGGCGGCGACGGCGGCAGCGGAGGAGGAGGGGGCGGGCTGGTAGAAGTTTGTGAAGTCGACAGCCGGTGGGCCGTAGGCGCGGTGCGAGGCGGGGCCTCCGCCGCCGCCGGTGGTGGTAGGGGTCGAAGGATAGGGGTCGAGGGGCTCGGAGAGCACGGTGGAAGGGTCTGGCGAGACGGAGGAGTCGAAGCTGCGCGGGGTTGGTTGGTGCGGCTGGTGCGGGGAGTAGTTCAGGGGCGGTGGTTGTGACGACGACAGCGGCGACGGCGGGTCCGGCACGGCGGGGATGACGCGTTTGCGGCGCTTAATTTCTTGCTTCTTCATCGCGACGGGTCGGTGTAGACCGTGCAGTTTGTAATACAGGCCTGGACACGCGTGTTAGTAGTAATCCTTGGCTTAGGTAATCTTTGGGGTTGGGCGGCGAAAAGGGAGTGAAGGGAAATGGTAGGAAGCGGCATACCGCAGGCGTTGCAGATGGTGTGGCCGCTCTCATCGCGTCGCCAGAGGGGTGTTATGGTCGTGCCACAGTTCTGGCATGCCGGTATAACGCTGGCGGTTTTCTGACCCAGTGGTGGGCCTGTTTGCGAAGTCATGTTGTCGTTAGCAGTTGGGCCCAGGACATCGCCTGGACCTTGTGGACTAGCAGCGCCTTGCTGTGCACTTGCTTGGGCGAGAGCGAATTGAGCGGTTTTTGATACTCTGTTGTTGTATGCTGGGCAGCCGTTGCAGCCTTGTTGCCCACCAGTGCCATTGCACCGGCCACCGCCTGGGCAAGTGCCCGTTGCTACTTGATCAGCAGCAACATATGTCGCACGAGGTGACCCGGTGAATGCTGAGGGCGACGTGCTCCGGTCATGAGGTTGCCCTGCGTTTGGGTTTTGCTGCATGGTGAGAACAGAAGGTTGAGCGTTCCGCTTGAGGTTTGTTGGCCGGGATTGATTGCGGGCCTTCCAGTACAGCCCGCAGGCATTGCAGATTGTCTCGCCAGTGGGAGAACGCCGCCATAAAGGTGTTCTCGTCGTCCCGCAATTGCTATCGTGCCATCAGTCGCCAAGCTTCACCATCAGGGCCCCAAAACTCCCCAAATTCTGATTACGCAGTCTCCAGACTTACCTACAAATCTGTCCAGTTATCGGGGCATTGCTGACTTGCGATCTTTGTTGCATGGCTGCGGTGGCGGTTTGCGTTGGCGACTGCTCTGGCTGCGATGCTCGTTGGTAATTTAGTGTATCTTCAAGTGAGTGATATTCGGAAATTTCCGGAGCGTTTCCTGGGGAATTTGCGCACTGTGCCTCAGTTACAGTGGAATTCGCAGCGTCAGTGCGCATATTGGAGTTTCGCCTGGTGGAATGGCGGTCTTGCGAGTGGTTGAGCAGGTTTAAGTTCTCGGCCATCTCCAGGTCTTCCTTGGAAGGCTGCCGCGAAAGTTGATGCGGGTGAGCAGGAGTCGGCGCGAGGGATGCGCCACCACCTGCTGAAAAGGTCGCTGGCATGCTGCCACTCTATTCTACTCGGAGGCGGAGGTTCACAGGGGCATGAGATTAGAGATGCGAGATGCGGAAGATTAGAGCGCAAAGATATTGGGCTAAGTCGGTTTTGAGGGCTCCCGGGGGACGCGGGACGGATGCGATCAGAT
Organism: Cenococcum geophilum 1.58; assembly: GCF_001692895.1. Lineage (NCBI taxonomy): Eukaryota > Fungi > Ascomycota > Dothideomycetes > Gloniales > Gloniaceae > Cenococcum > Cenococcum geophilum. Next base: position 735,494 of record NW_027137587.1, read on the forward strand.
CTGATAATGGGGTTGGAGGGTACAGGCCGGGGACGTCTGGCCACTTGGAGCGTGGTGCGCCGGTGATGGGAAGCTGCACAGAAAGCGGTTCTTGACTGGGGTGGATAACCGGGGCCTTAAGGGCTTTTGGGGGGGTCACAAGGGGAGACAAGCCGCCGCCGAGCGCGGTCAAGCAGCAGACAGGCAGGAGAAGCTGCCTTGGCCACCGGGAAATGGGCTTGCCGTCAACGACCTGAGGTTGGGACACGGGGATGGCTCAGCGCTGAAGTGAGTTTTGCAGAGCCCTTACATTTCGCCGCGTAGCCGGCCAATAGACGCCCGCACATTCGTAATCAGGCTCACACACAGCCCTCTGGCATATCAAATGCCAGAACCACAACTAAACCGACGACGCGCAATGCCCTTGGCAATTTCGACCGATCAAGCTATTCTTAGCCCCCAGGGCACTGTTCCGTCTGCACGCCATGTATATCTTAATAGCATTGCAGTAATCCCATCACTGCGCTGCAATCACCCTTTGGTCAAAGATGAGGCTCCTGCTTATCGCCGTTGGTGGCTTGCTTCATTTCTGCACACCTAAATATTTCCAACCCCCAGAATTTGCTAAACATGCCCCCAATCTACATCCTGTTGCAGACCTGCTAAGAAGTACAAGGTATCAAGCCTCACCGACGCCAATTGAAAGAGATCCCGACACCGTCAACGCTTTCCTAGCTCACTTTCGTACAAGAACAGCATACAGTCTGTCATCGCCGTCCAACCTTGGCGCACAGCCTTATGCTGCAAGAATCAATGCCCCTATTAGACCGTATGGCTACCTGTCTAAACCCGCTCGGCGCCCCATCCGGCGTCCACGTCACTATTTGCTCTAGTCAGCATCATTCCCCTCATGCCAAGCTTCGGCCCAGGGGTACCTACCGCATGTTTGCTGGTGGCTCGATTGACGGAATATACTCCAACACCACGTAGGCAATTCCGACGACGCCGATGATTGTCCCAACTGTGTACTTATACCACTGCTCACCCACGATTACTGATCCGATAAAAATGTAAACTGCGGGATATTATCAGTTGGTGGCGCTCCTGTTGCATGTGCGAAACCCCCGACTCACAAATGCCGCGGCCAATAAACGTGAACATAAATGAGGCATGCTTAGCGATCTGCGGTGGGATCTGGAACTCTGCACGGTCTTAGCTAGGATGTCTGCATTTACGCGCGAGGTGTTACAAACCAAGGAGACCAGTTACTGTAAGCAGTTAGTTGAAAGGCTTTTTGCAAATGGGAGAGAGCTAGTAGTTCCTACCAAGACCGAAAATTATCACGTAGACTCCGATGATAACGTCCTTGCTGCATCCGTGATTAGCATCTCCATACCCTGTAGCCTTCATTCCACAGCAGTATTCATAAATACAAAGCAGAGTATCCCAAGAAGCCTCTCATGTCAACCAGAGATATATTCAAACGCTTTTGAAGAGCGAAAGCGCTGGTCGCTCGAGAAGGCTGTCCTCTATGCTGAAACTCATCGTGGCCCCAAGTAACACCCCAGCTATCGTGGAATGTGGTGCGAGTAGTGGTAACTCACAAGTGGAAATGAAAGAACTGAGCGACGCCCCCTAGTATCAGGAACACACCAACGGCCAGATTGACCATGCGACTGGCGTTGAAACATGGTTAGCTAACTCAATCTGAAGGGCACACAGCAAGCTGGGCGGTGTGACGGGAGACCACGACAACGTACAAGACGTCCGAGAAATCCATTTCTGCAGCTGGGGATGGGTGATGGGGGCGACGATGAGATGAAAGTCGGTGAAACAGGGAGATCGGGGCGTTGTGGAGTTGGTTTGATGGGCGAGTAGAGGTCTCGTCAAAAGCAGCCTGGGGAAGCTTTGCCCGGGAAATGGAAGGCCAAGACGCTAGAGCCGCAACTTCATCTCTCTCACGAGGATAAACGAAACGCTGAAGCCTCTGCAACGTTTTCTATTCTAGACTTCACGTGCCAAGTTGAACACGCGTCACTGCTGACCACAATAGACGCATATATCGAAGCCTCGCTCTGCGCCTGGCCAACAGCGATCTTAGCAGTTGAGAGCGCTAAGCTACAGTATTCCAAAAACATCACTCTGCGTTTCAGGATTATCCTAAACACATTTCAAGAGGCCGCTGAGCACTGTCGAGCGTTTGATCCAAAATATATAATTTGCATTACTTTATGCGTTCATTTTGCCCCTTACTCTTACATTAGAGAGTGTGATAACGATTATTCTCCTTGTCCTTGGGGACCCTTGAGTATATCAGCACCAGCTCCACGCAGGAAGCCGGTCAGATAGTAAAGATGGACTACGCAGATGCACTCCTTGCCACATAACACATACAAGCACGAGCGCCGCCCAAATGCATCTACCGTGCACAAAATGGCATTTGACAGAAAGTACGCCTGCCCAACAACCGTTGCTTTTCAATAATGACAGACAAAAATCTAACGTCGCTCAAGGATCCGCTGATTTCGGATTTTGCAAATAAATATCCGGTACTTTTGGTACCTGCGGGCTCTTCTGTAATGCAGCCCTAATCGCCTCTCTAGTTCTCTCTCTTTCTTTAGCATCGCCACCTCCGCCAGTAAGTCGTCGCATCCCGGATCTGATCCGAGAACGGGTGTCCTGTGTGAGTGGCCGGATCATGTTCTCCAGGAAGAATGGCTTTTCATTAGTATTTGAACGGCCTGACACTAGATCATCATCCGAGAAAGGTTCTCCGTTGTCATCAACGCCGGAAGAGAAGCCAGGAGGTGTCCGTTGATTGACTGAGGGAGACGTGATCGATCGAGAATGGAGCCCAGGACGGGGTAGAGGCCTCGACAGAGCTGGAGCTAGGGCTAGGGCTGGAGCTGGAGCTGGAGGAGCTGGCATTGCTGATGGCGCAGTAAACGCTGTCGGTGTCATTACTCCTGGGTCTCGTGACGGCGGCAATTTGATGTCAGCGAATCCGGACTGGAAAGAGGTGACGCTGGCATTTCTGGTAAGAGACTTATGGAGGATTGGCAGCGTCTGTTGATCGTAAACATTCTCTCTCACGTCTACGGAGGCGTTGGCGAAACGACTAAGGCCTGGGTTGGTGGGAAGTTCGGAAGGCTCCTCAGCGTCATCATCATCATCATCCTCAAAGAAATCATCCAAGCTGTCTAACTTCATAACCAGCTCTCCGATATGACCATCTCCGCGGACTTCTTCGGATGTCATTGTTGCCGTTCGATAATCAGGAAAACGACTGTAGGGGAACTCCTCCTGTCGGAACTCGACCTTTGGTGTTGCCCCTTCGGACGCCTCGGTGCTTTCTGTAGTCATACACGTGTAGAAGACGGCATGGACATTATTCCTGGTCGAAGCAGAGTGATAAGCTGGCACCGGAATTGACCAGCCCGTCTCTTCTGGAATGCCATATAAGCTCTGAGTCTTTTCGTATTCTTTTCTGAATGCTCGGCTAGAATGAGAACCGGCCATACTCATGCGCAAATGATGTCTATCCAAAGGAGTTGGCGCGCCTGTCATGTTCATAACGTAGTCAAGAACCTGAAGGGCCTGAGGGCAGAATTCGGTCTGGAGCAGCCGGAGAAGCGGAGAGATGAGATCTGGGCCTTTGGCCGCTATTTCTGGCTTTCGCATATCGATTTCGGGTATGATTACGCAGAGCAGTTGCATGGTCCTGATTTTAACCCACGGCAATTTATTCGTCAACAGACTAAGTAGAAAAATGAGGCTCCTGTATTCCAGATCGGGAAAGAATGATGATCGTAGTGCTGAAGCAGTCTGCGCAAGGAAATCTTTATCTGCGCGATATCGTTGATTTGCAAAACCATTGAGTGCCCGGGCCAAGTTTGCGCAATCATAATCTTCCGACACACCAGCTAGCACTTCTGCTGTCGCGATGATTGTAGGATCTTTCGTCTCTTGCTCAAATGACTGGAGGAATCTTGGGAAATTCGCAAGAATCGTATAGACAAGGCGGCTTTCATCGCCAACAAGCCCGCTAGACGGAAGAGTAACCAGCCTTTCGAGTATTCGGAGGGATCGGTCCAAGCATACACTTGACCTGACGCCCTTGTATATTAGGGAAGCAATACCCTCAAACGGTCCATCCCACTTCTCGGGGTAGCTCTCTTCTAAAGTCTTAAGAGTAGCGGGATCACTCAGATCGAGCTTGTCGAGAAGTTTGTCCAACATTGCGAGGCTTTCCATGAATTCGCGTTCATGAATCGTATCTAGACAAGCGCATGTGGTCCAGAATAGTTGCGGGTATTGGATAAGATCGTTGGGTTGTAGGGCTTCGATGATGGTCCTCAGAGTGGTCAAGATCTCCATTGAGAAGGTTTGGATATCGCTCTCATCATCCGAAATGGTATTTGAGAGCCTCGCCAACATATCCGAGAACATGTGCTGGTCGAGAGAGCTCAAAATACAACGAAAAAGTTGGAAAGAGCGACAAGCTAAATGCCGTACTGGGCAAGACGTTGCCCAGTGGAGTGTCACTCTACCCCATTCTTCGCGAATGCCGGGGTACGCAATGGAGAAGACCTTTACAACCTCTGCTGCAACATATGTCATTCCATCTGGTACTCTGCTGCCATAAGCCTCGTCGTTCTTGCCATTGTTGTCTTCGTATCCCCAGACAACCTTAGTGTTATGTCGGCGAATGCTTTCAATAAAGTCTTCGATTGATCGCTTGTCAGGGGTGGTGCTCCCGTCTTCAATTTTTGAGATTACTAGTTCGTGAATGAGGTGCACGAGCATCTCTCGAGATTGGTCTTGCACAAGTGGCGTATAATGATCCCATAAGACAAGGACAACCTGAAGTAGAAGGGGGACATGCTCTTTCGATAATTGCACCGGAGAGACCATAAGATCCACGAGAAGGATGAGGCACAACTGCCCAAGGGAAAAACCAGACTATCACAAGTAAGCTTCTAGCAATGGGCCGGGGATTTTACAACAATTACCTGCTTGCTACTACTTGGCAGAACAGCACCAAGATCTGCCAGATAGGGAAGAGAAGCAGCGTCTTGAGGCGGAGGTGACGTTTCCCTCTTCTCCAGAACCATAGCTTTTGGGTTGATCTGCATAAGTAAAAACTCTACAACCTTAAGACCTGCTGGGGTGCTAGAAAGGTATACGACGATTTGTTTCGAATAGTCCACAAAGTTCTGTTCTCGCTTGTCTAAGCAGAGAGAGATGATGAAATCGAGGATCAACTGAACGTTCCCGGCATGTGGACCTGTAGCCAAGGCTTGCCAAAGAGCCTGTATTTCATTATGAAGGGCGTTACCACATCGAACTGTAATTTCGAAAAGGTTTACCAACAACATGTAGGAGTTTGCGGTTGGTCCACCGTCAGGGTTCAGCTGCAGCTCGATAGTTTGAATCCAAGGGAGCATTGCTGCGACCATATTTCGTTGGTGATCTGGCTGAAGTTCTTTGAAGTAGTAAGAGAACTGAGAGAAAACAAGAAAAGCCAGTTCTGAGTGCTGATTTGCGAGCCTTCGCGATGTTTCGAATTGGGCCAGCTTATACACAGCAATAGTCTTATCGGATATACTGATATCTAGATCCTGTAGTTTAGAGTTTTTCTGTTCTCTTGCTTCAAGGGCCCGAAGGAGTCGTGCAGACTTCATGCGCAGTTCATTATTTTCGTGGCCCAAAGTATAGAGCCCGGCGCTTAACACCTTCCAGAAGGGGAGCGAATAGTCTTCTCGTTCAGTGAGAACTTGGGTTACTACTTCAAAATAGCTCTCTAGAGCTTTGGATGATTTCGACAAATAACACATTTCAATTGATCGGTCCAGGAGGTAAGGATGTTCCCGATTGTGCATGATGAGGTTGGTAAGAGCTCGGCGACCAATAGAATGAGTTCTATCACTAACAGTTTCGAAGATCGTATCGATCCATGATAGCATTCGACGAACATCGAATTGAAGGTGGACTTTACTATCAGTCGTGATACTGACTGGACCTCCCTATAGGGTTATCAGCATAAACAATTGAGAAGGATTTCGTGATTTGACCTACACACAACGCTGCCATAGCACTTAAAGCTGCAGTTCGAAGATCCCTCTTTTCTATTTCCATTGCTGCCGTAGCGATGCCCTTATTTCCTAAATCTTGCTCTCGATCTAGTATTGATCGTCTCATGTTGTCTTCTCGCTGACGTATCTGACTCTGATTCGGGGAGTACCCACACCAGTCTTCCATCAGAGCAAATGCAGCTTTGCGCGCCTGGAATGGCATCCAGCGAATTGGATCTTTTATTCGGTTGATGCCTTCGAACAGCTCCTCAATCAAACCGCAATAGTGTGTCCGCAGCTTTTGGAAATCCCATTCGTTCTGCACCTCTGCATCGCTAAGAAAGAGCCGAAGATCTTTAGTGTAGTTAACAAGATTATTAAGAATCCATTCGTCATTATAAGCCTCGGGAGATTGGAGAAAGTGTGACGTAAGCTTATAGACGTGTGTTACCTCTGTTCGAAGGTAGTCAGTACGTCGATTTCTACGTGGGCTGCTTGCTGTGCGCTCGTGCGTTCCAAGGCGTGCCTTCGCTTCATCGGCACATGTAGAGACTTGGGTTTGCAATGATTCCAATAATGTGCGGTAGAGATTCATGTTGATGGACCCTAGGCCAACCACAACAGCATCTCGGATGGCGGGATTCCCAACGGACAGGAATGGTAAAACTTTTACGAACAGCTCACCAGCAGAGTAGACTTTGTTCTGGCTCTTCTGAGACGACTTTGAACTCTTCCTTGAATGCTGAGTAACTTGGGTTTGAACGTTTTGCTGACCTCCAACATTTGTGAGTGTGGTGCACGCAAATATAAGGTAGAGTTTCCATTGCTCGATAACAACTTCCGGTGCAGTCGTCGCTAGCCGACCAACGACTTTGCCAGAACCAGCATCAAACGTAGAGTATGGGCTCGCGCGGGGCCCTTCTGCAAGTGACATCAATGTACGGTGCATCTGTGATAATCTTGCACAGACAATGTCTCGGGTGAGGGTGACCGCGAAAGGGCAAACTTCGAAGCTGATGCGAACTAAATTTGGAAACACCTTAAACCAGAGGGTGGAATCGTACGGAACATCGCTGCTACAAAGTTCGATCAATGTACTTTGGAGGTTACTTTTTCGCATGCCTCTTTGCAAACGGCTCCTTTCGGCAAGAGAAAGTTTCTCATCATTAACGTCCATCACTTTTTGAGGACTGCCCTCCATGACCCGTATGATCCGGGAGCTACATCCGCCAAGCGCGGTGTCGAACTCGGTGATAAGACGTAGTACGGTCACTGCATAAGCACGTACACGTCTTGACGGAGAGCACAGGAAGAATAGGCCGTGAGACTCGATCTCGTCAACATGCGCCCAAACGCCAGATAAATCCAGTTGTGCACCTCGGTTGCCAGAGACGCCATCGTCCGGGGTGTCTGAGGCAGCTTTTTTCGTTTTCTGCTTAATCTCTTCAATCCATATCTGGAGAAGCTCCACGTAAAGCCTTAGGGTACTCTCTATGTGGCCAGCACCAAGCATACCCCCGTCAGACATGGTGGCGTAGCGATCGTCAAAGTTGAAAATAAACCTAGCAAAACCAATTGTGACTTGTTGGGCATGGGATTGACGCGCAATCGATTTCAAAGATTGTGCCGAAGAAGCCGCAATGTTATTTTGAACATGTGCTGTGCCCGTGCAAAGGAGGTTGATGAGGGAGTTGAATGGAATGTGAGGTGATAGGCAACGAGGTAAAGCTTGAACAGCAACGTGGAGCAGATCGTAAATTCCCTGTCTGAGATCCGTCGAGTTCTGGTGGTCATCTCTTCGTCCAAAGCTAAAAGCATCGGCCATGGGGGTTTTAGGGGTTTGAACCGCAAACTTCTCATCAAGGACAGCTTGGCCACCGAACGCGTTGTCGCAGATGATGGTAATTTCGCCGAGAATCTTACAGAACTTGACGTAGTACTCTTTTGCAACTTCCGCAAACCCGGTAATGATAACAGGTCTCGAGAGCCTCTCCTCTTTGACAAGAGAGGATTTGAGAGGTACATGTGCTATAGGTCGTGGACTAACCGGCAATGAAGGCATCTCGATCGGCTCTACGAAAGGATCGCTGTCGAAACTAATGGGGAATGGTGGTTGTTCTCCTTTCTCGAGGTCTGCCATAATGGCAAGGAATGATCGAATTCCGATAACCATTCTCTCCGGCTCGAGATTCTCGACTCGGAGCTCTTTGCCAGATGAAAATAGTTCGGAATTCATAAGAGGAAAGATAATTGTTCTGAAACAAAGATCCTGGTGCTTGAAGCCAATGATACGAATTAGCTGGATGAGCGGCTCCGCAATTGTGGTCTCTGTTGAGAGATATGAACGCTTTCCAGGTTGGAAAACCATTCGAATGATTTCCTCTAATTTCTTGACAGTGACATTTAGCGTGTCCGTGCAATTCCTATACAAATAGGTCCAGACAAGTCTGCAAATACCCCTTAATGCGGTCACTCGTGTGGCACGCTCTTTCAGCCGCGGTTGCGAAGACAATGCTAATGCCAACCACTGAGATGAAAATGATTCTGTTGGCGAAACGCATAGCAAGACCGTCATGAGTGGATAGGCTTCCATCCAATGTTTAGGTTTACTGAGTAGCAAGGATAATCTCGGCTTTATCGTTTCAACCACGGCTCTCCATTTTGGCATGTTGAGTTCTGAGGTTGCTTTAGCAGCGATTCGAAGCAAAAGCTCTCTCAATAATTGGCAGTAAGCATATTTCACAGGCTGGCCGTGCACATTTGCAAAAAGCCTTGCTAACGACTGCATGAAGTCGCAGGAGCGGTCCCAGGCATCCTCTGGATAGGTCTTAACCCTCAAGTATCGCATTCCTCGAACGATCAAAATGGCCTTCGCTTCAATATCTTTACTGGCCAGGCCTTTTACTCCAAGCTGTTTTTGCATCTTCTCAAGGTCCGCGATAAACCGATCTGAAACGCTGTCAAAATTAATTTCACTCATCACTCCAAGCAGCTGCCCAAAGATGACCCAATTCGCATGCCTTAGCGGGGACTCTTCTAATGATTCAGGTTCTGCAGCTTTCAGTTGTGTGTAAATGATGTCTTCAAGTCGGTCTGCCATTTCCCGTGTAACGCACGTGAGGTCACTTTGGCCTATGATTTCAATCAGAACTCGACAGAGAAGGTAAATAGAGACGGTAGATCGCCGCTCGGCTTGATAAACAGCCTGTTGTCGAGCAAGGGTTACATTAGCTGAACTTGAAACGGATGAGCTTGAACTTTGCCCCTCAGTGGGTATATGGACTGGCTCCGTATTACGACGAGGCAATAGTCCATTCGTTTGTAGTGGTGCTACTCCACGGGCCTTGAATAGGTCAGCAAAAATTAATAAAGTATATTGAAACGGCCTCACATTATTCAACTCTAATCGAGCGGTATTGGCCGCCTCGCTCTTCGCTTTTCGCCAGAACATAAGGGTATCTATCAATGGTTTAGGCTTTTGACGAGCTATATGGCCCAGGGCGGAGATAAGTTGATCAAAATTCGGATCAACGCCAGGGCCACAGATGAGCTCTACCCTAGGCTCAGGCTGGTTTGGATCAGTGATACATTGGTTGATTTTCTGGTCCGCCTGGCCGACAAACTACACACCAGCTTGGTTAGCAAATGCAGTCCATCGTGGTATATTCGCTTACTAACCGAATTGAATAGGTGGTGCAAGGCATATTCGCCAACTGTCTTCAGCTCTTGTGGGTGGTGATGATGTCGGGACTGGGAGCGGTGATGGTGATGTTCCCTTTTCGATTTCCCGCTCTGTATACGCTCCGGTCTTCGTGTACTAGCGTTAAGTGTGGAGGCTTCACTGATGGAGCGCTCTCCAGAATGTCCTAGAGCCGCATTTCCATTTATAGTAACGCCGTTCCCTGCTAAATTTTCCCCATTCACAACAGGAGTTTCTCTGAGATCTTCTTGAGACATCGTAGGGCCATCGAGGGGGGTAGCAGCGGCCGCGGCGATAACCTGCGGGCTCAGCGGGCTAGTAGCCGGCGAATTGACAAAGCTTGTATTCCGAGAATGCTGTATACCATGGGCTCAGCGGGCTAGTAGCCGGCGAATTGACAAAGCTTGTATTCCGAGAATGCTGTATACCATGGGCTCAGCGGGCTAGTAGCCGGCGAATTGACAAAGCTTGTATTCCGAGAATGCTGTATACCATGCACAATCGATGTCTGCCGGTGATGACCGTAGGACACGGAGGGCTTACGCTCAAGCCCGCCGTCCGGGCTTGGGACAACTACCACGGGGGTTTGCGATCGAGGGGAGACAGCACGCCCAGATGTTGTAAGCGCACGTCCGCGTGTCACAGATGGTTCGCGTGAGGGTATTAAGGGAACCGAGGGGGCAGCGGGAGGCTCTGTATGGTGCGACAGATTCCCAGCATGTTGTCGTGCTTGCGACAGTGGGGGGGCAGCTGCGACAGGTGGCGGAACGGATTAGCAACGTACACACCCCATGGTCCTGGGACTCTCCCTTGAAGTCCAAATAAAGTCCAGCCTGATGGGCCAATACGAACAAGCGCTTGTTGGGGAAATGCCGTCCTGGTACTGGCAGAACGGATTCCAGATGCTAGGCAGAGATAGGGAAGCGGAGGGGTATGAAAACGGGAGACTTACACATCCCGCCGGTCCGTCCGTCTTCATCGGTACGCGGCAGAAGAATCTACGAGGGGGCCATGGCCGTCATGAAGAAGAGCAGAGATACTCGCATAGCGGCAATGATCAAGGCGTGCAGGAATTCAAGCGCCCAGAGAGCAGGGGTCGCTGTCTGTGCCTGTGCCTGGCTAAACCCAATGGAAGGCCGTGATCGCTGACAGGACCCGCACTCTTCAGTCCAAGCGGCGTTTCCAAATGGCAGTGAAAAACATCAATGGGCAGCAGAAACAAGTGATGGGCGGAGTCGACAGGCCTTTAACGGAGACCATAGCCTTTGCATCTTAGACGCATGTGGACGCGTGCCACCTCAGAGTGGGAGACAACTGCAGCTTGGCAACGCTCGGTGGACGAGAGCTGGCTACCTATCATAACTTTCTGTTCCTGCATCAACGCGGGAATACTCAAATACTCAAATACTCCAGCGTGACGTTGAAACCTACAGGCCTCATCGTAGCTGTTATCGTGAGATTCAAGGGAAAGTCAGAATTCTAATTCGTAGGACGCCGATGGCCGTCGAGGTATTCCGTATCAGGATCGCTGACGTGACACGCCCGCTTACTCTGTTCCTTCCGACCAGGGCCTTTCATATAGGCGACGGTAATTTGCTGACTTGCTGACCTCAGGACGTCCGTATGGACGGACAACTCAGGGTCCCAAAACGGAATCACCACCAGGGCGGTAAATATTTTTGGGGAGGAATACAAATTGTAAACGAAGCAATTATCATCATCTCTAGATACGTGCTGCCTCACACAGCGTTCTCCCCGATTCACGTTGACAGACTTGGCTGCGCCGGCCAGCTGCGCAGGAGAAGGAGAGCCCTACAAGAATCAAAGGCTTAGCCCACAAGCGACGCGCGCGGGTCTAGGAGGCCGTCGAGGAAACGGTCGTGTGTGGGGCAAGGTGGGCGGCGGAGACAGAAGTTTCTTGATCTCCGGAAAGGAGTCGATTCTCCCGCGCCGTTCTGGAAGAGAGTGGAAGCATTTCGTCGGCACAATTTCACCTCTAGTCGTGTTAGTTAGCCGCACAGTGCGGAATCGCTCCACTGCCGAGGGTGTCCCATTTTCAATTTCTACCTGTAGCCGCTGCTGCCACAATTCGTATCATAAAAGCCAAAACGAGTCAGCCACAGCCCGAGTGGTGATTCATCGCCGCGCTAATTTGAACGACTCCGGTCGTCAGTATCCTTGGCTTGCAACATCTCTCCGAAGTCTCTCATCAGCCGACTCTGGCGTCCGATAAGGCAACGTAGCCGCGTTGCTATTTTACCTCCGGCTCCGGGCTGTTTTCCCTGCGCCTCTTAGTCCACTCCACCGACAAACCACCGTTAAACGTTAAAATAACGTTATATCGTCTTCGCTTGTGCTCTTCCGAGAGCATCACATCTCTGTCTCTAGTAAGTACAGTACAACCAATACACTTTGCTTCTCATCCACCCATCTCGCTGACCATTTCCACTTAGCGGCATGGCACAACTCGATACCTTGGACATTATCGTCCTCGCCGCCCTCCTTCTCGGCACTGTTGCCTACTTCACCAAAGGAACATACTGGGCTGTCTACGGTGATCCCTATGGCAATTCTCTGGCGCAGACCAATGGAGCTGCCAAGTCTGGAAAGTCGAGAAACATTATTGAGAAATTGGAACAAAGCGGGAAGAACTGTGTGGTCTTCTATGGAAGTCAGACGGGGACAGCCGAGGACTATGCCTCTAGGCTGGCAAAGGAAGGACACTCCAGGTTCGGGCTGAACACCATGGTTGCTGATCTGGAGGACTACGACTTCGACAACCTCGACCAATTCCCCGAAGACAAGCTGGCTGTTTTCGTTCTCGCTACCTACGGTGAAGGAGAGCCAACAGATAACGCCGTCGAATTCTACGAGTTCATCAGCTCCGATGATGTCTCATTTAGTGATGGCCTTGGGGTTAATGACAAGCCTCTCGCAAGCTTGAAGTATGTCACATTCGGTCTCGGCAATAATACTTATGAGCATTACAACTCTATGGTTCGCAATGTCGACAAATTCCTCACCAAGGTTGGCGCAACGAGGTTGGGAACTGCTGGTGAGGGAGACGATGGCGCCGGAACAATGGAAGAAGATTTCTTGGCCTGGAAGGAACCCATGTGGGCTGATGTCGCTAAACAAATGTGCCTAGAAGAGCGTGAGGCTGTCTATGAACCAGTTTTCGAAATCACCGAGAAGCCAGACCTAGACGCCGAGGAGGATGAGGTCTATCTCGGTGAACCTAACAAGAATCACCGAGAAGGCTCCCAGAAAAGTCCGTTCAACGCAAACAATCCGTTTATTGCACCTATTGCAGAATCTAAAGAACTATTCACGGCAAAGGACCGCAACTGCCTCCACATGGAAATCGACGTCTCGGGATCTAATCTTACATACACCACAGGAGATCACATTGCTATTTGGCCTACCAATGCAGGAAAGGAGGTGGACCGCTTCTTGAATATTCTAGGTATCGCGTCGAGGAGACACATGGTTATCGCTGTCAGAGGCCTTGACCCCACGGCAAAGGTTCCCTTCCCCTCGCCAACTACATACGATGCTGCTGTCCGTTATCACATGGAGATCTGTGCACCGGTTTCACGTCAGTTCGTGTCCACACTTGCTCAGTTTGCTCCAACCGAAGAAGTTAAGGTTGAGATGGTCAAGATCGGAGGTGATAAAGATTACTTCCATCAAACTGTGATAGACCGCAACCTCAATCTTGCTCAGCTTCTGGAGATCCTTTCGAACGGACAACCTTGGGTGAAGGTACCATTCTCTCTGATGATTGAAGGCCTCGTTAAGATCCAGCCACGTTATTACTCTATCTCTTCGTCGTCACTGGTACAGAAAGACAAAATCGCGATCACCGCTGTCGTAGAATCTCTGTCGAAACCCAACTCGCCACATATTCTAAAGGGTGTTACCACGAACTATCTCCTGGCGCTGAAACAGAAGCAACATGGCGATCCTAACCCGGATCCACATGGTCTAAACTACGCTCTTACCGGGCCGCGAAACAAGTACGACGGGATCCATGTACCTGTTCATGTTCGCCATTCCAATTTCAAATTACCTTCAGACCCAATGAAACCAGTTATTATGGTTGGCCCCGGTACAGGCGTAGCCCCATTCAGAGCCTTCGTGCAAGAACGTGCCGCTCAAGCTCGCGCTGGTAAGGCCGTCGGCAAGACCGTGCTATTCTTTGGATGTAGGAGGAAGGAGGAAGACTTTTTGTACGAGAACGAGTGGGACGTAAGTAAAATCTATGCTGTCTTCGTAGTATACCATCATACTAACTAAAACTCATAGCAATATAAGAAAGATCTGGGCGATAATTTCATCCTGCATGTTGCTTTCTCCCGAGAAGGACCAAAGAAGGTTTACGTTCAGCACAAGATCGAAGAATTCGCGGAAGAGCTCGACAAGCTCCTTCAGCAGAAGGCGTACTTCTATGTCTGCGGTGACGCTGCTAACATGGCACGAGAAGTCAACGTACTCCTCGCCCAGATAATCTCTAAGCAGAGGAGCGTACCGGAATCCAAGGCAGAAGAGATTGTGAAGGCCATGCGAGCTTCGAATCAATACCAGGAAGATGTTTGGTCATAAGCTTTCCTTTCACAGCTACGAATATTTGAAGACTTGCCACGATAGAGCGGCTCGCGGTTGTTGGCGTTTGCATCACCTGGTTGGGTTAATGAGGGTCTTGCATTTCCTTCTTGTTCTATCTTGCTGTGCATAGNAATTACATCGCATAGCCATGAGTTTCTATCGTCTTTTACGTTAGCATATAGAATACAGACCTGATGACATAAAGTGCATCCTGATTTTTCTTCTTGTGACCTTTACCAGAAATATCAGCCTATATAATTTAAGGTTATTTGTCCCTACGGTCTTGGGGAAAATGTGCTCAACAAACCCGCAGTCGATTCAAAACTAGAAAAGCATTCTCAAAATGCGTCAGTTCCCTCATTTACACCAATTCCTTGCTCTTTTTTTATTTTTGAAAAAAAGTTCTTCCCAATACCTCGTCTATTGTGTAACGATGGGTTGGTGATAGGGTCGGTTCGTCGTAACCGGCCACCTCCGGCTTCCTCCGGTAATCAGAAAAAGACATCCAGTACAGCAGTGGCAGAAGAGCGTTATTCCCCTCCTCACGCCCAAAGATTAGACCTCCCTAGCCCAGAGGAAAGCGTCAAGTCAGTTATATCCAAAATTATCTACAATTCCGAAGATAATACGAAAGCTCTTAGCCTCGCAACGCTATTTCCGCAACGTCTGAGGGCGAATGCCAGGCCTCCACCAGCCTTTTTTTTTTACTAGGGCGAACTCGCCAAATGTTTGCACAATATCGTAGTGGACCTACTGCATCGAAGCGAAAGGCCAAGCCACTACTGCACTGTTGGATTTTGTGGAGCTATCGGCCCTATTTCCAGGCTACAGAGCAACCTCAGATGACCCAGCTAAAAGTTTCCTAGAAACTTCCGTCTCCATACCTTTTTACCGGGTTTTCAGTAGCATTCGTGTGGAGTATACGCGCTATGCCCATGGATACACAACATATCACTCTACGATCCCACCAAGGATAGCCACAGAAGGCCCACGCGATTAATGTAAAAACTTCCGTCAATTAAACTCAAAATCTCAAGGTTCATGCTCTGGCCGGACACTATGGAACCTATCACATTATCACATTATCACATTTAGCATCCCACTCTATGCAAAAATGAGAAGAAAAAAACAAACGAGGCTGAATTTAAGTGCCGGAACAACGTTTGCAGAGGTCATCGCTGTTTCAACAGACGACATAATCCCGGAGAATGTTACGATAGAAATACTGAGACACAATAATCACGAGGATTTGCGCCCATGAAGCACGCGAAGCAGCAGCCGGATATCGAACAAGATTTTGTCACACACACCCCGAGGAATAACCTCAATATGGCCGTTTGCAGTGCCGGTGAAGGGAGCTCCTGACAGGCCAGTTAGCAAGTCTAGTCCAACGTCCACTGTCACCTTAAGCTCCTATTCCCTTCAACATCGATTTGTAGGATCGATCGGCGATCTTCTTCTGCTCTGATTTTCCATATATTCATGTGGTGCTAACTATGGTGCTGTTTCTGATGATCGTAACGTTCCTTGCCAATAGGAGGCGGGAGAAATACTCTGTAGCTTATCGGGACGTGCCCTTGCTTCATGCACCGGACCGCATCTAAACCGAAACCCCCTTTGCTTTCTTATCATCGGTGCTCTGACCTTCCCCAATAATTGAATGTATGGTTGGGTAGAAAGGCTCGCCGTAATTGTCTGACAAGAACGCGGCTATGCTTAGTGTTTTGTGCTGCAGTTAGGAAAATCATGGCAATATAGCTACCAGGCAGTGCCAGCTAATACAGCGAATTAGCTTCCAGACTGGGAAACAAAGCACAGGTGGGCATGTTGCGCTTCCGCAGTGCTATTTCAAGCACTGCACAGACACATACCTGCAGTGAACATGCCTAATCCTCAACGTAAGAGTTTTTCCTTGTAGATGTAACCGTGCTAGTTTTCCTACGAGCTAACCGCACGTCAAATGCAGAAATACGCTGAGGCCAAGATTTGTTCCTAACTACCTTCCAGACCAAATAACGTGGCCGTGGATGTCAAGTGACAGCTCACAATTTGTAGACAGCCCCCTAGGGCCTAGACTGACATCAGCGGTCTTTTTTGAGATGTTCCGACGGCTAATCTCTGCCATGACTGAAGCAAACTGGTTGTGAGGTTAGTGCAGTAGACACGACGATCCAGCCTTACTGGAAGGGCTGGATGTAGTAATAACGCAAAATGATGCGACTGGTGCTGCTTACATTCACTTGCGTCCATCCCATCCTTGGTTCAGATAGTTCAAACGCCGCGCCGTGCATTTAAGGCGACACTCACCCTTCGAGGAAATCAAAGCAGCACTCGCACCGCAGCCCAGCTTCCCGCCAAAACAAACATTGATATTAATACAGCTTTCCCATCAGCATAATTAAGAGACGCTGCGTCCGCCAGCACATAGCAATTCAGAGCTTCGTGCATGCAGCAGCACCTACTATTACTGCCACTTGTTATTGCCGCTGCAAGCTACAGGAAGGCGAGTCCGCCCAGGTGCGGAAAGAACTGACAGATTCGATGGTTAACGTGGTGACCTTGCCTTTGTTGATAGACCACTAACTGCGCCTGCAGGCTCCTTCCAGTTTATTCACTCTTGCCTCTCCTCCAAGCGAGCCAGCATCTCTATAACTATCTCCCTCTCTTCACACCTTTTTCCTTCTTCTCTTCACACTTCTTTCCACCATCTGCTCAGAGGCCGACATTCTTTGTAGCTTTTTGCAGGTCAGTCCTGGTGAATCTTCACCCACAATTTCACCGAGCTTGCACTCACAATCGCAGCAGCTTTGCACTCAAGTCAATTCTACAACCTCGCTCATTACAAAAGATTGAACACTATCTTGAAGGTATATCGTAATCACTACCTTTGCACCTTTCAGCCAAGTCACTCTTCAGACATTGAACGTGGGCTTAAGAGCAACTCATGCTTCCTGCTGCCAGACTGTCTCTTGAACCGTCAGTGTTAGAATATAATGACTAATTATTTGAAACAGATCATTTTCATTTTCTCTACATCCTCATTCAGACCGATTACCGAGTCTCTGTACGGTCTGTTCCTTCCTTCTCTATCTCACTCTCCTTCAGTCGTCTCTCACACAGGACGAGACTTCTATTCCATCACAAAACTCCACCAGCTCATGAAAACGCCATGCCTCCCCTTTTCTTACCCTTTCGATTCGAAGTATTTCATATCTGTTTTCACAACCCATTCTTTATACTGTGCCGAAGTGTGCCTACATATGCATGCATCGAGCAAGGGCTGATGAGCAAGGGCCTTAGGTTACATTCGCAACGACTATGGACAAAATGGGAGCTCAACGTCAAAATAACTACCCCAATTCCGCTCCTACGTACAAGGGCCAGGCTATGCTCGGTCATTATGCGCCGCCTGGCCAGAACCACGGTCCGGCAGCCTATCTTCCTCGTGGCGTTCCTACCATGCCACGTCACCTTGGAGATTCGAACATTTCGGCCTTGGCTAATGGAATGGGCGGCATGAACCTTCACGCTTCCTTTGGTTCGTCTGGGGCTAGTAAGTCGGGATCTCAAGTCTCTGGCGGCTCATCTGAGTATGGCGGGATTCCTCTCACTCAACCTCAGGGGTTGTGGGTTCCTAATCAACAAGCCTTTTCCAATGTGTATCACGGCTTGCCGGGCGCGAACCAGCCACAGTCGCCAGGAATGTACACTTCTGTCGGTCCATACATGCATCAGATCAGCTACCAGCATGGTCATGCAATGGTTGACAACAACCCAATGCCACCAAGCTGGGCAAGCCGTGTGTCTTCCGCAGAGATGCCTTCCCTGATGACACCTCGCCGTGACTCGATCTCCTCCAACGAGCCCGATCTGCCCGGCACACCATATATGGGTTATGGTATCTATCGCAATAGGACCGCTGTCATAGATCGCTCTCCGAGTGGTGCCTACACCCATAGCGCCACCCCATCGCCTTCTCAGATGGCTCATCCTTACAGTCTCGCTCAGATGGGCAAAGTCCAATCCCTGACAACGCTTCCTCCCCAATTGATGATACTTCTACAGCAGGAGCCGCTAATTCCAAGAGCGATTCCAGCTCCGAGTTCCCCATTGAAGCCACTTGATCGTAGCCTGGAGAATAAAAACGGAGAAACTAACGTTTACATTCGTGGCCTTTTGCCAGAGACCACGGATGATATGCTTCACAACTGGGGTTCACGCTTCGGAGATATTCAAAGCTCTAAGTCGATCATTGATCTCAAGACAAACTTATGTAAAGGGTAAGTGGTTTATCTTTTCCCCTACCTTGGAGCTTTAACTGATTTGCTTCAGCTTTGGCTTCATCAAGTATCACAACTTCGAAGACGCCGAGAGTTGCATTCGTGGATTTCACTACTTGGGTTACGAAGTTAGCTTCGCTAGAGTGCGTCATTTCGATTGACCTCTTCATGTGTTATGTCGTGCTCACCTTCCACAGGAGTCGTTTTATGCCAAGCTGAAGAAGTTCGCTGATGAGAATAACACGAACCTCTACGTATCCAATATTCCGAAGAATATGAACGAGCACGTATGTCGCGCTTGTATATCTGTATCTTTGATAAGCCAATTACTAACTAGTGGCCAGGAACTTGGAGCTATCTTTGCACCCCATAAGGTTTGCTCTAGCAGAATCCTCCGCGATAGTAGCGGCAATGGACGTGGTGTTGGCTTTGCTCGGTAAGCACTTGAGATCTCTGAAGTCAAGAAAGCCTCTAACTGTCTGCTCAGGTTTGAGACTCGCGAGATCTGCGAAGAGATTATCAGAAGCTTTAATAACGCTCCTGTCGCTAAGCCTGGTGGCGAAGAACATCTCATCCAGATTCGCTACTCCGATACTCACGAACAGAAGCTTCTCAAGCAACAGACTGCCGCCGGTCGTCAGTTCCGCGCCGCGGAGTACGACCTAGGTGTCGCTCAGGCTCGCAATGGATCTTTGTATCATCCCGAGCGTCTGCTCAATCTCTCTGCAATGGATCAAGAGGCCGCGAACGAATTCGAAGTTTTCCTTCAAGCCCAAACGTAAGCTTGATAGCCCTGATTGCTACCCCTGTGCCCTTATTAACACCTGGTTCAGTCAATCCGCGGCTCCCTACATCCCCCAGGCCCGACGCATTCGCTCATGGGTTCCTCCGGTTACAGCCGCCTTACCCATGCACCGGTCTACACTTCATCCCATGTCTCAAGCTAGCTTGCCATCGACCGGTAGGGTAGAGGGCGATGGTTCTGGCTCTGAACATAAAACTGGTGCCAAAACCAATCCTACTACACCAGTGAAGGCTCCTGCCGAAAATATTGCACCCTCCAGCCGTGGCTCAAGCCATCGTGAATAGTCGATTGAGACCGTCTATGGTCAAATAGTTGCTACACTTCCTTCAGATCATCTCGACCATCGTTTGCTGGCTTATCAGAAACAATCTGTTTATCCTGCATCATCGATATCTTACATATATCATTTTCAAACTCGTCTGGACTCGGTATTAATGGAGTAAGTTCGCATTCGGCGGAGGAGCATACTCAGTAGCATTCTGTTATCCTGCAAACCTGGAATCATATCTACCTTCGTTTGCTGCTCTATCTTAAACCAAAACAGAGCCATCTCTCCAAACTATCTCATCGACTTCATATGAGTCCTTTCGAACATGGATTCACCTCATCAGCGTCGCATTTCATCTCATCAGCATGATACGAAGCACAACGCTTTGAAAAGCTACGCATTCTGTGTTTAACCTCGCATTATACGCTCTTATAGGCTCTGCTTACGAGAGTTCATTGTACCACTTCGGACTTTTGCTTGTTGTTGCGCGCCATCACTCGATTTTGTACACTTCCTACCCACCTCTTGCCTTTCCTTCGTTATATAGTGCCCCAATTCCCCAGACTTGCCTTCTATCGCGTACCTGCAGTACTCTTCAGTTGTGACGGTGGACGAAAGAGGTCTCGGCGTCTGTCTTTCATCCGTTTGGCAGCTTGTATTTGACTTCTTTGGCGGCTCTCATGTGTATGCGTTGCTACGACTTTTTAGTGGGTTCAGATTATTGCAGCAATGCGCTATATGAATGGGAACTACGACCTCTCGCTCGTGGGGTGGTGGATTGAAGTGCTTGCATCGATGGTTTATTCATCTGGGGTTTCTTTAGCTGTGGTGTCACGTATCGATGGAAAGTTAGCTTCGATACTTGAATGATATGACTCGGCCCTCTGTTATCATGTGTGGTCTTCTGGTTCCGGTTAGTTGGTTCTTGTGGATGCACCCGCAGGTCTCTTTGAAAATGTGGACTGTTCCGTTAAAGTGGCTCCCAGGCAAAAATTTCTCCCGCTAGTGGATGGCTTTTTGCGGAAGGTGGCGGAAGGAGTTTGATTCATGCATCACGGAGGATTTACGGAACATATTGATTTTTCAAGTGGCTACATAACAGCATAGCTTCGTACATTCCTTCATACCATTGAAACTCTAGCGGTTCAACATGGGACGATCCATCTTTGGAGGGATGAGGTCTTCTAAAGTAGATACGAGATCACTATGCCTAGTTTCGGCATTTACCGGAGAATAGTATTGTTCGTGAATAGTTACCTTCTGCCATTCATCAGGCCTTGCGTAAAAGAGCGGGGTGTATCTTAATCGGGTAATGGCCCGGGCGAAATGGCGCAGCGTGAGCAATAGGCGTAGGATGCAATTCAGCGGCTAGATTAAGGCGGGTTTGTAGACTTATATGGGCGTTGTGAGAGCCCCAGGGCCACTCACAGGTGTGTACCAGTCGGCGGGCCGGTGTATGCAACTTATGTAGGCCTATAGCATAACCTGGTGCTAATACCATTTCATATAGACCAACCAGCAGCGGCTTTAGCGCTGGTGCGGGATTTAGCGGCAGGCGGTGATGTGGTGGGGGTCAGTCCGGGGAGTGGGTCGGTGTCTTGGATGTCGAGAACTGTCATGGTGTCTGCGAGACTGGAGACAGAGGGGAGCAGTGTTGGCTCGATGGCGGGTCCATCTTCAGTTGGAAGGGCATCGGCGATATCGTCGGGTCTGGATTCGCTGGAATAGGCTTCTTCTGGCACTTCTTCGTCTCCGTCGGGACTGTCGTCAGGTCTCTCTTCGCCCTCGCTACCGTCGTCGTCGCCCTTCGCACCAACTTCTTTCATGTACGCATCAAGCTCCTTAGCCATATTTCGACTAAACCCAGATGCTTCGACTTCGACATCAAGTCGCTTGCCGACGTGCTTGATGGTGTCAGCGAAGAAAGGTCCAGGTTCGTCGCTTGTGAAGTGGAAACGGCGCGAGAAGAAGCGCTTTATGCAAGCGACGTCGCGATCGAAGTAGTAGGCGGCGTTAGGGTGGTCTATCGAGACCATTTGTGGGAAGTCAATTATGGTTGGGACAAGGGTGGCGGTGGAAGTAAGGGAGGGTTTGCTTTCGGCTAAACTCAGTGGGGCAGTGTTGTTTTCATCTGAATTTGATAGAGGGGTGGTTTGGGACTCCGCCTCCACTAATCCGGGGGAGGATTCTGACGTTTTCTCCTCTAATAGGATATTGAACTCGTTGAAATCGCCATGGATCAGCCCAAAGCTGGCAAGCTGTACTATCAAAGCGAGTAACTCCGCGTAAAGTCCCGCCGGGTCAGGCACGCTGGCAATCTGCCTCAGCGGAAATGCATCTACCAAGCTCATGACGATCATGTGTCTGCTCTGGGCGATAGGCTCTGGGACGGGGAAGCCATTCTCTCGGAGCGCCTTCATGAACGCAAACTCTTTCAGCGCCGCCAGCCGCGACATGTACATCCATGATCCTGAAGCGCGGTTGCGGAGGTAGTCTCGATTGGCTTTGACAGTGCGGAAGGATATTCGGCCCAGTCGGTGGATTTTGAGTACCCGTTGGAGACCGGAGGAAGAGGCGACGACGTAAATGTCGGATTCTTTTCCCACGCCGATTTGGTTGCCCACGCTGTATATGTTGGACGCTTTGCGGTGCGTGTTGAGGGCTAGATAGTCCAGACCTCCGTAGGTAAGGCGGTATCCGTCATCTACAAGCGCATAAGTAACGGTTCATCGAGTGTTTGGACGGGCTTCAAAAGCGTTGCGCACACTTCGCATTTTTTACTTTAGCAATCAAGCCCACCTTTGCTAGGTTGGATATGCATTTATGTACGCCACTGCTGCGGAGGCTAGCTATCTGGGTGATCAGGGGAGTCGGAACAATCTCATGGTTTTTGCTTCCCATCTCTACCTGCAGGCATCTCATCAGCCGTTAGTTCGTGAAATTATATCACAAGCGATGGTAACAGGACATACTGCCGTTAGGACCCGCCAGTCCTCGGCGGTTAGGTAGCGGATAGCTTTCGTGTCTAACTTCATTTTCGGTGAATTTTTAGTCTAGTGGAAGAATTTGTAAATTCATAAATGGCCTTGCAGACTAGGGTCGTGAGTTGTTGATAAATTTCAGAGTCCAGGGCTGGCCGACAAGCGAGCTTGGCGCGGTGATGGATGAGCAGAGCTTCCAACGCGCATCAACACCGGCCATCAACTTCACAACCACCTCTTTCCATACCTCATCCCTCCGAAATATCCCTCTCCTGCCTTCCTGATATAACTTCCGAAACTCCGATATTAACTTATATCGACATCATACCCTCCTTCACATCTTTACAGCCTATACTTAGCCACCTTCGTAATCAACATGGCAAAGAACGAGGAGAAGCCCGCTCCTGTTGACAAGGGCAAGGGAAAGGCTATAGATGGAGCTGAAGCTTCGAAAGAGCCAGAGAAAGACAAGGATGGCAAGATAATAAAGGACGGGCAGAAGGGAGTCCTACCAACGGGTATGTCAAGCTATGAAAGCATGCTCTTATTTCTCAAGGTCTATAAAGTGATTCCCGAAGACTGACCCATGACCTCAATAATAGAGGAACTTAGCGAGGAAGACCAGCAGCTCAAGAGTGAGCTTGATATGCTAGTGGAACGGTTACAGGTATGAGGCCTGGAGATGTACATCTCGTGTGGCCGCAGCTTCTCATATTTTCTCTTTTAGGAGCCTAATACCACTCTGTACAAGCCCGCCCTTGAGGCCATCAAAAACTTCATTAAGACATCCACATCATCGATGACAGCAGTTCCCAAACCCCTCAAATTCCTACGACCCCATTACGAAAAGCTAGAGAAGGCATACGAATCATGGCCGCTGGGGGACGACAAGGTACGCAATTTTTATGGTATTAAGTGTAGAAAGTGACGCTGATGTTATTGAAGACTTCATTTGCGGATATATTGTCCGTGCTGGGAATGACATACTCCGATGAGGAACGACTAGACTGCCTGAAGTACAGGCTTCAGGCACCTTCGACGGATCTGGGTTCATGGGGTCACGAATACATGCGCCATCTTGCGCTTGAGATTGGCCGGGAGTTCCAGAATCGACTGAATGATGATAAGCCAACGGATGATATCACAGACCTTGCCCTCACACTCGTGCCCTTCTTCCTGAAGCATAATGCTGAGGCGGATGCGGTAGATATCCTTAGCGAACTTGAAATGATTGAGCAGATCGAGCAGTATCTAGACGAGGACACATACTCGAGGGTGTGTTTGTATATGGTTAGGTATGGACGATAATTTTCTCTCCCGTTACTACAGCCGCTAACTTCCATCAGCACTGTTCCTTTGCTCACATATCCCGACAACGATCGATTTCTCCGAACTGCATATAAGATCTACAGGCGTTACAACAAATACACTCAGGCCGTAGTACTAGCCATCCGTCTAAACGATAGGGAGCTAATAGAAGAGGCATTCAACTCAACTGAAGATAAAGCAATCAGGAGACAAATGGCCTTCCTCATTGCGCGCCAGAGGATATGGCTGGACGTCACTGAGGATGACGACCTGGAGTTGCAAGAGTGCTTGAATAACACGAGGCTGCCGGACCACTTCAAGGCATTAGCAAAGGAGCTGAACATTTTGGATCCGAAGACTCCGGACGATATTTACAAGACACACCTCGAAAGCACTCGGACAGCAGGCTTAACCAACACTGACTCTGCCAGGCACAATCTTGCCAGCGCTTTCGTAAACGCTTTTGTCAATGCTGGCTTCGGAAATGACAAGATGATGCTTGTACAAGAGAACAAGAGCAGCTGGGTATGGAAAACCAAAGATGAGGGCATGATGTCGACAGCAGCTTCTCTGGGTATGCTCATGCAGTGGGATGTTGAGATGGGTCTTGACAAGATCGATCCGTATACCTACTTGAGTGAGGACTATATTAAAGCTGGTGCTATGCTTGCGACTGGTATCATCAACTCTGGCGTGCGAATGGACTCGGATCCTGCCATGGCTCTGCTTGGTGAGGATGTAAACCTGGCTAATAAGAACGTGAGCATTCGAATGGCATCAATCATGGGTCTCGGTCTTGCATACGCAGGTTCGAACAAGGAGGATCTACTGGACCTTCTGCTACCAATTGTTGGCGACACATCCCTCGACATGCAGCTCTCAGCTATGGCAGCGCTGTCTCTAGGTCTCATTTTTGTTGGATCTGCACATAGCGACGTCAGTGAAGCTATCATTCAGACATTTTTGGATGAGGACCGAACGAAGCAGCTAAAAGACAAATGGACGAGATTCATGGCTTTGGGTCTTGCCTTACTTTTCTTTGGTCAGCAAGAGGAGGTTGATGTCATTCTGGAGACGTTGAAAGCTATTGACCATCCAATGTCGAAGCCCACATCAGTCTTGGCTGAGGTCTGTGCCTGGGCAGGTACTGGGGCCGTGCTTAAGTTGCAGCAGCTCCTTCACATCTGCAATGACCACATTGAGGATGACAGCGATGAGAAGAAGGGCGACGAGCTGCTTCAATCCTATGCCGTTATCGGTCTCTCTTTGGTTGCCATGGGTGAGGATGTTGGGCAGGAAATGGTTCTACGGACGTTCGGTCACCTTATGCATTACGGCGAAGCTAACATCCGGAAAGCTGTGCCTCTCGCACTGGGCCTTATTAGCCCTAGTAACCCTCAAATGAAGGTATATGACACCTTGTCGAGGTACAGTCACGATAACGATAACGATGTCGCCATCAACGCCATTTTTGCCATGGGTCTTCTTGGGGCAGGCACAAACAACGCGCGTCTAGCACAGCTTCTTCGCCAACTTGCTAGCTACTACCACCGAGATCCCAACGCACTATTCATGGTGCGGATTGCTCAAGGTCTCTTGCACATGGGCAAGGGCACGCTCTCAGTCAACCCCTTCCACACAGACCGACAAGTCTTGTCAAGGGTGGCAGCAGCAGGGTTGCTCACCGTGCTAGTATCCTTGATTGATGCTAAGCAATTCATTCTTGGAGACTCAAGCTACCTTCTCTACTTCATGGTGACCGCTATGGCGCCAAGATTCCTCATCACGCTAGACGAGGACTTGAAGCCGCTGACCGTCAACGTGCGCGTTGGACAGGCGGTCGATATTGTTGGACAGGCTGGTCGGCCGAAGACAATCACTGGATGGCAGACGCAGAGCACACCGGTGCTCTTGGCTCACGGCGAGAGGGCCGAGTTGGAGGATGAGCAGTACCTAAGCTTAAGCAGCGCCTTGGAGGGGGTAGTGATTCTACGGAAAGTGAGTTCCATCATAATCAAATGGGTGATTACGAATGATTGCTAACCTTTTGTTCTTGCAGAATCCCGACTGGGAAACATGAGGTGCAACGGTTTAACGCATTTCTCCTCTTGTTGTTTCTTGGCTTTGACCCTGGCATTCTAATAGAGCTACGACCGTGCGTGTCAGCACTGGAGCGTTGTACACATAGAAGCATTGCAGTCCTAACATTTTGTACTAACGCCTTGAGAGAACCGTTAGTGTTGTGAAGGTGCTTGTGAACAGCCCACTACTAATGATGAGTTTTCTAACTGTGGTCTAAGAAAATATATAGGTATGGATTGTTAATGACAGTGATCCATCATGTTACGACCGTGGTGGTATTCCATAAATACGATGACAGGTATGGGTGGATCTGGTCTTACTAAAAGTACTCAACCTCTCGTTTGAATTAAAGCCTATCCTCCCTCTTGTCTGGACTCTAAACGAGGCTGAGCGGCAACTATCAACCTATCAACCTATCAACCACGCCTGGATGATTTTGGTGAGCATGAATGGTTCAATTTTAAGGCTCATGGTTGGTGCTACGCTAGCATATGAGAGTAGTCTATAAAATTTATTATAATTACGATCGAATTTCTAGATAGGACTTATTAACTGATCCGTGATTGACATGTGGCAATGCTCACATTTACTAGTCGAGGGTTAACGGCTAGGGTTTATAAGGCCCTCGAGAATAATATTAATGCCTGTGATTCTGTATTATGCCAGGGAAAACTTCTCCTGATCGTTTTAAACACCAGATTTAAAAATGTTGCCTTAACTGTAAGGTACGCCACGAACATCATCCAGCAGCGGGTCGGCCCGCAGCTTATTAAATGAGCCTGGAAATAATTAACGTCATTTCTCGCTCCGCAAGGCTCCGGAGTCACTTCCTTAATTACTAAAGCCTAAGACACATGAGGATATCATTTAAATTCCTATAAACCTTTCCTTGCAAATATATGGAAGAATTCTGACGCAATGGTTCACAACATCCTAGTGGAGTGAGAGTGAGTGGAGCGCCGCCCAAGAAGTCAATCACAACACACTACCGACGTATTATGAGGCTAAGGTGCTGGCCGACGAAGTGCTGACCGTGCTTGCGCAACGGAGGTATGCGGAAGATGTGAAGAAGGGCGTGAAAAGAAACGGCGAGATTTTGCGGGATTAGTCTAAGGCCGGGCTTTTTGACAAATGAGAAAGCAGGGAAAGTGGCGTTAGGGAGAATTAGGGCGTAAGGGCAAGTGCCGAGAGCGAGTGTTGCGGAGGTGGCGGTAAAGCTGTTGGAGGTGGAGGGGGCGAAGGGTTGGTTTGATTTGCTGGATGGCGAGGAAGAGGTGGGAGATGCGGTAGAGAGATGCGTGAAGTAGGGGGTTGATTGTGCTGATGGAGAAGATATCGAAGAGGTGGGAAGAAGAGTCGGAGTATGAGGACACGTCGTAAAGTAGGGAAATTGGGAGGATTGTATGTGTTTCACTTGACGACCGCTCAAAAATGCTCTAAAGCCATCCAATGAATTTGCTCTTGTTTCGAGTGACAGGTGATGAAATGCTGTAAGAGTTAAGAGTAGTTAAAGGAAAATTGGGTTAGAGTATTCTAAGAGTTATTGTAAAATGCACTAGATCAGCATCACCTGCCCGGAATTGCGGCAGAAGGGAAAAGAAATCTTGTTTTCACCAATCAGTTCTGAAATGCTCTAACGTGTACCCTATGATATGTAACATTTGAGAGATCCTCTTCAGTACATCTTCAGAAGAACCCAAGCGCCAGAAACACCAATCGCTTATACCGTCCACTGGATGTCAAATGCAATTGCGAGAGTTACGACATTATAGAAGAAGGCCAGCTGGATCCTGCCATTACCGAAAACCGAGAAATGCTGAACGCGCATACCCAAGCATAATCCTCTAAATTCCATTATGCAATTGCTTCGATTCCACAACTTCTGCAGCAGTGACACCGCTCAAAGTCGGCGCAGTAGGTGGAACTTTCGCTGTTGCTGCAGCCGCCGTCGTTGCAGACTCCATACTAGAACTAACACTAACCTCTCTTCCAGTGTTAAAGGCCGATCCAAGTGTAGCATCCGTTTTAGACTCTAATTGTCGCCTGGGAAACTCCTCGTCATCCTCAAAATCTTGGTCTTCCTCTTCGCCAAAACAAAATAAGTCATCAGCACTACTAGCCCTGACCTTTCTTCTCTTTCCTTCCGGTACAGGTTTGCAGTTCCCGACTTCTTGTCGAAACTGTGCCGCAAAAGAGTTTGCCACGGCGGTAACGTCTCCGGGATCAATATTTTTGCCCGTATATAGGAGGTAGGGAAGATGTGGAATCTCTGCGAGGTCGCCGTCAAAAGGAAGGGCAGAGTGAAGTGGCCGGGAATGCGGGACTAGAGGCGGTTCAAAATTATCTGGTGGTTCAGGCAGAGAGTCGGCTGTTAGAAAAGGTCCATCTGGGAGTTTTGGCGGCGCACCTTCATCTCCGGCGTCTGGCTGTTTCGATGCTGCTGGCCCGAATTCTTCTGGTAGGTGATAGAGTTCATTGTGAACGGTGACGAGATTTTCGGCAGATATGGTGCCAGGGTAGAGAAGAGAATAGCCCCGGGCGCGCATGAATTCAAGAAAATATTCAGTCCAGGATGGAAGCGTCTCGGAAACAATTTTAGCGCGAGAGGCCTTCTTAGGTTCCTGACGTTCTATTGCGACTCGGTTGCTTAGGAATGAATGTAGCTCAACCCATTTGTCTCCAAAGTACAGGGCAGCGTTACTATTAGGAGCTTCCCAGAGGAAAGGCACGCTTGTAACATCTGTTACTGCCTTATACTTGGCGCTGTTCATCTCCTTTAGAACGGGGACCTTAAGGGACGAAACTCCGTCTAGAAGATGTGCAGGTATTTCCAGGCTTACACCCATTACCTTTTTCGCATCATCTGCACCATATGAGGAGTGCTTGTATTCTAACAAATTGTACTTTAGATAGTGATAGTACAGTGGGGAGAGCTGCGCTTGGGGAGATAGTAGAAGGACATGAGAGTTGGAAGGACTGGCTGGATAGAACGATTCTAGAAAGCGGATGGATGCTTCTTCAGGGGATATTCGCTGGTTCGGTATACGATGTCGGATGGTGAGCAAATTGGACATGAGTGGATTGTCCCTTGCTGATGGCGGCCAGACAAGATTTTCCAAATAATGTTGGAGAGGTGGGTCCAAATCCGAAGGTAATTCCATGATGAGTCGTGGAGGCTTGAGCCCAGTGTAATCGGCATTTTCAATGGATTTGAGAAGCCTAATCAGTGAGCCAGACGATTGAGATGGTGCTTGAATGAGGATATCCACTGTCGCTTGGTGCCATGACTTCAAAGATCCCGAATCAAGCCTAGCTATCCACATGAAGTTCTCTAAACCATCCTTCGGAATCTCAATAACAGTAAGCCCTTGCTCTTTCGCTTTCGCACGAACGCCTCGGACAAAGAAAGCGTCATCCTGGATTGAGTCATCCATGATGACAACATGTGGGCGGAGGAAGGTATGAATGTGATTCATCGCGGCGGCAACGCTTCTCTCGGCGCGGAAATCGGAGCTGTATTCCGAGTAATCCGGTCTTGCATCATGCCAATACGCACCACACTTTCCCTGGTCAACCCCATTAATCTCAAGAATATCATCTATGGGAATAGTATCGCGTCCCATGAAAGCAACGTGGATATAATTCCTGTTCCATTTGGCCATCTCGCATACCAGTGGGATTACTATGGAAGCGCTTTTCAGGTTCGAGATAGCGAATAACACATTCCTATCCATCTGCCGGTATCCTAACGAAGTAGCTGCTCCGTGAAGTGAGACAGCTAATTTGAAGAACCTAATCTGTCCATTATAGACATGTTGCGGAGGACTATCCTCCTTTGACTTTGCTATTCCAGGTGGAGGGCCGGTTAGCTCAGTAGGGGTAGATGGCGTCCTCCCGATAGGCGCAGTGATTTGTGGCCCTCTTAATCCTCTCCCATGCACTTGACCTAGATCGGTTGGTATGTTGTGTATGAAGACGTATATTAAGTAGCATGCCAGAATTGCCAATACTATCCGTCTCTTTCGATAACGTAACGGTGTCCTCCAAACGTTCCACCATGGAGGAGTTCTTCCAGGTTTATGATCATCATCTCGCTTTCCCAGCTCTTCATCGCTCGGAAAGATTGTCCTAGTAACCATGCTGCCACGTTCCCCTTCCTGACCAACTCCGCCTCGGATCCGATGACGTCCTCCGTCTAGCATGCTCGGTAACGGATCATTGCGAGCTCGGCGAGTGTATCGTCAAAATAGACATGCGTAGCTCAACGGTTGTGGCGGTGGGCGTGCTTCGAGAGTCAAAGTGAATTGTGGAAGCTTTTGCGGGAACGACAGAAGGGTAAACAGGTCAGGGAGTGTAGGAGAGCCGAGCTTACACGTAATGATGTATGGTATCGATTTGAGAAAATAACGCGTGGCTTGTAGATTGATAGGGCTGAGGATTCCATGTGAGTTCATGATGTAGCGATCCCGGGTCTTGGCAAGGGATCCTATGTATGGTGGGCCATACGTACCAAACTAGTGCTATCTCTTAACCCGTTGATTCTGGCGCAACGATATCGATAAGGATTAGCCAATAGGAGGCCCTTATTCGAACCTTTGTGATGAGAACTGTATATCTGATACCGGTGTTCACGCACGAGCCGGCTTGGCGTTGCGCCTCAACTGGTTAAGGGATAGACGTGTCCCTTGTTTCCGTCCTTCCTCGTGCTATTCACACCGCAAGGGCTTCCTTTTCGCCAAATTTATTCAACGCCTCCCTCAATGCGGCCTTGTTCCTTGGCTTGAAGATAACCTTGTACTCTCTTCGTAACGAGGCTTGTTGGATCAGCACTGCCAAGGACAGGATGTGTCTCAACCTCGGAATCCTGCAAAATTTCGGACCTATTGAGCATCCTAAGAAACACCAAATATAGTTCTCTATTAGCGAGCAAAGACCCTGCACACATCCGGTAGCCTAAGCCATAAGTAAAGAGTGGCGCATCGGACTGCTCCAACCACCGCTCTGGTCGAAATACCTCAGGATCAGCCCATATTTTGGGATCTGAACAAGATTCATTAGTATGAAAGGCAGCGCGTTCAAGTAAATGGTACTCCCCGCAGGAATCAATTTTCCTTCGTAATTCACGTCTTTTACCGTGGCTCGAGGAAAAGCCAGACGAAGAACACAATAATACCTGAGAAACTCTCGAACCATTGCTGCAATATGGGCACATTTTTGGTCATCTAATGGATTACACAAGGGTTCTTCGTCCGTATAGAATTCCCGGATGGCCTCGATAGCCTTGGTCTGAGTGTCGGGACGCTGGGCCAACAAAGCCACACTCCATTGGACCAGAGTGGTCATTGTATCCAAGCCCCCAGAAAGCATTGTTAGGTTGATCGATGTAAGTTCCTTCTTGTTGAGAGAAGCTTCCTTGTCAAGAATCACATTTGCTTGGATACAAGGTCTGCGAATTCCTTTCTCCATGCAATCATCTAGGCCCTTATTTAAACGCTTCAGATATACATCTCTCCGATCTCGCATCTCCCTCGCCTTCTTTGACCCGAAGCTTAAGGGATTCAGTGGAAGGATAGGTATATAATCCTGAAGATTACTGGTCGTGCTTCGAAATTTGCTAATGATCTCTTCGACCTCCGTGATCTTATGGAACATCGGGCCGTCTCCACTGCCCATTCGGGTACCCCAGTTCAGGGTGAGTGCAAGGCTGAAGCTCAGGCGTTGGAGGGTCTACACCCACTTTTCCTGCTTGCCCATTCTTGAGACCTTCTTTGACAAAGTCTTTAGTCTCTACATCCAGATGTCCAATATAGGTAGCGATCGATGGCTTGTTCAACGCTGACGCAGCGCCTTTTCGCCGACGCCTCAAGGATTCATTGAAAGGGGACGTGCCGATGGTCGTTCCCACAGAATTGGAGAGAACCTATAGTCATTGGGTCAGTCGGGATGCAAAGCCTTTATTGTAGATCCATAGCAGCCTATACCTTGTGGAATGTCCGAAATATAGGCCTTGAACTTAGTGCTTGACTATTCTGTCCGAATATCTTCTTCGCAGCTTTAGTACTGTTCACCACGATGACTGGGATATTTCCTAGTTGGATCTGATACACGTCGCCATATATTTTGGACTGCTGCCTGTATTTTTCTGCTGCATTGAATCTAATATCTGGAATGTTCCCCACCAGCAGCCAGTTTGTTGAACCTATGAACTCCTTTATTCGAGCTGCGCGTCGAATGAATTCGTTGGAAATGAGGTAGGTTAGTGGGATCGCAAGAAATAAAAGGAAAAGGCTTCGGAGAAGGTGTTCATCAAATTGTGTTGATAAGGTAGGGATGTAGAGATCGTGGTGAATTGGAGGACCTGTAAAATGAAGGATGTGGAAAAGAGAGAATTGGGGACAAGGGTGGAGACGCTATCTATGTCGCGATCTTAAGCACATTTCATCGGCTTCACGGACAAGTGTGGAGATTGTACCCGGTCGAAGTCGCAGTTGTCATTTACTCAACGGCGGATTTCCTGGATTCCCGCTTGGAGCTAGAGTCTGGGGTTTGGCTCTAAAATGCCGAACAACAACGGAATGATTCCGATCGCGGAATAATAACACTGAAGTTCTATGAGGCGTTTGGGAGAAATACAAGGATATTTTTTGTAGCATATTAAGTAAGTGCACAGGGTGTAGGTGTTGATATGAAGTACCTGGCAAGACCGATATCTGAAATCTGCGGAACCATCGCTCTACAAGCAGCCCACCTAGCTACTCTCTACCTTGCTCCAAAATGGGAATATCCTTTCCTAGTAGAATTTCATTAAGATTTCTTAGGCCTGGATTGCATATTCTCAAGTTTCTTCACTATATCCATGAAGTAAAATTTGTTGCTGTTGCAGGGCTTGGTAAATCTATCTGAGGAATACCGTGCTTGCGCCAAGTCTACTCGTGCCATATTGGGCAAGCGGTTGCTCAGCGCTCAAACGAACCTTTCCGTTCCAAGGTTCCTGCGTGTGTACTAGCCGATCTCTTTATCGTCTACTTCGAGTTCCTCTCTGTTGCTTCAAATACTCTTTGAAATAGTTCTGTAATGTTTACTCTATGGTGGCGATCATAGTGTGACGTCAGTCGTATGAAGTTCTGATTTTGGCAAGAACGTACAATTCTGTGGAGGTGGATAGCAGATTCTATTACAACCTCGATACGCCTCTTATGCCTTCTTAGCCAGAAAATACTGTAACGTGGTTGACCGGTCCCCGGGTTATGACCGATTTAGTAAAACTTTAACTCAGGGACTGGTCAAAACCCCGTTAACCACGTTACGTCGATTGCTGAAACCACCAACGAAAGATGATTCAAACGCTCTCAGAACTCGTGAAGAGTGCAGCACAGAAGCTTCCTAATATTAAAAGCAATCTTTTGGTTCTTACTTTTAACAGCTTTGGTCAGTCTCGTATTGTCCTCATCGGTGATGCTAGGTAAGCCTGTTCGTTTCGTAGTCCTAACGAACTTCTTCTAGAGAATCTTCAGTTTTTCACGGTTCGCAACATCTTCTAGTCGTGGAGGAAAGAGCTGGCTTCTTTGGGCTGGGTCTCTATTCCGTGCGCCGTTGTGGGGCTACGCGAGTGTGGCCCGTGCGCAAACGCCGGAACGTCGACGCACGTCTCTATCACAGTATCTCTATGCAAAATACCGCTCTGCATGTGAAGGCTTTGCTGGAAAGAACATCTGGATTGTACTAGGCGATAATAGAGTCAATATATATCAATTTGGAGCTTTATCGTCCCGATATTGACGTGCAATTGCTTGATTAAATCCACAGCTTTATTTTGCCAAGGCAAGCCTTGGTTTAGGTTCGCTTACCACGGCATGGGATAGTGTGGGCTCATCCATTAGAGCCGTAATCGACTACTTGGACCGAGTTGACCCGGAAACCGTGCAAGTCGCTCGAAAACGCTATGGGTGCCATGGGTGAAGGACCTAGCATCCTACGGTCGGGCGTCTCTTAACAGGGGATATGTGCCATGCGAAACGGGCGATGTCAAGATGTTGAAAGAACTTCTTACAAAGCGACTTGCTCTGATGGGCGCCAAGAATGGGGAAAGTTACTTTGATGCTGAGATGCACGTCTAGTTTACGACTGGGAACGATACTATCGCGCTATGTATTATGATGACTCGGCCTCGTGGAATCTTCGGGATACTCATACGTTTGCAACGCTCGCGCGGCTGCTCAAAGTCGAAGGCCGTGGTTTGGGCACACAACTCACATGTTGGAGATGCACGAGCTACGGCGATGGCCCAGAGTACGGATGAGTTGAACTTAGGACAGCTATGCCGCCGGAACTTCTCCAATCTAGGCGAGGTTACTATAATAGGATGCGGGACACATGAAGGGGAGGTTGCGCCAGCGGATGAATGGGATGAGCTAATTCAGATCTTGCGTGTGAGCCCATCACGGGAGGATAGTTACGAGCATTTGATGCACAACACCGGTATCCCATCCTTTCTCTTGGATCTTCAGAGAGAGTGGCAGACGAAGGAAGTAGTCGAGGCACTGATGAAGCCAAGGCTGAGAGATTTATCGGTGTGATATATCGTCCAGCTACAGAGCGTTATAGCCATTATATGAAGGCCGTCTTGCCCCAGCAATTCGACGCCTTCATGTGGTTTTATCGTACCAGTGCAGTGAAAGCGTTCGAGGTTGCACAGCCAAAGGAGGCTTTGGCAAGGGGTGAGACGTATCCTTTTGGGCTATAGGCGAATAGAATGACGGTCTGTGAGTGGCATTGGATGCCGGGAGGCTCCGGATTTTGTATGAAGTAGGAATATGTAACAATACAATGATCGTGGAGCCTTGAGGGGTTGATTTAAAGGTTGGCAAGACCGGGTTTGATTCAATCAGTGTAGAAATGGGAAGTAAGGGTCTAGATTCGATATGGAGGCTTTAGAACCGATCTGGAGGTGTCTGTTCGACTAATTTGGAGCCCCTCTAGATCGGCAACTGCGTCAAACTCGCACGCTTTACCGTATATAGTAGTTGAACTTGAGCTCTTCGCATCAGATCAATCCGGAGCTTGTCGAATCTGGAGCTCTGCTCGTGCACCCGTCCGATTGCCCACCATGCCCTCACCGCCCTCACCGACGACGGTATTACTGCTGCAGCTGCAGGCCCTATACGACGTCCTCTTCTTGATCCTTACTGTCGGCGTTCGGATCCGACCAGTCGGTGTTCATACTCAACACACTAATATATGATGGGGGACGTCAGTCGTTGGCGACATGGCAACAAGACACTAATAAATAAAGAGCTGGTAATATGGGATCGGTAGTAGGCACGTTCTGGCAGAGGATTATTAATTAATGTGAGTAGAAGACGTCGCTAATTTAAGCCTCATCTGAGGCCTTTTAGAACGATCAACCGAACAGTCGGCTTTCTTTCGATGGAGTACGACTACCGGATTAAGCCCCACTAATTATCTACTCGTTGATGCCGGTGAAAGCACGGATCAACGTCAGATTGAAAAAGCTCCAGATTGCAACCAAACACACCCTATCAAGTCCAAATTTGCTCTAAGAAAACCTGGAAGTAAGTTATATGCATCGCTTACCCACATATATTCATAACTTGCCAATTGAAGATTAAAAATGGTCAACGTAGAAGCTAGTAATCTGGTTATGTGCTTATGCCAAGGAATATTGCTCTTGGCCTGGCCCGAGCTCAAAGGGGCTGCAGTAATGGACAATTTTTTGCCATTCTCTCCCAAGTACCACAACTTTTGCATCTGCGTTCTTCACTTCCCCTAGTACTTTTTGTTCTTTTCTTTGGTTGCAGCAGCTGAATGAGGGTGTTTTTTTCCTTTAATTTGAATCTCACAACTCTCGCCATATCCCCCAATCATGCTCCTGCGAGCTGCGCGGCGACAGATACGGCGCGATGCTTTCCAAAGGGCCCCGCAAGGCCTTGAGCAATTGTCTCTACCTTGGTTATGCCCGGCTCAGATGAGATGGACAGCCAG
Organism: Cenococcum geophilum 1.58; assembly: GCF_001692895.1. Taxonomy (NCBI): domain Eukaryota; kingdom Fungi; phylum Ascomycota; class Dothideomycetes; order Gloniales; family Gloniaceae; genus Cenococcum; species Cenococcum geophilum. The sequence continues at coordinate 771,581 of NW_027137587.1, forward strand.
TGGAACAATTGCGACAGTTCAATCCTCCGATGCCAGGAGACACAAGCTTCCTCGACCAGTCTCACCACGAACAAAGAGCCGGTCGCTGGCCACCGCCTCAGACATCCTCCCTCCTCAATTCGACGAGATACCCCTTGAAGATATCCCGTTAGCGGACCATGCTTGGTCCACTCACCGCATGCCTCGGGGCGTGTCAGATCTTGATCACTGGGATCCCGCTCATCCGCTCATCATCCACAATTCTTTGGCGATAGCCCCTCCTCGGCTCAATTTCAAAAATGGTATTGGTGGCGATCCTGCCGAGCTACACCAGAATCTGCATGCTTGTTTAAGAGTGGGGCGGCTGGATAGAGCGGCCGCGTTGGTTCGACGATTAACGGACCTTTACAGTCCCATGGCTCCAGAAATTGTCGGTGCTCATAATTTATACCTAGGGAAGTTACTCGAATTCATGCATAACGACCGACCAGATGTTAGCATTGAAGACATGGAAAAATGGTACAACAATGAAATGATGAGAAGAGATGTTCAACCGGATGCTCAAACTTTGGTCATTATGCTACGAGCATCTATTGCTTTTCTAACAGGTTTACGGAGAGACGAGTCCATACGCAATTTTCTGGAGCTTGCTAAGAGTGCCGGTCCCGACACATTCGAAAAAGTCAATACATCTGCAGAGTTTTCAGTGTCGGAATGGGATATGCTCGTCAACTTTCAGCCCGACCAATTTGATGAATTGGATTCAGTGGATAATCATATCAAGTACGGACTGAGCACGCCATTAGGCCGGGCACTTGCTATCGAGAAAGGATATTTACCAGACCCGTCTCTTAAGGTAAAGCCTGTGAACCAGAAGGGATTCGGTTTGAAAACTCTGAACGAAGCACTGTCCATGTTCGAGCCCGGAAAGGGCGTCGCCTATCCTCACCAGATTGAAGGCTCCAAGGAAGACAAAGACAGAGCATTCGCATATATGCGGCAACTTCGACTTGAAGAAAATGCCGTCGATGCTGCTGTTGAGCGTTGGAGAGCAGAGAATGATAATCTGCAAAAGATTGGAATTCATGGTGTCTTAAAGACAAAACCCATCGAAGCCCTGATGTGGCAATGGTATTCTGCCCTGTTGCCCTCAGTACAGCAGGAGTTGAAGGAAGTAAAGGAAGTCCTATCTACACCGGAGGGGACCCTTTCTTCCGATCGTCATATCTATGGACCATACCTTGAGCTTTTCGGTGCTGAGAAGCTTGCTGCTATCGCCATCATTCGGATTTTACAAGCCTTTGCAGCTGATTACGATAGCCACAATAGTGTTAAAGTCTCGAGCATAACCACTGCAATAGGGGGTCTTCTCGAGCTAGAGTATGGTTCTAGAACCAAAAACACTTTTTCTCAGGGTCGACGGTCACTTATACGACAGAAAATACTTTCCAGATTGACTAAAGGCCGATACAAATTCAGCTCACCTCAACGACAGGAGGTCAATCCTGAGCAAGCCGTTGGTGATATTGTACACAAAGAGTTTCCGACGCACATCAAAGCAAGAATTGGTGCCTTTCTCGTTGAAAAGGTTCTCCAAAGCGCCACTATCACTGTGTGCCGCGAGGATCCGAAAACTGGAGAGACCTTAACGAGTATTCAGCCAGCATTCTCGCATGGTCATACCTATCAAAAGGGCAAGAAAATTGGTAAAATATCAGCGCATTACGATCTCGTAGAAAAATTAGGCAAAGAGCCAATCAAGGGATTCGCTAGCTTTCGGCTTCCTATGTTAGTTGAGCCAAAACTGTGGACTTCTTACAAGGACGGTGGTTACTACCGGTATCCTACGACGGTAGTCCGAGCCAAGGGGGGAGATGAAGCTCAGCGAGCATACGCCGTATCAGCCGCCCAGAAGGGAGACCTGGATCAAATATTTGCGGGACTCGATGTTCTAGGCAAGACACCCTGGCAAATCAATAGGGATGTGTTCAAAGTCATGCTTCAGGCCTGGAACGATGGTGAAGGCATAGGGGAGCTTGTTCCAGAAAAGCTAGATATCAAATATCCATCTGAGCCAGCCAAGGATGCAAGCCGTATTGATCGTATGCTATGGATGAAAAAGATGAAATCGATTGAGGCTCAGAAGAGTGGTTTTCATTCCAACCGATGCTTCCAGAACTTCCAGCTCGAGATCGCTCGCTCGTACTTGAACGAAACTTTCTATTACCCCCATAACGTCGATTTCCGTGGAAGAGCATACCCTATACCCCCAGCCCTCAACCACATGGGCGCAGATATAGCACGAGGGCTGCTGAAATTTGCTAAAGGAAAAGAGCTTGGCACTGTCGGTCTCCAGTGGTTAAAAATCCACCTTGCCAATCTCCATGGGTTCGACAAGGCCAGTCTTAAGGAAAGAGAGGAGTTCGCTATGGAACATTTAGACCAAATATACGATTCGGCCACGAATCCTCTTTCTGGCAGCCGATGGTGGCTTACCGCCGAGGATCCATGGCAATGTCTGGCCTGCTGCATGGAACTCAAGAATGCCCTAGATTCTCCGGACCCAACACGTTACATTTCATACCTTCCAGTTCACCAGGACGGTACGTGCAATGGTTTGCAACACTATGCTGCTCTCGGTGGCGATAAAGTTGGAGCAAGCCAGGTCAATTTGGAACCTTCCGATCGTCCTCAGGACATCTACACAGGAGTCGCTGAGTTGGTCAGGTCTGAAGTCGCAAAAGATGCCGAGGCCGGAATAGCCATTGCCAAATTTCTGAATGGCAAAATTTCGCGCAGGGTAGTCAAACGTACTGTCATGACGAACGTGTATGGCGTGACGTTCGGGGGAGCCCGTATGCAAGTCTTAACCGAACTGAAGGATATATTTCCAAACTTTGAGTCAACACCTCAAATCCTTTCGCTCCTCAATGTTGCTGGCTACGTGGCTAAACAGATCTTCAAAGCTTTGTCCCAAATATTCAATGGTGCTCATGATATCCAGTATTGGTTAGGTGAATGCGCGGGAAGGATTTCAACCTCTATCACTGCAGAGCAGATCAAGAAGGTTCAGCAACATTCAGAAGGAAAGGCACAATTGTATGATTCAAAGTTCAGGCAAAAGCCACTCAACGAGCGTGGACATGCAAAAGTAAAGCAGGATTTGACCGAGTTCAAATCAAGCGTTATCTGGACCACACCACTGAAAATGCCTGTTGTCCAGCCGTACCGGAAAGGTAAAGTTTCTCAGGTTAAAACTTGCCTACAGGGAATCAGTGTCCACGAGCCACGCGCCTCGGATGCCGTTTCAAAGAGAAAACAGCTACAGGCGTTTCCACCAAACTTCATTCATTCGCTCGATGCTACACACATGATTCTCTCGGCGCTCAAATGTGACGAAGTGGGCCTTACTTTCGCCGCTGTGCACGACTCATTCTGGAGTCATGCGGCGGATATTCCCAGCCTGAACCAAATCTTGCGTGATGCGTTTGTCCGCATGCATTCCGAAGATATCATCGGTCGTCTTGCCGCAGAATTCAAAGCACGATACGCAGGCTCTATGTATCTAGCTACTCTCAGTAGCAACACTGCTGTGGCGCAGGAGATTATGGCCCTCAGACTTTCATTGTCAAGGGCAAGACAAAATGGGGGGAAACAGACAACTGTAACTGCAACACTCGACGAGGTTCTCATGGAAGAGAAGCGACAGCGCCTGCTAAACTCTGAGAATCCGGAGGAAAGAAAGATGGGCGAGGAGATGATCACCCCAGCGAGCATTTATGAGGCTGCGCGGGACCCTACCGCGATCATTTCAGACTCGGAGCCTTCGATTCTTGGGGAGACCACGGGTTCCAAGGCCAAGCGAGTGCAGTCAAAGATTATTGACGCAGAGCTATCTGAAAAAGAGGGGCATGCGTTCAATGCAGGCTCCGTCGAAATAAGGGACACTCTTGACAAAAACGACCCCGAATCAATAACCGAGGAAGAGGTTGAAGGCCTTGAAGGCCTTGAAGACCATGAAGATGATGCCCCTCTAGACAAAGCCAACAAGAAAGAAAAATCCAAGGAGAAGCGTTACTTGGGAACCGGGAAAAATATTCAAGTCTGGCTCCCGCTCACCTTCCCGCCTGTGCCTAAGAAGGGCGACTTCGACGTATCGCGTCTCAAGGACAGCAAGTACTTCTTTTCATGAACGGGGCACCTCCTAAAAATTACGTTTGGTTTAGGTTCAGAGCCTTCCATCCTTTCTATTGTATCTATCATTCCGTTCTCTGTACTTTATTGCGCTTTTTTAAAGCCCTTTCGCATTTTTAGAAGTGTTTTCAACGCATTGTTTGCATAGAAGGCGTTTTAATATACCGGATTTGGAGAAGTAGAGTTATATATCAGTCAACTCAATCGTCGATCGCGAGAGCAAAGTTGGATACGATAGAAATGGTGTGTACGCAACGCGGCAAGAGGTGGAAGGAACCTGTAAGATACTATTTATTGGCAACCTGCAGAACGCGATTTGCTGGGTCCTATATATTAGATAGCTGTAACCATCACGGAACGAATGAGACATTACGACTCCTCTATATATCTCACACTACACATAATTACTCTACCAACCGGCTCTTTGCTTTGCGCATTTGCTTTTGATCTCTGGTTATCTGAATTCGATTTAATTATCTAACTCGGTGCTGCTCCTTTTACATGCATCACAAGTAGGCCTGGACACTGTATGTGTGTTTAAGCTCCTTTGACTCAGAACCATCGGGCCGACAAACCCCGTCGTCCGTTTTAATTAGAATCAAAAACCCTGAACCCTGAAACTGAGAAAGACGGCAGTTGAGCGCGCGCCGGCAAGCAAATCAATGATGTCAGTGGTCGGCATGAAAAGATGCCAGTTGCGGTAATGCTTAGCTGCGCGGCTCGTTCCGTTTCCCGCGAGCCGAGAGTAGAGCAGGACTTGAGACAGGGGACTTAGGACTGTAGCTTACTGGGTTGGGAACCCAAATGTGGAAGACCGTGCTCAGAGCTGCGCCGTGATAGGCAGAGCGCTGGATTTAGGTGCCTCGAGGCGAGAGGGAAGTCTCCCTGACGTAGACGGGGAACGCCTGATGGTGTGGATGTTGGATTGTTTGCCTTGGACGGCGGGCGGCGAGGGCGACGATCACTTGCTTTTGTGAGGCGTACGAAGGCTGGTGGGTCTAACGGCTATCTCGTGCTATGCCGGGGTTCTAAATGTACGACTCAGACACACATGTTTCGAGGTGGGCGCGACTGGGAGGGTGCTGGTATTTCATGTGCTTACACACCATCTGCGCCTAGCTGGGTGTGAGGCTCGAGGTGTTCCGACGCCCCGCACCAGCGCAACTGCGCGGCACTGCCAATGGGCTCCATAGCCGGTGTTTTTAATGGCGAGGCTATCCGAAACAATAGGGTCGTTTGAATGGGGTGCCGGCTTATTTTGGTGTACTAGCCGCCCGATCCGCATAAATCTTTTGAGGCGCTGGGCCGGTCAATACTCCGCGGAGTCTAGACATAGGGGTCGAATGTTAAGAAGCGGATGAGGTGAGCAGTGAGGGTCTAGATTGTGAGGACCGTGCTGGAGTGCGGGAGCGGGAAAAGGGTGTTTGATCGGTTACGGGAGCATGTTTGATTGTCTCGTCCGTGCAGCACTTGGGTTTTTCAGTACAACATAATTTAACAATGTTCCCGGATGTTTGTAGGCGCTGTGGATAGTGGACAATTGATCCAAGGACCTAGTCACCAGATACCCATCAGAGACTAGTACCATGGCGATTCAAGGGGTATCCACGGAACTCCTGTAGTACTACAAACTGTTTGAAGCATTACTTAGAGCAATTTCCGATGTACATGCACCATCAGACATTCGCATAGTTGGAGCAGGCAATGGAGCATAGCGTCGCTCACTGTAACTGTGATGTCAAAAGTACACAGATCGTAAAGTTCACGCTCGTTGAATGTTTCGTAATGGTGAATATGATGACTAGTAAGTTTTTCATAATAAACCATAGGCGGGAACAATAATATGACCTGATTGTTGACTATGGTACAGTGCTACTGAAAATGATATAGAGCAAAGAGGTTTATCGTTGGGACTGAGGTTCTCAGGACAAAATCGGTACAGATAATACAAGATATCGAACAAAGACCGCGGATCCGGGGAGTTAGACACATGAAGAAGACATTTCACAAGGGATGTTACGATTGACTAAAAATAGATGTTCAATTGGCTCTTTACCGGTTCGCTTCACGGCGCTGATGATCGGCCATGAAGCGTTTGCGGGCACTAAGTATCCGTCTTCGATGTAAAAGGTGGCTTCGAGACTTTTGAAACAGGAGTGCAGATCGTTCTTAGAGAATATCCCGGAGCCGTCTCCTGAGACGACCTAGTGGTCGATATATGCACATTGATGCCGTCCGTGTCGACAGCTGGTCGTGATACAGCACCTTTTTTGAGTCTTAAGATGGGAGTTGGGGCCTCTTCCTGTCAAGCGCGCAATGAAGCGCAATGCGACATTATTGGTGGCACATCACTGGCAAGGGACCGTGCCCTGCATGCCTTCCAGGTGGGCGGAGCACCTAGCGATACATTTGGTAGCCTTGCCGCCATGGCATGGGAAAGCCGTTGTTGCGGTGTTGGATTTTGGGGATTTTCGGGGATTTTGGCGTGCGCCCTCGGGTTTAATGGGATGAAACTTACGTGAGAGCATGCAGGCATAGGTCCTGCCAACAGCTTCTGACGAATGGTTCACGGACAGGATGCAGTAGTAGCTCTCAGACTGCTCTAGCCCTTGATAGTGTTGAAGGCGCGCGGTAATCCGCCGCTGGCGATCAGAGATGTGGCGTGTGTGCTGTGTGCAATTGCGGAGAGACAGGCTAGCTGAAGGCGGTCGCCGGGGCGGCAAGTCTGGTTTCTCATCACCCGACAGAAATTTATTGCCTCCAAAAAGTCTCAATGCATTCTCAATGCACTCTTACTGACCTTCCGGCGACGTAGAAGAGAGACGCCAGATGCGGGAGACACATGTCAAATCACCAGATTGACCCTCCCGAGGCTGGCAGCCAGCGTCAAGCCCTGCATTTCCCATGACAGGTCGAGCCATTGATCAGCTTCAGGCATAAACCTCGTTGGCAGCGGTGATGATTGCCTTCTGGAAGCTCGCGGCGTCCCATTGTCGCCGCGCCCCCTTTCGAGCCTAACTGTGGGAGCCCCAATGAACGAGGGCGCGGAGGAAGCCGGTCAGAGGTATGGAGCATAGGAGGACCGCGATCGGTATCAGTGGCATCACAGCAAGGCCGCCTCAAAGGTGGCGGCAGGCAGGCAGGTAGGCAGGCAGGCAGGCAGTGATTCCACCAGACGTCGCCCGCCCAGTGCTGGATGCTTACCAAATGAGCCGAGTTGGTGGTCCTGCGCACCAGGCGCTCCGCGGAGCAGCCAGCAGCAACAATAACAGCAGCAGTGGTAGAGCGCCCGTGAATTGGGCCCTCCATGCGCTGCATGAGAACGAGGCCGCTGTCGCTGTGCGTGGTTTAGTGGACCTTCCAAGGCAGCCCGCACCGGCTGCGTTTTGGTGGAGTTTTCGACGCTGGCTGCTGTTTGGTCAGTCGCCTGGCTGCGTTGGAGCTTGCCCGAACAGGCCCTTCTCCGCTCGCGGGACCGCTCTGTCGGGAGGAGAACTCTGCTCAAGCATGCTTGGTCCTGGCTCCTTGGGTGCTCAGCAGCCCGCTTTCGCACCAGAGCTTTACCGCCGGCCGAGGTAGCTCGTTGGACGCCAGTACGAGAGACCCCTGGCTGCTGGGCCTTCCCCTCACATCGCGCTGTACCCAAGAACAGGTGCAGCGCAGTGCAGTACAGCGTAGCACGGTATATCCGGCCACACCTCAGCTTCAGCAGCTCAGCAACTTAGTGGCGGACAGCGTTTCGGTTCGCCAAGGATGCTTGCTGCGAGCAATACCGAGCTTCTTCCGCGCAAAGAACGGGCCGTGTTTCTTTAGCGACTGCCCTGCTGTTGCTGAACCCAGCACTCTGGTTTTGTCCCCGAACTCCAGCACCCCAAAACCTTGTTGCGTGGGCTGATTCTCTCCACCCATACATAACTTCGCCATCGCCACCATCCCGTCTCCTCTCTCCCTTCAAATCCACCGGCGGGATTGCTTGACGACTGGTCGTCTTCCAAGGAATTCTACGACCCACTCCGGCTTTAACAGCTGTCAAGAGCCTAATTGCTGGAAACTGCTTTTACCATCCTGTCGGTCGATCCGAGAATCGTCAGTGTCTCACCTGTCCGGTCTACCAGGATTATTTTCCAACAAAGCAGTCGCAGAACATTGGAGACCCTACACGCCCAGTCCTTATGTACATGCTTCTGGCAATATTTTTCTGGAGCTGATTTCCTTTTTTTGGGGGGCCGAGGAATACGCAATCAGCACCACATACCAGGTAGCAACCCAGGACTTCTACCACCACCATCAACATGAGTTCACCAGCACCAGGAGCACCGGACGGTCCTACAGAGCGGAGGAAGAGCATTGGAAAGTATATGAAGAGACTGGGTACCGTTTTAAGGAGAGGGAGTACGAGCAAGACATCTGCTCCTTCCACCGCGACTACAGCCACCCCAAGTACCTCTACAGCCGTGCCAGCGGCACCGGCTACCACTAATACGTGAGTTGATCCACCTTCCATCCAAGTCATAATTTACCAACTTGTTGTAGCCCTGCTCCTGCTGCCACCACTCCGACAACTGCACCAGCACAAGCATCTGGACCTGGCACATATACCCGGAGTACTCTCCAGCAAGAGCGCGCTCGCGCCCTGTTCGCTAAATATGGATTGACGCTCGAATCCCATGAATGGATTACCACTGGAACCAATGCCACCAATGTTCAACGGGTTGAGAAGCCAATTCGGATGCGTGTTCATCGATCATGCCATCGCTGCGGAGCCACTTATGGTGCTGACAAGATCTGTGCTAAGTGCGAACACAAGCGCTGCAAGAAATGCCCTCGGTATCCCAAGAAGAAACCCAAGACAGGCGAGAAAGGAAAGGAGCCAGAAGAGAGCAAGCCCAAGCCGCGAAAGCCGCTACTTACCATCAAGAACAGGACGGGAGGGGAGCTAGTCTATCAACCTTCTAGGCAAAGGGTTCGGCGCACTTGCCACAAGTGCGAGACGATGTTCCGGCCTCCATCAGCAACAATCTGTGAGAAGTGCCAGCATGTTCGTTGCACAAAGTGCCCCAGAGACCCCGCGAAGCTGGAGAAATGGCCCGAAGGTTATCCTGGAGACGCAGCGGCAGATGACGAAAGCGACATCGAAGCAGAACCGGGCAAGAGGCGGACGTGGAGGAGGCCAAGGCAGAGGGTGCGGTGGTCGTGCGAGAAGTGTCAGTCGTTGTTCAAGGACGGGAGTCAGGCGTGCTCCGAATGTGGCCACGAGCGGTGCGACACTTGCACGAGGATACCGTAAGTCACTTCACGCTTTCACGCCAGATTCACAGTGCTGATTTGATTCATTGCTACAGACCTAAGAGGGCCAGAAGAGAAAAGGAGTTCGATCCGGAACTCGTCAAGAGAGTTGAAGAAAAGTTGGCTCGATTCTCAATTGGAGAGACTCCTACGACCTTGGCGGCGGCAGCCTGACATGCCACGTTCGGGACGCGTCTTTCACGATTAAGAAACGATTCATGACACCGTTTTAGCATTTTAGTTATACTTCCACGAGCGAGAAAATTCAATACTGGAGCCTCTTATTTCTTTCTCAGCGTTGACACCGAAGCATGGGGATCATTTGAGATATCTATTGGAACTTTTGGAGGATATTGGGAGATGCATCGAAGCATTCCAGGGATCTGCATTACCGTTGGCGCAATTCACACCAGCCCGCTCCCGATATCTGGGATGAGGCAGTTCTCTGCGATTTATTATTATGCTCGTTCCGCACGACTCCGTGAATACTTTGATCGTGCCGCTAGATTGCTAATGGTCACTTCGCCAATCCTTTTTGACCACAGCCTATTCAACAATTTTGCAAGCAGAAAGAAGCCCAACATGATGAAATCTGTACTTTGTGCAAAACAGTACAGTACAAGGACTAGGTGCACGACTTCAGATGTCAAATTAGCAAGTGTGCGTGTTCCACGCGTTCTAGCACTAAGTTAACACGAACCCAGTACGGTGGGTATGGATCTCTCTCGATTTTCCAAGCCCCCACGCGCGGTGCGACGTGCAGAACGCTTTCTCGTACGATATTGGCCTCACAGTGGCATGACTGGTTGTACGCTAGCTACGGGATCCGTCTCACGCGGCATAAGTACCACTCCACTAATGCGACATGGCGATAGTGAGGCTCGCACGGTCGTCCGACCCTCAGGTGATTTTAACTTTCTCGAGATCGGAGATCTTGAAAGAGAGGGCTTGTAGCAGAGGGCCGGCAACTAAAAGCTGAAATGCGCCATGAAATGGACCCTGGTGGCTTTGGTTGTGTGTATCAGGGCTCCTGCAAGCAGAGCGCCAGAGTGCTTTGAAGACGGAATGGTGTTGGATCGCTACACCGCCAGCCTGGTTGGACCAATTGAAGCGGTGCTCGCCGTCAAACTCTGGCAGGCAATTTCCCTGTCAGCTACTCATCTCTGTCAAACTCTAGTTCGGTGGGAGAGTCGGGAGAGTTCCAATTCGCGCCGCACTGCCCTACTGTGGCCCACCTTCACGCAGCGCACTGACAGCGGAAGCGGGCACCGCGTTACGGGAGAGGTTATCGAAAATGCCCGGTCCAGATCACGCCTTTTTCGGAGCCATGCCCTTTACCAATTACTCGCTTAACCTTTTTTCCACAAGCATCCCCACTACCCTAGCCATTGCTGCTGCGGGAGAATTGCAATCAAGAAGGTATGTGCACGTCACGTCAATGCCAGATACTTTTCTCGATCGATGACAGCTACGTGGGATGAGACATTTGGCCTGCTATTGCGAATCCATGCCGGACTCGGCGAGCGAGAGAAAATATAATTACATTCGATGCAGAGAAAGCATTGGTGCTGTCGTATGCCCCGTTTCCAGCTGCTTGCTGCTCTGCTGGGGCAGGACTTTGGTGGAGTCCCGCGCGGAAGAGGGCCCTTCCCAGCACCCTTTTCGACGCACCAGATACGTGCCGCTAGCGCAAGTCTACTGCATGCAAGCACGAAACTTTATTGCTCCTCTATCTCGCTTAGTGGGCTTCAGTGTGGCTTGCATTCCGATGCATTACGCGGGTGCTTTCCCACCGAATCACAAAGTCCAGAGGCATCCCCAACTGATGATGCCATCCAGTGGGGGAAACCGTTGAGGCGGTTATAGCATGAGCATGTTTGGGGGCAGGTTGACATCCAGGCACGTAACCTGTTGAAAGGTGTGATGGGACAATATTGGCAATGTTCTCTCCCAGAGCCTTCAACGACCCTCACACGCCCCAGGCCTACTTTGGTGACGCATGCGAACCTAGTCTCGCTTGTATGCCAAGCGTTTTGTCTAGACCGCTACGGCCCACTGAACGATTCCCTCCAAGGGCCACCCTTTCATTACACGCCGGGGGCTTCCCGCTGTCACCCGTGCGTTAGAGCGCCCCAATCACTTTCCCTTTCCAGCTCGCTTGATGAGAAAAACTTCTGGTGACTATCATTATGTCATCAAGCGGCTGAACCCAAAGGCATCAAGATTTCGTGCGCAACGGAGTTGGTTAGGGGAAGAGTGCATGTTTTTTAGGTGCACACAATGCCTAAAAAAATGTGCGTCGCGAATGGCCGTTGCCCAATCATGATAGGCCCTAACCCAAAAACGCTACTGCTAGCCTATCTTATCAGATGTTCCCCGATTAACATTTTCCTAACCTCGTCACGTCCCGGCACAGCTTGTCATTTCCTGGAGGCCAGTACGCGTGCGGGAAGCCGACATGTGGCCTTCCCGCCCCCGCTTCTGCCGATCCGAGACGCCTCCCAGCAATTTCTGGATTCGTTTCACTTCAGCCTCGTCTTCAGCCTCGTCATCATGCATTCCCAACTTCAGCCACTAGCAGCCCGGGTACACCGAGATCTTCGCTGCCCGTCTATCCGTACCAGCCCAATGGATCAGATCCGTCATGATCAACACCTCTTTTTATTTACCTGCACCCAAGAAAAGTTGCCGCCACCCAAATTCCCAAGCCATGGCCATGCAACCACTAAAACTTCGCCGTTAGAAAAGGATGTCTCAAGGCACCCACCCACCTGTAATGCACACAAGGGCCAGGAGTTTGGACAAGATCGGCAGGAGATCGACCAATTCCGGCACTGGGATTTAAATCTTTGGGAGTTCGTACCGCCCGCGACTCGTGCAACATCTCAGCCCTTTTGATTCAAAATTTTATTCCTTGCTCATGGTCAGCCAGCTCCTTCTACAGTAATCAAAAGGCTTACAACACTCGCATTTTATCGGCCAATGGTCCGGGCCCATGCTCCGCTTACGAGCACTGCCTCCCATACCCACGGAGTCATTCGTGGGAATTAAACTGGGGCTCACCGAGTCGCGACCTCACTGCCAGTGAATGTGTCCTCGCGGATGCTCTTCCCAACTCCCCGCCCCAATCACCCTTCCCCAAAACTGAAAAACCGCACTAGGCATCTCCCCGAAGCTTGACACTGGCGATTGGGAGCGCCTATACACGTACCAACCCGGCGATATACAACTGTAATTCTTGACTGCTTCAGCTGGCGTTTCTGTCACAGGTCTCGGACCTCGCCACAGCGAACCACGACATCTGCTGTGATTTCAGCCTTTTGCCTTTGCGTCCTAGTCATGCAAAAACTCGTCCAATGCCCTTGCGCGTATGCCCGTGTTAGTAGCCGCAGGGTGCGTCCTCTTGTTTCAATATCGTCAAGCCATTGCATTCCTGCACCGCGGACTGCTGCGCGGCACAGCAATGGGCTTTGAGCCCGGTTGTCTCGCGGCTGAATGAGCTTAGCCGCTGTGGATGTCATCTTCCCGCGCCACATAGCGAACTTGGGTGGGGGTATGACTTCATAATACTTGTGGGCGTGGTGTTGGTCTAGTAGAGCATGCAAGGGCCGTGGTGTTGCTCCTGTTCGCTTCGAGCTCTGCTGCGTTGATGCCATATCTCTAGCTGTGAATGCAGGTGATGATCCGCAGGATGCATGCTAATTATATCACTGACCCTAGGGCTATCTCTGGGTGATTTGAAATTGAGATGTCACTGTACGTACGCCTACACCCCCCAAATGCATCGGACATTGAAATCGCTATCCAAAGATGTGAAAAATGTCAATCTTTGTCTTCTTCTGCGAATCTCTCTGATGATCACTCCTCCATGACTCGACGGAAAAGGAGCAAAGGAAAGCTGCATATATTTGATTTTCTATTTGGGACAGACGAATCAGCATACAATGCAGTCATTATCTTGATTATTGCTCATCCATCCTTTACAACGTTCCTCTCACATATGCTTTTCACGCCACGATTTTTGGTGTCTAAAGTGTGCCCTTGTGAATAGCCCCAAACACCGAAGAAAACTGTACAAGCTCACCCATATGACTAATTGAAGACCTCCAGACACTCGTCCAAAACCCACATCTCATAGCGATGGCTGCATGAATAGCTCCTCGACTATATGTCTTTACCAAAGAGATACGATATTCGACTTAGCAACCTACCTCCCCAGTCCACCCTACCGCAAGACCTGTAACTCGATTCCTACACCTCTTACATTGCTAGGGCGTCCGCTCAACTTTCGGTGCCCTGACTTTAGATAAAACCAAAAAAAAAATCGTAGTTTCTTTTTATATATGCTTCTAAAAAATACTTCAAATACTCTGAGAAGCTCTGCATTGGGTAGCGGGAACTATGCCAATAGCTCCTCGCAGATGTCATCATCAAAAACGCATTACAGACGAGCCTAATAACTGGTCCTTCCCCGTCGTCATACCTCCTTTCAGTATGCCATACATATCCAAGCAATTAGGAGCCTTAGTTTCCCCTCCAAAGATCTTTCGCTATCCATCTTACTCTTATTATGCGGATGTCAGTTGACTCAAAGTGATACGATATTTCGCTAGTGGACCACTTAAAGCTCCCAATGGTAGCCTCCCTTCGTCCAACATTCCCATAGCATATGAGAAATTTTTCATGCGTTGCAGTCCAATTCTATCCTGTCCTGCCACTTGAAGTGCTCATTCGTAGCCTTGCTGACATGGCGCTAGTAGCGTCTCGTATCACTGCAGCGATCTTAGCGCAAGACAAAATCCGGTCAGCCGGCCAGTCCGTGGAACAAGGGGGAGAGCGAGTTGGGCTTCCATTGGATATCCGTATCTTGCCTGGTGACGATCATGGTGGTCTGCAACGGTGTGGTCGTGGAGAGTGCAAGGATGTGGTGTTGTTGATCTTAAAGGCGTAGCCGGATATCCACACCGGTTCGGTCACCGAGTTGGTCATGTTCGCAACAACTCATTTACTTGTGCAACACCGGGTATCATATTTGTGAATACTCCAGTAACGGCAAAGGCCTGAGACTCACCTCTGGTATGCCACTATCATGTCTGCCAACATTTGGAATTCTTCAGATTTCCTGCGAAATAGAATCTAGATCGATTACGACTTCCCTGTACTGCTCGGTAAGTCGCCATACGAAGAGCACGCCGATCGCCGTGAACCCAACGGGAAGCTACCGATATAGGCACTGCAACAGTGCTTCAAATACCCGTCCCGCAACGGTAGCCTTCCTTCTGGGTAACCTGCTCCGCTGTCCGGGTGACCATGTGGGCTCCTCAATACTGGAAGTTTTTGAAAAGCTGCGTTTCCTAGGCGGCACACCACGCATCAGCTAAAGTTGGGCGTGGCCATGCTACCAATAATCTCGAAGATGGTCATCTAGATAATATTCCACTCGGGCCTATAGATCAGCTGCGCGAATCTCATCCCATAGTGACAGTTGCGGGGTGTCAACTACCGGAAGAAGGGTTCGTTCGTCTATTTAGACAGAAACGCCTTGAATTTCCAAGTCATGGTATTAATCAGGATCGTGAATAGAGCGACATATAGAGTTTCTACGTAAGCTCCGTAAATGCACATCTTCACAAAGATCTGTGCAAAGTTCATATGTGCTGTTGGGCGTGGGTCGATTTGCGGCTAGTTGTGCCCCTTGAAATGGCACCAACTGCCGAATAAACCCTACAGTGTCCTTTATACGTTTAATTTTGAAGTACTTCGGATGCTTAACTAGAATCCGAGATAGATTTTGGACCACGGCGGCCTATGAGTGCGGAGACTATTGATTCAAAAAACATTAGCACACTCAAATCAAAGCGTGCGCCTGTGAATTGCTATTTCTCATATACAGATCCGCTTACTGTCCGCGATATGTGCGGAGATAGGGTGAAAATCTTTCAAGTTCACGTCTTTACAAGCGTTGCCAATTCGACGAGTAAGGTAAACGGTTCCCCATATTGTAACACATCCCTCAAGGCAGCTTGTACTTCCTCGTTCCTATAAATAAGTTCACGGGACTAAAGAGTAGGACCATTACCTTTATCACCTTAAGGGTTCTTTTGAACACTTACCTCGACGTTTTCCCATCCAATTATACCTAGCCAGAGCTGCTGACCTAGGTTGATGCTATATCCAGAAAGGAATTACCTTTCGCCACGAGAGTGAACCTTGATTAGAGATGACAGCCTCTCCCAGTCTTTGTCTCTAGAAGGGTGCTCAGACTTCACAGGAAGCTGTGTAATCTCAGTAAACGAGGCGCTTGCAAATTTGTCGGGGTTGGTATCCGTCACAAAGAACTGTGGCTTCGCAGGCTCCGTAAGGAGAGGCCCAATATGGCCAAGAAAGGTATTGAAGTTTTGAGACAATACAAATGATTCGAAGGCAGACAGCGTTTCCCACTCTAAAACCAGTCAGCTAAGTTCACAAGGGTTGCAGAATGTTGCAGGTCCAACGTAACTGACAAGGCAAAGAACCCCGAAATCATCGTTCAAACCCCCTGATTTCTTTTGAAGATATGGCCAAAACATCCACTTCCAACAGCTAGAGTGTCCTTGAGAAGACTTCGGATGCGGTCGGCCATATGTTTGAAGATTCTGTTTGGATCTGTGAGCCCTGCTTGAGCACAGGGATAATTAACATGGTGGTTGCCATTGCAAGGTGTTGCTTTCTGCATCGAATATATCAAGATTTCGAGAACTATTTAAATTTTACTTTATCACCTCGGGCTAATCTGTCACCGATTTATTTCGATTCGAAGATTCGGACCTTTAGCTGTTCCTTAGCTTCGGCGGGCTTTAATATCTTTCTAGTCTTTCAAGGTTAACATCTTCTCATTTAGAAAGGGGCAAAGAGGAAAATATTCTAACCTATTAGAGGTATAGCACGATATAGCTAGTCCAATAGCGGATAGTGCAACCTTCATTTTCAGACCGTCTTTCTTGCAGTTAGTTTCGGAGTTCTCTGCAGCCTCAACTTAGCTAACCGACCAACCCGGCATTTCATTCTTAAGTCCGTTGATTAGTTCTAGTGTAAGGAGAAACTAGTATTAAAAGGAAATACTTCTCTTAAATCGTCGCTAAATTTTGTATAAAGCAAAGTTCACACGCACAATGAGCTGATTCCGGCTAACAGCAGCTCAGCAGCCTCAAAATGTCTCAGAAGCTCAACAACCCCTCTCTTTATCACCAAAAGTTATATCAATGGCGAATGACTCAGCTCAAGGACTAATAACACTTTAAACCTCACCAACCCCTCTACTGGGGAAATTGCCTCATTTCCAGATATGGATGCCACAGACGTCGCTTTCGCTTTCGCCTCAGCATCCGCCGCAACAGCGCTCAAAGGATGGAATGCAATTACCCCAAAAGCACGCGGGAAAATACTGCGGAAGTGGGCTGATTCAATGCTTGATAACGTTGGTTGCGCTTGAGAATGGCAAGCCCTTCTCCGAAGCAAATGCACCATACCTTGAGTTTTACTCTGGGGAAGCAGGGCGTGCTTACGGTGATGTTATCCCTAGTGCGAACCCTGCCAATCGGTGCTTTGCTATTAGGCAACCTACCGGGGTCGTAACATGTTTACAAAATTGGCTGCTGCGGTAATTTCTTAGCCATAACCATCTTTGGGCATTGAGAGACGTTGGCAAGGTTGGGACACGCGTAAGGATTGGCTTCCTCGGACATTCTGAAGACTCGGTCGGCCGAAAAGTCCGAACTTCTCAATTTAACGACTACTTTTAGAAAATATACCGACTCTCCAACTTTACATGTTATTAAGCTGCTTCTGTTTGTTTTACAATTGAACGTCCATCGTCTCCATGAACTCCAAAGCTTCCTATACGCTGACGAAAAATAAGTGTGGCATTTTCTTGGTGCAACATGGATACGAACCAATCAATGCCATGCGTTCCAAAGGCCTTATCTTGTGAGTCTTGTTACAAGAGAAAAGTCAAGTGTGACAAGGTCCCCGGCCATTGCTCGAACTGTGCAAAGGCTGGGATTCGATGTACAGTTCGAAATCGCAAGAAGAACGCAAAAAAGGAGGACGCCAGGCTCCTCTCACGACTATCGATGCTCGAAGAGCTTGTTCAAGACTTACGCAATAGGGAAGCAAGAGATAACAATACTATGAATTCACTTCAAAATGGCAAAGGAGTATATCCTGGAAGCCTTACCTTAAATGACGAGACGGGAAGGTCGATTTTGGAGAAAGGAAGGAGCCGATATGTGGACCTTGGACAAGCTTGTTTGATGAGGTATGCCACATTTAGACGCATTAAAAAATGGGTTCTCTAGAAGCAGACTGAAAACATATTCAATAGGTGACATCTCTTAAAGAGCTCATCTACGATGAGCCAGATGGAGAATACGTATCAAGTTCGCCTTCCTCAAACCAGAACCCGGGCGGAAATTCGGTCAGCAGAATATCATTTGATGTTCAATTACCCATCAACAATCTCCACGACTTTCATCCGCCCAATCAAGCGAGAACCCTTCTTTGGAACATCTTTGCACAGAACGTCGATCCCATAGTAAAAATACTTCACTTGCCTTCCGTAAAGGACAATATTTCCACAGCATACGACAGTTTGGACAGCTTAGGAAAACCAATCGAATCACTCATATTTGTAGTATTTTTTGCCGCTGTGACGTGTATGACACCAAATGACAGTCGGGAGATTCTATGAAGATAAAAACGAGCTGCTGGTCAGATACAGATTTGCCGCTGAGCAGGCTCTTGAAAGAGCAGGTCTCCTAACTACGCAAGAAGTGGTGGCGCATTTGTTATATTCTTGGTAAGTTTGTCATCTCGATCTCTTAGATATTCCTGTTAAATTCTTCCATTAGTCGTGCATCCAGCAAGGAGACACACGCCTTGTCTGGATGCTTACCGGAAATGCTGTACGCATTGCGCAAGCCTTTGGGATCCATCGCGACGGATCCTTTTTCTCACTGTCCCCCCCCGAAACGGAAATGCGGCGCCGCCTGTGGTGGCAAATCTGTCTGCTTGATATGCAGGTGTCAGATGTTCACAGCTCGCTCCCTACAATCGTACCAAATAGTTTCGACACCAAATTTCCTCTTAACGTTAACGACTCTGATATTAGTGAAGAGGACACCGAGGTGCAATCACCAGGAATAGGGTTTTCAGAGATGGTTTACTCCTTGATCAGATTTGAGATCCTCAAAGTTGTGAAACCCTTAATATACCTGCCATCATATTCCAGTAATAACCTTGCTGGAATGGAAAATCGGAAGATCGATGAGTTGGAAGTACAAATTGAAAGATGTGCACAACACGTGGAGTCCAAATACCTCAAGCATTTAGATGTATCTAAGCCGTTTCACTGGATGACCTTAGCTAGAGCTCGTTTAATACTAGCAAAGGTATGACTTACTGTCGACCTGAACCAGGTTGTCTTGCCACCCGACTCAGTTACCTACCCCTCGACTCAGTCACCTACCCCTGCTTGACTCGTTCACCTACTCCCTATTACGTACCCCTCCTGTTGGTCCCGCACCGACATCATGTATATATAGTCTCTTGTCTTTCATAGATCAATCAATACACGAGTTCTACAGATCGACACTTACGCTTCACCAACCCCTCCATGGCCACTAAGGAAATTCGGCCTTGAAACAGTCAGCAAAAGATCATCTGTTTATCACCAGCATAGAGATCATTGAATACTCGCACCAGCTGCAGACCAAAACAGCTGTGAGAAGATAGAGCTGGACTTTTTGCTCTTATATTCGATGGCACGCTGTTATATATCTACTCTTTGAACTTTGTATGAGGACAAAAGGCCATATAGTGGAATGAGCGTGGAATAATATCGATGCAATTTTTGGGGAGGGAGAGGATATCATTACGGATGCCAGGAATGCGCCTTGTGGCATTCCATGCGGAAATTGATAAGGGCAAAGACCAAACGGCTTACCGATCGGCTGAGGATGTGCAATAAAGGTCCCCGTAGAATGGAAGACAATTCATCGATCCCAGGCGAAAGCCAGTGCAATACTGCGGCTGAGGAATCGATAACCAACGACCGCTTGGGTGGCCAAAACTCGGAGTTGGCCAATCTCATCATTGAGTCTGACTTGGGTTCTTCCAAAGCGACGCAACACTCGTCCGTGATGAGAGCTAGTCCTATCATAGGGGTGGGTGAAAGAATAGACTATGGCGTCGGGACATTGGCCAAGGGAATGCGACTATATAGCCAGTAACTTCGAATAGTGACACCAGCATAGATTATCCCTCACTAGGTAGCCAGAGCTTCTCAAATCTGCAAAGTCCAAGAGGAAACAGTGCATGGGGAAACTGGGAGGGATTAGTCCGAAGTATTGAAATGGAGTCAAGTCTCCAGGGGGATATTGATGGAGCAGGCGCAACGAGTAACTGGCCGTGGCATCTCTAAAAACTCAATACAGGTCGTATTATACATGTTCTAATTGATACATCCTAAACGCAAATTTTACGTCCTCGTTGCTATACACGAAGCTGTAAAATGGTTCAACAATGTGAACAATATGTTGCAAATGATGCAACAGTAGAAAATACCATATTTCTTCCCAGGTTAGACAGAACTGCCAACACAGGTCCCGATACAGAACCGAGTACGACATACCTCATATCCAGGGAGTAAGCCATTTCCCCAACGCCGAATTAACAACTAAGTTTACTTCCGCCCCTTTAGATTTTTCAGGCTTTTAGGGTCTTACAAACCTTCGCCCTCTTCATTGACAGAAATAGCGCATCATCCACAGTATCCACGTTTGACAGCGCTGACTCGTCGTCAACCCTTCGTTTTTTCGACCCGAGTGATAGTTTCAGCAACAGTTTGGGAGTAGACACGCCCGACTCTAATGTCGCCGGAGTATCCACAGCTGAACCGACTAAGCTTGGAGGTTCAAGGCTCGGGCTTCGCGCCTCTGTCTCCTCGGCGGTGAGATCGACCACGTCTGAATTTTCTATTCTCTGCATCTCTTCCTCATAAACCTGTCTGCTTGCCTCCGTCGCGTCAACCCATTCTGCGTGTTGCTCTTTATAAGTTTTTTCCATACCCTCAAACCATTCCTTAGCCGCAGGGTCTTCGTTACACCACTCCCCACAAGGCGGACAACGGATAAAGAACGCCTGTTTGTTTGCTCCCTCACCCAACATCTCGTATTCGGGTATGGTTTCTCCCACAAGCACTGTCTTATCCCACTCGAGGCAATCCTCACAGTAACCTCTCGCGCACCATCTACAGCGAAAAAGCATGCCACCTGAATCGGAGGTCTTCTTTCCGCAGTCGGCGCATTCATGTTGTGGACAGTAGAAACCGCGCCAACCTTTGAGTCGGGCTTGGAATTCTGGAGATAGACACGCCTTATGATATGACCGTGGGCAGCCAGTGCAGAGAACCAGCTCTCCACCATCATAACAGGTGTGACAGTGTTCCTCATGGCTGATTTCGGCTTTCTTCTCTCGTATGGGCTCTGCGAGACGAGGATCTTTGCCTGCCATCGTGGGCACGGCTTCCCAGTCTGCGCAGTTGAGAGATTCCTTGTTGATGGCGAACCCATCGATCATGACGGTCGTGTTCTTGCCCTTGCGTCTGTCTTCTCGAGTAATCTCGTTAGGGAGGATATTGGCTTTGCCTTCAGCCTCAAGTGTGCGCTGATATCTCTTCCCGTCAAAAATGGCGCATTCGACCCGTTCCATTACGGAAAGCCATTTCTCCTCGTCGACGTCCGTGCTTGTAGCGGATTCGGCCCCAATATGCGGGTCAGAGGGCTTGTCACGACATTTCTCCAGCATTGTCTTAAGGTCCCAGGAGAGCATTTCAGTGACATCGATTTCAGGATGTGATAGTGTTTGCGCACCTCGTCGGACAAGTGATTTGAGTTGGGATGTGTCAAGTTGCGGCATGTCGTCTGTGGTGCTTTGAGCACCATTCTTCCGCTTGCTGGTTTTGGTTTCTTGAGATTCACTGTGGATATTGCNCATGGATTCGGTAATCTTTGCTGAAAGATAAAGCTTCTTTCGTATACGGCCCATCATCTGCTCCTCTACCGTGCCTTGCGTACAGAGCTTATAGACCGTAACAGGCTGGGCTTGCCCAATGCGGTGAGCTCGAGCTTCTGCTTGAAGGGTGATCTGAGGATTCCAATCCTCATCCATGAAGATGACTTCGGTGGCAGAAGCGAGGTTGATGCCAAGACCACCAGCTCGAGTAGAAAGCAGCATCACCTTATACTCAGACGTGGGGTCGTTGAACATGCGTATGCCCAGATTCCGCCGTGCTCTCCCAGTTTGACCGTCAAATCGAAGATATCTGAATGACTCTCCATGGCCGCCCATCAAAGTGAGTAAATCCTCGCAGCAATCAAGGGTTCTGGTGAAACCAGAGAAAATTAGAGTTTTCTTGCCCCTTACTAAAATCGACTCCTTGAGCAGTTTTTCCAGCACGATAAACTTCCCAGAAGCACGAATAATGTGCTCACCAAGATGATATGGTTCAGGCGCCGCGTTAGGGAGGAGATACGGATGACTACAACATTTGCGAAGCTGCATGATCAGGTTCATTAGTCTTTGCCAGGCTCCCTTAGTTGATGAGTCTTTGTGTTCTTGCTCAAGCGCTTGAAGCATGATCTCGCGAGTCTCTTGCCACTCATCAGGCCTCTCATCTGCACGCTTTTCCAGCTCTTCCACCTGCGCCAAGCGCTCATCTTCCTGAGCATCCTTCATTAAAGCATCTTTCTCTTTATTCTTAACATCCGAGAAGAGGTCGTTAAGCATTCCGTCGCCCATACGAGTCAGAAGGCGAGTGTACCAGAAGCGCTGCATCGGAGTGAGAGGGACGTAAAGTAGGATCTCTTCCTTCGGAGGAAGGCCAAGATTCACTTCGGGACTGTTTTTCATGCGACGGAGCATGATGAGCTCCAACAATCGGCGTGCGTCATCCATGACTGTTGTGCTGACTTTGCCACGATTCAAGTCGAAAGATGATTTGAACAGCTCAGCACTATTCTCAGTGAAGACTTCCGGATATAACCAATGAAGAAGTGCCCACATCTCGTGAAGGTTGTTTTGCAGTGGCGTGCCAGTGAGAATCAGCCGATACTCAGCTTTCAGACTTTGAAGAGCGGTAGAAACCTGAGTCACATTATTCTTGACTTTGTGGCCTTCGTCAAGCACTACATATCGCCAGACGAATGACTTTTTAAACCAGCTTTGTTCGGCAACGAACTGTTCGTAGCTGGTGACTACAATCTTGTAGCTTTCCTTAGTCTGTTCACTACCCGCAAGCTTGGAGACTTTCTTGCCTGACTTCCGATCTGCTTTCCGTCTCTTAGATTGAGTGGTCTTGTTGCCGTACCAATCTTCCTCTCCTGTGGCAACCTTTTTGAGGCGATTTCGTTCGTTGAGCGTACCATGGAAACGAAGAACTTTCAATCCGGGAACCCACTTGCGGGCTTCGCTCACCCAAGATCCAAGAACAGCGAGAGGACAAACTACAAGATATGGTCGATTCTCTTCGGATGAGGCTGACAAAGCTCGATCTCGTTCCTCTAGATACTGAAAAAGTGACAGAGTTTGGAGAGTCTTGCCCAGACCCATTTCGTCTCCTAGCATTCCTGACATTCCATTATTGTGGAGATGAACAAGAAATGAAAGCCCACTTAGTTGATAAGGCTTCATCGTAGCGGTAATACTAGATAATACTTAGCTTCAACTTTTGAGTCATAAGAGCAAACCTACTTTTTCGGTTGTTCTTCTATTTGAGTGTACTCGACGATTGAAGCTTTAGAATTGCGTCGGCTGGAAGCAAGTTTTGCAACATAGTTGTGCTCAGGTAGGAGGGGAAGGAAGTAATCCTTATTTGCAACCAGAAAGTTGTCCTTCCTCGCCATTGTTTGAGTGGCAATCTCATCCCTGAGTCGAGTTCGCGAGGTTTCGATCTTCGGCTTGACGGCTTTAGTTAGATTCTTGCTTTCCACCACATGTGCATCTGATGTCAGAATCGTTTTGGCCTGCCGAGCACTGACTCTGCGTCCTCCTTCAGATGTTTGACGTCGAGATGTATCCTGCTTCAGACTCTTCACGGCTGTTCGCTGAGAAGTCACCGCGCGGGACCGCAATAAGCGCCCGGATGAAGGTGCAATTGCTGGCTGCTGTGGCTCACCCTCACTAGTTGTGTCCTCCATTGGTGTTAGTCGTAACTTCTCGGGGGTTTCGTAGGCGGAAGAGACACTAGGGGATGACGATGCATCAGAACTATCGGAGATATTGTATGATATTCGACGGGTTTGTCTCAATTCGCGGTTTTGAGAGTCTTTTCTCTTTGCCATAGACAACTTTCGTTCTCGTGAAACTGAGGAAGGAGAGTTTGTTGAACCAAATTGCTGGAGCAGGTCTTGTACTGTCCCTCGGTGTCGCTTCGTCGGCGTGATTGGGAGAGGCGAACCCAATTTCACTCTGCGTGAATCCATCATGGTTGTTACTCTATGTCGTGAGGCAGAGGTTCATCAGATAGACAGCAACCGTTCCGAAGTTTCGGTGGAGGTTTGTGAGGGGGAGGGCACGGAGTGACGGGAGTTGAAGTGAAGACTGAAATTTTTTAGAATACCACCTGACAAGAACAGGATTGCAGGCGATTTCGCGTTTGTTTAGCAGAGTGAATGACCTAATAGCAAAGTGAATAAGATATGCTCCTTTAGGAATTAAAGTGTGGGTGAGATGTAGTGAGCTGACAATGCATTAACAAGTAGAAACGAGACGAAAAATGTATCCAAGAGGTATGCTGGCAAGGATTGACTACGGTCAGAGAACTATCACAGGTCCAACTTGACCCTCAGCATCGAAACGGTGGAGAAAGGGAATATCCCTTGGTTGAGAAGCGCTTTCACGTACTTTCGCGTTCGTGGAATCTTGGCGCTCGGATCTAAAATATCACCGATCGACGTCCTTTCTTCATGGCTGAGGGTTGAATACTGTAACTGAGTTGCAGGCGACTGACATTGTCCAATAACCACGCACACCAGCACCCTCCTCCTGGGCATCTACCGGTCCGGAAGCTGCCTCACGACCATGCCAACACCATGACGCGTTTCTACCCTGTGTTTGTTCGGCGATCTGATGCAAAACTCGATGTGCAGACGAGCAAGGGCAAGCAGAAGAATGCCCCCACGGCCGCCCAGCTCGATCGCACTCCTGATGCGAAGGGAGTCTGCGACTACTACCGAGAGATAGCCCCAGATGAAGTCAAGCATATGGATTGGAGGAGGAAACTCGCTGGCATGCTCTTGAGAGAAATTGGTGGTGCAGAGTATGCAGGTATGTTGAAACCTATGCCCTCCAACTTCCCCACTCACGTCTGTTAGATCGAGCCTCAAATAGCATCCTACACGAGTTCCCTGAAAATTACCGTCTTTATGAGCACATAAAGTCGAGAGGAACTGAAGGCGATGGGACCACAGTCCGCAAGCCAAACAAAAACCATTCCGGAGGTGGCCATGACCGCCAGGACGCATACCTTTATGGCCATCCACTTGGTCCCAAAAAGCGCTTCAGGAGTCCTGCGGACTACTTCCCACACCTCTTATGGCTTACAACAGACCAGGCTGGTGACCCAAATAACTGCACATGCAAGCTGTGCTGT
This sequence comes from Cenococcum geophilum 1.58, assembly GCF_001692895.1. Lineage (NCBI taxonomy): Eukaryota > Fungi > Ascomycota > Dothideomycetes > Gloniales > Gloniaceae > Cenococcum > Cenococcum geophilum. The sequence goes on from NW_027137587.1 coordinate 796,728, forward strand.
CCAGAGGAGCTAGAGGGAGACAAAGCAGCTGCAGTCAAGGAACCTAAAGCAGCCACTCCTACAGCGACAATCAAGAAGGAGGAGACACCATCCAATTCTCCTGGAATAGGCCGCCACCCTATTGTTGAGATAATCCGTCGTCCTCCCCCGAAGCCAACCCAGAATCCACCTGCCCAGAAACCACCGGCGCAAACCCAAATAGTTCAGAGTCAACCCTCCCAAAATCAAACCTCGAAACCTGCAACCCCGGTACCTACTCCAATACCTACTCCTATACCCACTCCGGCACATCAGCCCAGCATACCTCGGACAATTACTCCCTCCCCTCTCCCACAGCCTCGCTCCATAGACCAACAAGTCGATGCTCAATACAACAAATTCATCTTCCGTTCCGGCGAATTAATATGGTTCGATCGAGGCTCTGCATGGGGTCTAGGAGTCATTACTCGCCGTTACATTCAGAAAGACCCCTCCCAGCACGATATGCGCGGCTATATAATTCAACCGCTATCTCATCCCTTCGGCCACCCACCAGCCGTCACGATAACCAAGGAAACCATGCTCCGGCCCTGGCTCGCCTGGTCCGCCCCGCCCTGCACGCACAGCTACCTGCAAACGCGCCCAGCGTCCTACGAGCTCGTCGACTGGCAAGGTCTCTGCGCGCACAAATACGGCAGTGACGGCGACCTAGAAGTCGACGGCTCAATCCTAGCCGCCAAATCCATCGACGCGAGCTACACGCTCTTCGACCTGGTGAAAACCACGCTCGCACCCACCGGCCACGAGGAACGGCACTGGAACGGGGCCTTCCTAGGCGGCGAGAAGATCTGGGCTGGCGAGCCCGTCCGCCTGCGGCTCGGCAGCGGCAACGACGTCATGGTAGTGACGGACATCCTGGACCGCAAGCCGCCCACCACGGGGCCCGGCGGCGGCATGCCCGGCGGCTCGCGCTACGGCGCCTTCCTCGTCGGCGACATTTACACCTTTTGCAGCCTGGACGTGCCGAACCCGGCGGCGCCGCCGACCGCGCCGTCGGACCGCGCGCTGCCGCTACGCATGCGCGAGGACCTGCGCTGGCGCAACAGCGTCACGCTGCCGACGATCCGCGCGCTCGGCTACTGGAAGCTGATATCCGTCCAGGCGCGCCTCGACATCGCCGAGATCAAGGGCCGCTGGTACGAGTCCAGCATCCTGTTCCCGATCCTGCAGGACCCGGCGACCTTCAAGCAGGCGCTCAGCCGCGGCGACATCAGCGACGCCGGCACCTGGATGAACGCCCGCGGCGACAGCTCCGGTGCCGCCAACGTCGCTGGCAACCGCAAGTCTGAGCGCGTCGAGGCGCTCGGTCGTGCCGTCCCGCTTGGCACGCGCATCTTCGATGGCATCGAGCCCCCCCCGCCCCCGCAGCAGGTCATGGGTGTGGGCGTTGGCGTCGGCATGGGCCAGGATGCGGTGCTGGGTGCGGACGGGGGACTCATGCAGGAGGGTGTGCTGGACGATTATTTGAACTTAGACGATATGGATGCTGGGCCTGTGCCAGGGTTTGGAACAACATACGGGAGCCAGGAGGGCGGGCATGGGTTTTTCGGATAAGTGATGAGCGGGTAGACGTAAAGAAGGCCAAACGTGGGAATCTGCAAGAGCGGGTTTTGATTCGGCGTCGCTGCGTACTTACCTAGCTGCATGGACGGAGTTCTATTTTCGGAGGCAGATATGATGGGACGGATTGATCTCTGGCGTTACCGGAGGTGTAGCATGTGTAGCATAGCTCTGGAGTACTTCTGCGTCTTACTACTAGCAAATTTAGGCTCGAAGTCTAAGAAATATACCCCTGCCGACTGAAGCTAATATAGTTATATACAGAGTTGCCGTCTCGGAAACTATAAAGTGATGAATTACGAAAATTTGCAAAATTAGTCTTTGGTGGGGATAGACAGGAGCACCTTCAAGCATTGGGGCTTGATGAAGAGAAATAGGAGGAAGGTCGAAAAGGAATGGCTTCGAGAAGCATAATTTTCCACTTTAGCATTATGGGATCTCTGTAGGACAAGGTTTGAATGGAATTATAAAAACAAGATGTGTCAACCTCGCTATCGGCAAAGGATTTAATGATTTGTGTTCTAGACATCGCCTGCTGCTTTGACAGGATAGCTAACAATAATTTAAACTGGGTTTACCCTACCACCATGAGAAGGTGCCAGAAGACAGATTGGAGTTTCGGCAGAGGTTCTAGAATGTTGATCGAAGTTGTTCATGCAATAGGATCAAGAAAAGAGACGTATGTAGAGCGAACCCACTCTATACAATATCTTGAAAATGAGGAAGTGAAAAGGACTACAGAGTGACTTATACCCTCGGGTCGTTTCTCATAATCTGCAAGTATCCATTTGAAAAACCGAAATTCGGATTCGCTACTTACCACTCACTCGATTAATGCGGCATCGTGCGCGACTAAGTGCTCAAGAATGTGAACCTTGCTTTGTTAAAAGGATAGAATCCTAATATTATAGACGTAAGGAAATACTTCGCAGGCACTTGAAGCCTAATAGCAATACTTTCGACATCTTGTCTTGCGAACACCTGCTCAATCAAGACTAGAAACCCGGCCACGGGGATCCCGTGCGTCCCAGTAGGATGGACTTAGAGCATGAGTTGGTAGCGTATGTATCGTCGATTGCCACGAGGCGTTATACAGTAGCGTCGACGTTGAATAATTAGGCTGTTACGTTAAGGAATCCATGAGGTAGTATGAAAAGTTAACTTAGGGAAACTCGTTTCTACAGATAGCCAATCGTCGTGACCATTTACGGAAGTTTTCAGAAGAGTGCCTAACAAGGCTAGCTTACTGATGAATCTGGAAGTTAGTGGCATTGAAGAGGGCATGCATTACCAGTATAGTGGATTGCAAAATCGGTTTCGTATATATATGAGCGATAGGGTTATGACGGTTCCTACCAAATTTCGTCTGTGCGTAGTTTTGATGTTCCGAACCGTCATAACTATCCCTTAAACACGTCAGCGTCTATCTAGAATTTGGTCCGTGCGCGGAACACCAAAATCACGACGATTCAATTCGGTTGATTTAATTGGTTAGTCCTTATCGATAACAGATAGACGTAAACTGACGTGTTAGGGGATACAATAAGTAACTACAACCAAAGAGAAACGGCTTGTGGCTGTGCTAAGCTACCGGTCCCAGCATGCAACCCTACCTTTCGCCACCTAAAGCGCTAGAGATAGTTCTTTTTACCAAGCCACAGAGCTTTCTAGAAAATGCGAGACGCTAATAAAAGCATTCTAGCTACTTATATTCAGTCGGCCCCGGACCCCTCTATGTAATAGAGATTATAAAAGAAATATTAATATACTGTGTAAAGAGAGTTATTGGAGTTATTTACTAAGGGATAACTTTGCGAAGGTATTTTAAGAGCTTAGAGGGGCGGCACCTGTTTCCCTTTAAGTGAGGTCTAAGTTTATGCATCTCTTGTACCATCTTTGCGAAATGGTCGCAGCATGCTACCGTGGTAGGGTGATTTAGGCCAAGCCTTCTCTTATACCCATCGCACGCCCTTTGGTACATCACGGACGCAGCATCGTACCGCCTCTGCTGATGGTAGAGGTATGCAAGGCAATATACGCTCATTAGCGTGTCAGGATGCTCTTCCCCTAGCGCCTTCTCCCTCCCTTCTAGCGCTCGTCGGTTCATCTGCTCGGCCTCGTCGTACTTGCCCTGGTATTTCAGCACTAACGCCAGGTTGCTGACGCTCATCAGCGTGTCAGGATGCTCTTCCCCCAGCGCCTTCTCGTTCCTTTCCAGCGCTCGTCGGTTCATCTGCTCGGCCTCGTCGTACTTGCCCTGGTATTGCAGCACTANCGCCAGGTTGCTNACGCTCGTNAGNGTNGAANGATGCTCTTCCCCCAGCGCCTTCTCCCTCCTTTCCAGCGCTCGTCGGTTCATCTGCTCGGCCTCGTCATACTTGCCCTGGTATTGCAGCACTAACGCCAGGTTGCTAACGCTCGTCAGCGTGGAAGGATGCTCTTCCCCCAGCGCCTTCTCCCTCCTTTCCAGCGCTCGTCGGTTCATCTGCTCGGCCTCGTCGTACTTGCCCTGGTATTGCAGCACTAACGCCAGGTTGCTAACGCTCGTCAGCGTGGAAGGATGCTCTTCCCCCAGCGCCTTCTCCCTCCTTTCCAGCGCTCGTCGGTTCATCTGCTCGGCCTCGTCGTACTTGCCCTGGTATTGCAGCACTAACGCCAGAATGCTAACGCTTGCTAGCGTCTCTATATAGTCTACGCCTAACACTCTCGTTCTTGCCGATATTGAACCCTGGATCATCTCTTCTGCCTGAATATAGAGTCCTTAACTCCACGTGTACCAAGCTGCATTGTACAGAACTTGCGCCCAGTATTTTGCTTCTTCGGTGTCTACGGGCTCCTCGTCTACCATGGGCTCAATATGTGGAAGAAGCAGCTGGCACTGTGACCAGTTACTGAACTCTCCGGTAGGAAACTCCTTGGATAGGATAGCAAGGAACTTTCGCCGCCACCTATCTTCTCCGCCAAACGATCGGAGCCACGTTCTTGTTGCAAACTGGACCAGCCGGTGCATCTCAAAGACGTCCCCATTTCCGTTTGTTATTACTAATAAGTAGCTCCTTAATAAATCTAAGTCATCTTCGAACCCGTCTTCCCCATCATCGTCGTCTTTAGTATTCGGTTTGCTTCCCGAGTAACCTCGGAGTAGAAACTCGGGAATCCCCTGCGGGTTAAAGAAGCTCATCAACGAAAGTAGGTTGGCAGCAGACGGTTTCTCTTCGCGGATATGCTCAAAGGATATTTGCCATGTAGCAAGGATAGAGTTAGATGCCTCTTCGTCTCGGCGCAAATCCGCCACGGCTTGACTTAGGAGCTTTGCCCTTTTCTTGTTGTTCGTACGTAACTCTTGCGCATAGCTTGCCACTGTCGTTCGAGGCCAGCGCTTGTTTATAAAGGCCGCGGCTTGAGTTATTGCCAACGGTATATAGTCAAGTGCAGCTAACAGCTCTATTGCCTGTTCATCTAACGGACACCGGAGCTTCTTCCGCAGTAGCTCAACGCCTTCGTCCCGATTCATCTTTTGGATCTGAATAATGTCCTTGTAACTGCCGGTGAGTTTTACAGCGGCATCCATGTTTCTAGATGTGATAAGGATTGATCCATTCTTGCTCTGTGGAAGGAAATCCGCGAGCGTCAGCCTACCATGAGTATTCCCAGACGCTGCACCTTGCACCTCATGCCTTTGTATATTGAAAAAGCTCTCATTATCGGCGTTATCGAGGATAATGAGCCATTGTCTATCACCCTCACTGCGGAGCCAGTTGCACACCAGTTGGAGCACATTGACCGTAGTGTCATCCCTTCCAGGTAGCTGAAGCCTGTCCGCGATATTCTTGTATGCCGCTTCGAACCTCGCCGCGTTGCTTGTGTGCACCCAGAATACCCATGTCTGCGGTGATCGGCCTCGAAGGCGGTAGGAGTACTCGATAGCAAGTTGAGATTTCCTATGGAAGTTAGCCGGGCAAACGCCGGACGGTTTTACGATTGCTTACCCTACACCGCCGAGGCCGACAAGCGCAGCACGACCAGCCGGTTGAGAGCAGCGTTGTTCAATCTGAATCAGAACATTGTCACGGTCGACAAAGTCGGGATCTCGTCGAAAGGGGACGGTAGAGAATGGTTCGGATGGGGCCTGCAGAGGGGTTGCTTAATGTAGTATTAGCTCGACAGACCCGATGACTGGATCAAGGAGCTCAATGTACTAACATTTGCGAGCCGCAGTGTCCCCATAGTATATATTTCCGAGGTTGATTCCTGCAAATGCCTGTGCGCCGTCCGCTGCGGACGTACCGCTAACGTAGCTGACCGGGAAGCGAGCCACCCCACGTAGCGAGCCACATACAGGTGATATTTGATTAATTTATAATAAAATCAAAACAACGAGCTGATATATATATTAAATAGGCCAAATTGAAGCTTTTATATTACTCTTTCAATCGCAATATTGCTTAAATTAATTTAACTACGTTATGGTGGTGATATAGACCCGCGCGCCTACTAATTGCACAGGCGACCACTATATTCCTACAACGTCCCTTTCCGGATCAATAACCCATTAATCCACTCATTTGTAAGCTACAGGTTACACCTAAATATATAAGAGAGCCTTATAATGGCTAGGATATAGAGGAATTAAATATACCTACTACTTTACGTACTTTAAAGACACTAATAATTCTATAAAGCTTAACGTCGCTATATTAAATAGAGCCGTTCTAAACCCCGGTAAGTATAATTAGAATTAGGCTTACCTCTATATAGGTAGGAGTCTTTAAGAAAGCAGTAGAATTATAAGGTAGAAGGCCTATAGCTTTCTAGGTGCTATAGATTGTATTAAAAGTAAATACCTACATATACGCCTTTAGGTAAAGCTTTAAAAATGTTCCTTATTAACGCCTAAGTAGCTATATTAATAGAAGCCATCTACTTACTTCCAGTAGTAGTAAAAGAGTAGCCTAAAATAACCTATATCTAGTAGTTAAAGCTTATAGGTTAAATAAGGTAATAAAGCTACTAAGATAATCTTACGCGCGAGCGTATACTCAACGAATTGCTAAGGAAGGTAGCTGTAACGGAATTCCCCAGAAGGTACATATCAGATGAGACAGAAGGAGGTCTCATCTATGTTCCAGAAGGAGGTCTCATCTATGTTCCAGAAGGAGGTCTTATCTATATTCCAAAAGGAGGTCTCACCTATGTTCTATTTACGTCCCAGAAGACACAGTTAGACAAATAAGGGGTAAAGGGTTTTACTAGCGTCTTAGAAAGATTATATAGGGAGCTAGTTCTCCTCTAGAGAAGAACTAGCGATTAGTCTCTAAATAGAAGTGGTTAGAAGCATTTATCCTTTAATATATAAAACTTATTCTACCTTTAACTTACCTTCTATTTACCTTTGACTTACCTTCTACTTACTAGTAATACTGTTAATTAGATAATTATACGTTCTAATTAGGCTGGCCTCTTATAATTCTAATCGCTTATAATCCGTTAGGAACATACGGCTATTAATTAATAATAACAAACTATACTCCTGTACCCTATAAAGCAACGCCCTTACCGCAAGAGGCTTAAAGAGTCTCCCTAGAGGAGCGCATTCCCTCTTCCTATAAAGAAGCTACGGCTAGTCCGTCTAACCTTATAAGACCCTTAGAAATAATTATTACTAGGGAGTTATTAAAGCGGTCGCTATATAAGACCCTATAAAAAACAAAGGAGTTAGAGATATAATTAAGATAAGTATATTAAGACTACTAAGAACAATTATAAGGATAATTAGGGGAAGTATAGACACCCTAGACACGAAGCGGACTTAAAGGGGTAACGCCATACTATACTATAACGTTAGAAAAACCTAAATTCCGCATAAAGGAACCTAATAAGTACTATAGTAATAGTCTTCGGAACTATAATTATTTTATTTAATAATGCGAAACTAAGTTTCGGCTAGATCCAAAACGTTACTCTAATGAGTATAATTAGATACTAATTACTTCTACCTTCCTACGTGGCACCGTTAAGAGTTTATAAACACGCTATAAGAAGAAACTTACTATACCCTTTAAATTTAGCAAACTTAGGACCTGGTTAGTCGATTAGGTCTAAAACCCTACTAATTAAGGGATAGACTATAACCAGTAATACCACGACGCTAAATAGCGGGATGGTTAGACTATGGTCTAGTTTATAAACTACTTAGAAGAACTAGAAAATAATATACCCTATTTAGATCTGTGGGATAACGCTATATAACTTCACTAGCTACTCACTAAGCTATAACCTAAGATTTAACAGGCCATATAAGAGAAGGGCGAAATTCCTACCTCTTAAGAAAAGCTTATCTTTAAAGCTACTCGGATTAAGAGTGCTAAAAGAGACTATTTAGGNAAGNGAAAGGAANNAGACGCTAATAATAAAGAGCGTAGGACTAGACCTAGCTTTAATAATAGGGGCAGATTCCGACCTAACTACTCTATAGAAGGATAACGTAAGCAGGCCTCGCAGCCCTAGAGTAACGCTAGTTAACCCTAAAATAACAATAGGCAGAGACCTAATCTGTAAAAGGGAAACTAGGAGACACGCACCTATTATAACTGCGGCAAGAAGGGCTATATAAGCCGCTTCTACTAGTAGAAGAAGCAAGAGTCGGCCTAATTAGGAAAAGAGACAGCCTAGTAGATCTTTACTCCCTTACACTAGGCTAGTAAGAGAAGGAGGGAGTAAATTACCGCATGGTTATTCCTGTCTCTATTTAAGTTAATAATAAATAGGTGACGTAAGACTGCCTTATAGATAGCGGCGCGAGTATAGGGTTCATTTCTTAATTACTAGTAAAAGAATTAGATTTGGACCTTAGTGGCTTACAGGTGCGCACCATTTAAAGCATTAAAGGCCACTAGATTCCATACTATAAGAAATAGGCTTTTTCTATAGCCAGCTAGGACCGCGATAGTCTATAGGACACGTAGGAGATGCGCTTCTATACTACAGAAATTAAGGGGTACAACCTTGTTTTGGGATACCTATAGCTTTACCAAGTTAATCCGGACATTAATTGGCCTTTAGCCTCGTATTAACATTAGAAGTCTTAACCGCGTATTATAGTTAAAGATTAAGAGACTTTCTTAAACTATATGCAAGAAGAAGGGTGGGCATATACTATATATGCCACTCTTAACACTAAGAACGGGGACATAGAATATTTATTTTTGGATATCCGGCTATACGTAGTTAAGGAACTAAAGATTCTATAGGAATATACGGACTTAGAGGATATTTCTAGTAAAGAGGCTATATAAACCTTACCTAACCCTATATTAGTTAAGTATAAGATAAATATAGGGGATAAACAACCTCCTTTTAGACCGCTATATAACCTATTAGAAAATAAGCTAGCGGTACTGCGTTAATATATAATAGACAATCTTTAAAGAGGATGGATTTGGCCCTCTATAAGCCTAGTAGGGGCGCCAATTATATTTATACCTAAGAAGGATAGGACCCTTTGCCTTTATATTAACTATTAGGCGCTAAATAAGATTACTATAAAAAATCGCTACCTGTTACCCTTAATAGGGGAGCTTATTAATAGGCTGTTGGGCGTAAAGATATTCACGAAATTGGATCTAAAAGATATATACTATTAAATCCAAATTAAAGCCGGCAATAAGTGGAAAACGGTATTCTAAATATAGTACGGCCACTTTAAGTACCTAGTAATGCTATTTAGGCTTACTAACGCACTAGCGATATTTTAGGCCTATATTAATAAGGTATTGTTAGGCCTATTAGATATAATATATATAGTCTACCTTAATAACATTATAGTCTACTCTAATAACTACGAAGTATATATGCACTACGTGCGAATAGTACTAGAAAGACTGCGGGAATATAAGCTCTATATAAACCTAAAAAAGTGCACGTTCTATACTACTAGCATTAATTTTTTAGGCTTTATCATTAGCGTTAACGGAGTGTTAATAGAGAAAAGTCGGGTGGACGCTATTAGGGAATAGCCCTACCCTATAATATTTAGAGAAGTATAGGTTTTCTTAGGCACGGTAAACTTCTACCAAACGTTTATTATTTACTACTTATAAGTAATACTCCCAATTACCAATCTACTAAAAGGATCTAAGAATGGCAGGAAGTTAGGACCCTTTATATTTAGGAAAGCTACTAAGTAAGCTATAGACTGGTTAAAGGATTTATTTATGTCGGCGCCTATCCTAATACACTTCTACTAGGAGCTATATATATACCTTAAAACGGATATATCCGGCTTTACCCTAGGGGCAATTATATCTTAATTAAAAGACGGAAAATAGCATTCTATAGCGTTTTAGTTAAGGAAAATGACCCCTATAGAGCAGCGTTATATAACGCACGACTAGAAGCTACTTATAATAATCGCAGTAATAAAGCACTGGCGACATTATTATATAGGAAGCAATTATCCCATTAAAGTCCTTATAAACTATAATAACCTAGAATACTTTATAACTATAAAGGTGTTAAGCGGTTAATAAGCTAGGTAGGTAGAGGCACTATTATAGTACAATTTTAAGATTACGTACCGCCTAGGAAAGACAAATCCTACTAATAGGTTATTAAGACGTCTAGATTACAAGATAGGGAGGACCTAGGATAGTATAGGGGAAATAATCCCTATATTGCAAAATTTGCTTAGAAAGAAAGAAGACTCTTTTCCTAGAACTATAGAATTTTATAATAGGGCAGAGGTCCTAATAATGCAGCTACGAAGCGATATAATTGTAGAGCTGTAGGATATAGTTATAGACTAGGTTATAGACCAAGCAGACGTTATAAAGTTAGCGTACCCTAGAATTAGCGAGAATTCTATAGGATGTGCTAGAGGTGTCGCGGCACCTTTGACTTGACGGCGCATTAGCTACGAGTTCTTAGATCTAAGGGGGATAAGCGAGATACCTATCTATAGCGTGGCACACTGCATAATAGTAGGAGAATCTGCTAGCACTAATGGTTTAAAACGTCTTATGCTACGCCTTAAGTTTATAATAGCGGCAGGTAAAATAAAAGTAAGTAATCTATATAAAACCTTTCTAAATCTTCTTCTTTAAGCTTAATAAAGGGACGCCTTCGCCTCTAGGGAGAGGTAGAAAAATATAGTAGAGACCAACTTAGCCAGAGTTACTAAGAAGCTATAGTAGTAAGACTAAAAGGGTTTATTGCGCTTTAAGGGTGCTATATATATCCTAAAGGACCAAGTAATTTAAGACAAAATTCTAAAAGTTTTTTATAATAACCCTTTTAGGGGTTACTACGGTGCCAATAGAACCCTTAAGGCCGTTTAAAGGAAATACTTTTAGGACGGAATATCTAAAGAGGTTAAGGACTATATATTAAGGTGTAATACGTGCTAAAGGATATAGATATCCAGGCATTACCTATACGGCGAGTTATTAGTACTTCCTATTCCGTAGGGACCTATATTAGAATTAATAATGGATTTTATTATAGGCTTACCCCCTACTAAGATAAGAACTGGAGAGGTTACTAACGCTATTCTAGTAATCGTTAATAGGTATATAAAGTTTTTAGGATACTTTGCTGTTATAATAATAATTATAGTAGCAGAACTGGCAGACCTGTTTTTAGAATAGTAGCTCTTATTTAGTACGCTAAGGGGAATTATATCTAACAGAGGCACCGTATTTAATAGTGCATTTTGGTCTTTATTCTGTCTCTTATTAAAAATACGGCAAAGGATAAGTATTACCTTTTACCCGCAAATAGATGGGTAAATAGAGCGTCTAAATGCGTTATTGGAACACTACCTCCACTGCTATATTAATTATTAACAGGATAATTAGACATTATAATTAGCTCTAGCGTAGCATATATATAATATAAGCATCTATAATAGTATAAAAATGACCCCTTATAAAGCATTGTTTGGGGTAAAAGCAAATAACCCCTAGAACGTTAAGGATATTGTTTCTAAAAGAGAGGCACTAGCGGCGTCTAAAAGAATTAAGCAAATAAGAATTCGTAGAGAGGAACTTAAAAAGCACTTGCTAGACGCCTAGGCTGTATAAAAAAGGTACTATAACGAAAAATATATGCCGAAAGAATTTGAGATAGGAGACGAAGTCTTACTATTTATAAAAAATATCTAAATAAAACGCATTAAGAAGAAGCTGGATTACTAGTAGCTCGGACCCTTTAAGATAGTTAAGAAAACTAAAGGAAACTAAGCCTATAAATTGGAATTACCGAAATCTTATCTAATATATCCTATATTTTATATTTCCTTACTAAAGCTATACTGGAGAAGAGATAGTGTAGAACCGCCCCTACCTAGCAAAATTAATAGGGAACTAGAATAGAATGTAGAAGATATACTAGACTAAAGATGGCGCTAGAAGAAGCGCGAATTTTTAGTTTATTAGGAAGGATACTTTTAGGCGTATAATAGTTGGGAACCTAAGGAGTACCTTTAGCTGGGATATAACACCGTAATTAAAACCTTCCTAAGAACTAAAGGTAAAGACTTAGAAATGGTTCCGGATATACTATAGGTAAAGTAATAGGGAAGACCCTATAAATTAAAACTATAGGATTAAGTATAGGCATTAAGAACGGAAATGTTTCGCTATTATAATAGGGATCCTAAAATTCTATAAGAGGAAGCCTATAGAAATCCATAGAAGAACTACTAGGGATACTATTTAAAGAAGATACTGTATAAGAAGGAGTAGTAGCACTATAAGAAGTGGCCTTAGGGATTTAGCAAGATCCCCTAGGGATAAAAGAAGAGTATCTAGCCTAGCACCGGAGATATGTAGTAGAGTTAATGGTATAAAGAGGAGCAAAAGGATAGCCTATAAAGAATTAGAAATTTTAAGGAATTATAAGGCACCTATAGGAATACTACCCGTTTATTATATATGGGGATTATAATAGTGCACTACGTTTATATAGATTGTTACCGAAGCTTAGAATAAAGGTATCCCTAAAGTATAAAGTTAATTCCCAATAATAGGGCATCCTAGAGGCACCCGAGAGGCACTATATAAAGCTATTTTATAAAAAGGAAAGAGCTAGGTAATAACTTAAATACTAACAGCAATAACAGGAGCCTCCTCTTCTATCTTAATGTTATTATTAATAGTATTATTAGCTCCTTTATCCCTAGAAGCATTAGCACTTCTATTAATATTCTTCTTAGAATAATAGGTACTAGAAGGACTAGCATAGGCGGGAAACTAGCAAAGAAAACGTTTATCTTAACCTTTGTTGCTATCCTTAGTATCCCTAGGTTCTAAATTGGCGTCTAAGCAGAGATTAAAGAGATATTAGCTAAAGGAGTTAGTATAGTTCCTAAGTAAGTTACTAGAGAAACTTACCTGGCTAGAGTAGCCCGCGTAAGAGTATAAATGTTATTATTAATAAGGATAAGCTGTTTGTATATACGCTTCTAGACACTATATATCTAAGAACATTACGTCTCTATAGTAATGGAAACCCTTATAAAATTAAAGAGTCTGTAAGTAAGGGAAGACACCTTCTATCCCCGCCTATTACTATTAAAATATCGGCGGAAATCTTAGATAGCGCGTTAGAGCCTATAAGTCTTATATATATAGATAGTAAAGATCTAGTATAATTAGCGAAATCTAGAATAGGATAGAATGGGAAATACTAGAACGTAGGTTTTTCTCCTACTATAATAATAAGAGCACTTAGATTTATTTTTACTAGAGTAAGGTATCTTATAAACGTAGGAAGAATCTTACGTAAGAGTATAAACGCAGCGACAATAGTATTTTAGGGAAACTGCTGTAGGAGTAATAGACGCTGTCTAGGGCGTCACTGGGAGATTAATAATACTGCCGCCGGTTTAGGGACCATAAGCCATTATAAAAGAATACTCTAAGAAGTTAGTATTATTATAAGAAGATAAGGTAGGAATCCTATTGCTTATAGACGTGTTATAAGAAGAGAATAAAGCAGCTATAAAAAAAATAGCTAGAGATATGGAAGCTAAAAGCGGAGATATAGAGGAAACAGTCTGCTAAAAGATAAGATAAATAGTGTTATTAATAAAAAGACGCGTAAGAGGCGACAGCTTATAAACTGAAAGAAAATTAAAATAAAGATGTTATTATTAGAATCCATTTTAGGTAAATAGGGATAGTAGCTTATAGACGCGTTGTATAGAACAACCTCTAGATTAACTTATAATAAACTCTTATAATAAGAAAGGTAAATCCTATCTAATTTTTATTATTATTATTTTAGTTCCATTACAAAGGCATTATAGGGAACTATGGTAGGAAAAAAGTAGAGGAACTAAGGACAAAGTAAGGTTCTATGCTAGTGAAGAACTAGCTATAAGCCGCATTATAGAGTACCTTTCTACTAAGAATTTCCCTAGTGGTTTTAGCTGGAACTTTATAAAAGCTTAGTAGAGGCGAAGTCTTAGAGGACTAAGACCCTTAAAGGGGAGGCAATTGTAACGGAATTCCCTAGAAGGTATATATTAGATAAGACAGAAGGAGGTCTCATCTATATTCTAGAAGGAGGTCTCATCTATATTCTAGAAGGAGGTCTTACCTATATTCCATCTACGTCCTAAAAGACACGGTTAGACAGATAAGGGGCAAAGGGTTTTGCTAGCGTTTTAGAAAGATTATATAGGGAGCTGGTTCTCCTCTAGAGAAGAACTAGCGATTAGTCTCTAAATAGAAGTGGTTAGAAGCATTTGTCCTTTAATATATGAAACTTATTCTACCTTTAACTTACCTTCTATTTACCTTTAACTTACCTTCTACTTACTAGTAACACTGTTGATTAGATAATTATACGTTCTGGTCAGGCTGGCCTCTTATAGTAGCTTAAATAATTATCTATTAAAAGTAGGCGATATTACTATATTTTACCGCTAAAATATTCTATAATATATCTTATATATTTATTATAATATTTAATATAATATAGGCCTAAAGAGTTATCTATTTACCTACTAGGGGAGGTAGCTTATATATATCTATAAAGGCCCCTATTTTACTTACTAATTTAATACTATTCTTTCTAGTAGTATTACGCCTTTTAAATTAAAAAGTTAGGTAGTAGAGAGCCATTAGGGTAAATTGTCTTAATTATAAATACTATTCTATAAGTGCCTAGCTATATAACTTTTTAATTTTTTAACCTCTCTCTATACGCCTTACCCGATATAATTACTTAAGACACCGCTATAAGGCCTAGTATTACTCCTTTCTTATTAAAGTTATAAATAAAATTTAAATACTTAACTTAATATTGCTTATATACGGCATAAAAGAACCTATACTAATTATATATAACTGCCAGATCGTTATTTTAAGCTCCCTAGTAGTTAAGCTAACGACTTAATATAGTACTAAGACTGTGGTGTTGAACAAATCTCTACCCCTAATACTTACCTACGGTTCGGCCTTTTCCTAAAAGGGGATAAGCTAGTTTTAAAAGCATATTAACCTTTAACGGAAGGCCCTAGGATTAGCATTCGTTAATCCATCTAATAATTTACTCTTCTTATAAAGGATGCAATAAGCTGGGGTAAGCTTTGTATCGTGGGAGACGGCTAATAAGACTGTTTAACGGTAGATCTAGGTACTCTATGGGCGCCTAAGGCCTTGCGAATCGATAGCTCAACACCAGAAGAGACATCCTATATAACAATTTATATGGTGGTTTCGGCTTTATAAGAGGGCAAAGATTAATTTAGCATTGTGTAATATGCTAAGACTTTTTGGTTTTGGTGTAATTTGCTATGAAATAAAAAATGGTAAGGCATATTCTTGGTGGCTCGCTACGTGGGGTGGCTCGCTTCCCGGTCAGCTACGTTAATATATTGTTGGTGGGGCAGCGAAGCGCTCGACATCGATGCCTACATATGTTACGCGCTCCGCTGAATCATCGTATTTAGGGTTTTCGGAGATCGCTGTTGCGGGTTTGGCATCGAGTCCGCAAAGGCCGGCGTTATTGTAAGGCGTATCTGCTGTGAGAGAGATGAGATAATCGATAGCTCGTCCTCACGTTCGGGTTGTGGCTTAGTCTACGTGTGCAACTGCGTATGGCCCACCATACTGCGGCTGAAACTCAGCTGTCCCGCTGCGTCCCCATACCTGCCTACTGCAAACCCAATCAACATATTAAAAAGGTGTGCATCGGCCATTTCTGCAGCTGCCCTAGAGTTCTCCCGTGTTTGAGAAGTACCTGATTTCGTTCCTGTCCAAGACATCTGTTTGGCGATGGCTGATGGTCTTGGTGCCGCTGCCTCAGTTGTGGGCATTGCCGGAGCGGCTGTCCAGAGTGTCCAGTTCCTTTCTGCCACAATTGATAACATTAAGGATGCGCCTGACACTATTCGGAATATAAACCTCGATCTACGAGCAGTCGAGCCCGTTCTTCGTAAATTGGATACGGCGTCTCAAAGCGATGGCTCACAGATCGTCCTCAGCGCCGAGGTCAAGTCCGCTGTGGAGAACTGCAATAGAGCATGTACAGGCTTTCAAATGCTACTCAGTGGCTGGATGAAGCATTCGACCGAAGAGAAGATATTCTGGGCGGATAGATGGAGAGTGGGTCTCTTTAGGCAGGAAAGGATAAAGACTTTCAGGGCCCAACTTAGCGACTGTAAGAGTACGCTGAATGTGACGCTTCAAACGGCCCACATGTACGTGTGTCCTCCTATAGAATACCGAAACGTATTTATGTGAAGGCCTCTGGCTGACGCGATGGCAGTCTTACATCGATCCAGCAGGGGTATTTTATGAATGAGATGAAGGATATGATGTTGCGGCAGAATGAAGCTGCCATTCACCGAGAGATTCACCGAGCGGAAAGCGAACGATCGGCTATAGAGAACAGCCTACAGCAGCTGCCAGTCAGCAGCACTCAACCAAGTGAAGAAGCAGAGCTGAGCAGACAGGAACTGCTCCAGGAAATACAGAAACAGAAAGCCTCTAATGATAGTTTCCGGAGGATATGTGAAGAGGCGCTCTCAAGGACCGTCTATGAACGTACAGGACAGAAGATCAAAGGTGTTAGGGCGACAGATGACAGTACGGCCCTGGCAGGATTCGTTAACATAACAGGTGAAGGGTTGAAGATTAATCAGGATATTTCGGATGTCACCGCCGACAAGAGGAGCTTTGCAGCCGCTGGAGTTATTATGAACATGGACTTTAAGGATCTGCGACCACCTAACAGGCTTTCTAACAACACCACGGGCTAGGCAGAAGTAGATAATAACACCTAGGGCGGCTCACTTTCTTTTCTCTATCCTTTGAAAAGGAGCTCAAAGCTCCTGATTCAGAATTCAACTTAATCTGAAGGCTTTAGATCGCACACACCCGTGCGATTTATAAAGCCACAGACGCATGACAAATCAGGGAGGAACGCGCTTTTTCTGCCGGACTTTCAATTCAGATATGACGTTTTCGCAACCGAACGGCCCTAAGTCCTTTTAACTATCACCAAGTAGATCTTATAAGTGCAGCATTGACATGAAAGAGGATATGAAAGCAGCGTGTGAACACTAGATCATCACTTTGGCGAATGTAGACCCTCCGTAACGAATATGATAGCCCACATGAATATTATACCCTAATCTAAGTATCCCTTGCATTGTTGTTTACGTCCAATAAATTGTGGCCCGTGCGCACCAATCAATAAGCTGCATTCCTAGGCGGTCAATCGTTCTGCCACATCACTAAAAGTCTTAACTGAAGCTACGAATATATTGAAATGTTGGTGTATATTACATATAGACACTTATTCCTTGGTGTTGAGCCGATCTACGTGCTCCTGCTAACACGGGCCGACTTTATAAAGTGGTATTCGACAGAGTCTACACCCGTACGTTATTCTTGGTGACCTTTGAGGTCTCTTAAACTCCTTACTATCGCGCGACCTCTTTGTTGTATTCACTGAAAGCTCGCAGAGAGGCTTCCTACTTAAAGGTTTCTTAATTTAGCTCTTTCTTTCTGCCTCTAAGCATGCAGAGCAAGTCATTGGCTTTATATTAATTTTAACTGCCTTATATCTATGATGTATCGCCGGGTACCACTATATTTAATCTATAGAGACCCGCGCATAATTGCTTTAAGGTATTTAGGTAGAAAGCTTAAATAGAGAGTTTATAAGTTGTTTAAGGAACTTCCTATAACCACTTTATTTTAGCCAGCCGTTGGTAGAGTAGGAAGATAGCTTATAGTAGTTGGTAACAATTATATTAAGGAGGAAGTAGAATAGAGACTTCTAAGTCTTGCGGTAATGTTGGAGGGAGCTATAATAAGATCTTATCTAATTAGCAGTATTAACGCCTTTTATATAGTAATTGTAGAGGTTAATAAATAGCGGAATCTATAATACCTTAACTATATTACTGCTAAAGATCTTCTAAGTTATTGCAGCACCGGTAGAGGTCTTTGCAGGGCGTTGTCGTGGCCATTTAATTGATTGAAATCCTGCGATAGATGACGTTAGATACTATTTTTGGTAGCAGAGCCTCATCTTAAGTTTAGGTAAACTTACCGTTAAGGACCGTACTTATAAACAGTACTATATTTAAATCTTTCTAGGCAAATTAAGCAACCGTAGAGTCTTTAGAAAGCTCTCTATATAAGGAACCCTATAGTATCTAGTTGTTGAATACCAATTTAAGCTCTGCAAGGGAGGAGCTAATTTACTTAATTAGAGCTCTATGCTGGGCCTTAACTTCGCCCGAAGCCTCCTCCTGCTCCTCCCGCTTTGTTTTAGTAGTGCGTACAGTCCCTAACGCGCCAATTCCGACCTCTCGAAGCCGAGAGAGTAGCTTAACGCTTATGAATAAGTTATTAAGCCACACTATGTGTTTATTTGGTGGATAAAGTGGCTTGTTAGTAAGGTCGTCTCTCTATAATAGCAAGTCGAGTACTACTACCTGCGTTTTGGAAAAGCCTTCCTCCTTTATGTACACCTTATCCAGATTATATAGTCCTTTCTTATTACCTTTAGCGTGGAATATCTAGTTAAGAACGTAGCCTTAATTACCTAAAACCTAGATTTTGAAGCCCTCTGGCGTCGGCTTAGTAGGAATATTAACGATTTTAGGAGCCTAGCTAGTAAACCGTTTAATTATCTTATTGACGGCAAGGTATATACTAGGGGTATAGAGCTTCCTATAGAGCACGCGCAGGTGCTTACTAAGGTCCCATATCCTTTTAAAAGTATTCCGGAAAGCTTCGTTATTATCTTCTTATAGTTTGGTATAGTAGAAGTAGCGGTTAATCTGGTGAAATCTATTAAGTCTAATAAAGTTCCGAATAATGTGTATTAAGCTATAACTAAAGTCTTTACGCCAATACTCCTTAATGCTACTTTCTATATATAGCCCTATATGAATTAGTACTGCTAAGTATGCATACAGCTCTGCCCTTAATATTGGCTTCCACTTCCGCGGGCGTCCCTTTGGAGTCTTATCCTCCGGAGTCTAGTAGAGCTCCGCGTTCCTATTTGTATACTCCACAAGTTAATCTAAAATTTCGTCTATAAAGAATAGCTTAAATAGCTATAGAGGGTCGCTATTATTAATATTGGAAGGAAGATTCGGCTTGCTATAGGTATTTTTGTTCTTAATAGGAAGAGGTTCGAAATTAGGTAAGGGCTAGGGCTCAGGAGGAGGGTTTCGAGACTTCTGAGACGCGTATTTTGGGTGTTGGGTATAAGGAACAAAGTCTATATCATTACTTTCACAATTGCGCACCATGATTGTAGTGTATTTGATTGATGAAGCTATAGATTTACAACTTGACGCGAAGAAGTTTCGATGTTCTTGATCGCGCGCACGGGCCACATTTTATATCACATCAACAATGCAAGGGATAATATCTCCATACTGGTACACACCGACGTAAACTCGCCTATCCCTTATCCTGCCGGGCAGATGGTCCGTGCATAACAACAGAATCAAAACAACGCGTTGATAAGTCAAAACAATCCAACGATACCTTCACGCAGGTCCTTCGCGAAGTGTCTAACCCACCAACTCTATCTCTAGGCCCTTGTTTACTGCCACTAGTAGTCTATGCTAAGGCGTCTTCTTTCCTATCGCTGTTATATCGGTGGCTCGTAATATAGCCGTTTGTCGCTAGAATGACCCGTCACAAGTTAAATGCTTTGCCGCGAAAAGTACCACCGACCAAGCGAAGAAGGGTAGAAGGTTCTCAGATAGAAGATCCTGCCCCCTATAATACAGATTACTTAAGCAAAGTATGTGGGTTCGTTCCTACCGGGTTGCGCAGCTTTGTTCTAAGATAGACAACTCTAGACACTGGCCAGCCTTTCGGACCATATCACAAAAAAGGCGAAGGCAGATACCGAACAGATTCACACCATAGTTGTTACTCTTGACCTCTACGTCAAGTCCCTCGCGGATACCTACCACATTAAACTCCCCAAAGGCTTCCGACCGCGAGTTCTGCCAAGTACTGACAACGAGATCGAACCAACCGCTGAAGACAGCAGCGAAGAAAATACAGACATTAATGAAGACGCAGGCGTGGGCAGTAGTAGTAATGATGTGCAAGGCGGTAATCCTACCGCTAAACATGACGGCTGCAGCGATAAGCTTGAAAAAATCAGAATGGCACTAAGTGCAGAGGCCGATAAAGCCGCACTTGAGATCGCACGGGATAAGTTTTACAAAAAGCTCGAAAAGCTAGAAGTCAAAGTAACTAAGGACAACAAAGTCGAGCGGCAGAGATTTAGCAAGAGCGAAGCCGTGGAGATTACCAACTTCTTTTTTGCCGACATGATGGGGCCTAAAGCCGCAACACGTCTTCAAGCATTGCTACGGAGCTATACTGCCGACTATAACGATGGGATTGATAGGGGCGCTGGGGCGCGAGCGGAAGCAGCGGCTAAAGACGAGGCTAATATTACAACGGTGCGGAGCTTCTTTGATGCCTTTGCCCGTACCCAGCGTTCACGGCCAAATCTACAAGGTGGACTCGCCGCAATGGAGCAGATTATATTACACGTTGAACTTCTTTCTCAATTTAATCGGCTTAAAACCCTGGCCGCCGCCAAAGACACCGCTCTGTTAAACTTTCTCCGGGATTCGGGCTATGAAACTAGCCGTGGGCTAGGGTGGCGGTCGTGTGTCGTTAACTTCCTTGCTAATTCGATCCATGTCTCTCCCTCCGTTCTACAAAACACATGTCAGATGGCCCAAGGCGTGATGGCCTTGACAGAGATTTTCGGCCCTGGTATTATCCCTGTTCTACCCCCTAACGTCATGACTAGGTAAGCTTACCCTACTCCTCTTTAAATCGTTGCTAAACGTGCCAGGCTAAACCGCTGGGGAAACCAACGGATGGCCTCCGTGTATAGCCTGCTAAAGACGCAGGCGCCTTTCATTGGCCCTATATGCACGCTGCTGGAGGAGCATCTATATCGGCCCATCAAAGCTGGCCAGCCCATTGCAATCGGGCAAATCAGGACAGGCATTGAAAGACCTCTTTTGGAAAGGATTAGTGAGGCAGTGGGAGAAGGTAAAGCACCTGATGCTAATCCGGAAGGTACAGCCGCTGGAAAGCAACAAGGTGTCATTGAAACTAATCAAGGTATATCTAATCTGTCTAAGGACAGCAGTTGATGAGACTGAGGTTGATACGGACGGCGGGGATGAGGAAGGCGCGGCAAATGCAGAGGGCAAAGTGGATAGGGAAGGTTGATGCTAGAAGAACTTCGGCTGGAGTGAGGCTAAAAAGTATGGTTCTTATGGCAATTATTAATTACACTACTATCATGCCTTATGTCGAGCGGCTCAGCTCTAAAGATTAAGCCTGTATATCAATTTTGTATAAGAATCAAGTAATATCAAAAGCTTTAAATTCCTAAGCACGACTCCTTGATTCTATTAGTTACCTCTTATAGATAACCGCAGGGCCCATTTCAAATGACCCTCCGCACTCCGTTTTCTTGTGCCCACCATATCAACACACCACTCGAGGAATGCGTCAAAGCACTGATCCGGGTTTTCTTCGTAAGTTTACCAATTCCTCTTGGTGAAACCTTTTAATTCTGCAAAAAACTCTTCAATAAGATTCAGATCTGGTGAGTAAGGAGGCAATATAGCAATTTCACACTAGCATCAGAGCACATTTGCTCAATTCGTTTGGTGTAATAGAACGACGCATTGTTCGTTACAAGGATAGACTTCGGTTCTGAGCTGCTCAATGAGCTTTTCGAAAACGACGCTATCTGTGGGACCCCTAAATACGCGTGCCAGAATAACCCCATCCTGAGTATATGCGGGAAGAATTTGATATCGTTGCTCACGGTGATAGCGAGCAATCTGTACGGGAGTCACCAAGAGGAGACCATCCAGTTCGTCTGAATCTAATCCGTTTGTCGTACCCAGATTCGTCCACACGAACCAGGTGGTAGGAACGAGAGACTGACAAATTGTAGAGGTAGAGGTCTTGTAGATCAGGGTTTGCTCCCTAGCTTTTCGACGAATCGTTTTCTTAGATCAACGAATGGAAGGAAAAGTTCTACTTATAGTTGGGGTAGTAACTAGGACTTCAAATTCGTCCCACAAAAAGACCGCCATCTCACCAAGGTATAGCTCAGGCTTTTCGAGTAGGTATTCATGCAAAGTGTCAAGTATGGGAGGTGTGATAGATCGACGCCGTCCGACGCCGTTTGAAGGGGCTTTGGTGGCGCCAAAGGAACAGGGGTTCGAGCGGATTCTTTTGATAGATCGAATACTGCAACCCGCAGCGTCCGCCATTCGCGCGCTGGTGAGCAACTTGCTAAGAATCATATCGCGAATTATTTCGTGCTGCGAGTCGGCAAGGTTCGGCGGTATGATAGGCACCCGGTTGCCTCTTAGGTTTAGTGGACGGTGGCCACGCGTGTGGAGCTCGCGATGGAGCTTCCGGGCTCGCAATCTTGGCATTCTGCAGACTTAGAAAATCCCGAAACATATTACATTTAAGTTCGAAATTTTCTATCAAATTCCCAATGTAATTATACTTGAATGGGTTCACGCGTCCACAACGTGTTTATTAAAGAAATTACGTTCTTGTTACTTATTTGTCAAGCTCTGCCACGATTATAAGTTAGGTTAGTTAATAGAGCCTTATATAAGTTAAGAAGTCACCTACGTCTGCGTGAAGTATATTTTACTTGCTGAGTCGCATGTACTATACATTAAGAGGCTCCTAGCACCACTGCCAACGCTCTACCGTATTTAGTAAGACGCTTCCCAGGTCATCGAGTGGGGCCAAAATTCAAAGAGTGTGCTCGAGGGCGAAACCGATTTTGCAATCCACTATACTGTAGGGATTAAACACGCAGGCACCAATAAGGGGTTTTGCAGGATATGAAGATATTTGAATTGTCTCGGAGGATTGTGAGAGTTTAACGGCAGCAAAGACGATAGCCCAACGCCACACATCAATAACACATTGGTCAGGTGGAGCTAGTAGGAGATAGGAAAGCGGGAAGGCTAAAACCAGACTAGTAGAAGGTTTTTCAGGCTTGAAGGACAAAGGAATGGTTTGCTGGACACCTGAAGCTGGGCGGACGCTTAGGAACTTAAAACACCGTACGAGTCCCAGGCGAGGGTGAAATGAATGTTATGCCCGGAGGTGTGATATACCGAGGGAAATCGAGAGAGGCCGGGGATTCAAGCTTTCCAAAATCCAGACATGGCTAGGGCGTTCCACTGGCCTTGATTGGTGGCGCGCGCACAGCAGATCGGAGCGCTCTAATTTAGAAGGGTCTTCGAGGGTCTAGAATGTCGAAAAGAGCCGCACCCGTAGACCAGACAAGAGGAGGAAACTACAACGTCCTGTTGCCCGCGATTTTGGCGGGCTCGAAGTGTGGATGCTGGGTTTCCCATTCCCTCGCCATCCAAATCAGCTTAGCCAAGACTCCACATGAAAGTCTGGGGTTACCACCAAAGGCCTCCAGCTAACGATAGCTTGTTTAGGTAGGAACCTCCCCCGCTGCCCTGAGTTTGCGCGGTCAAGGCTTTGTCCTTCTTCCAACCGCGCTAGTAATCTCCGCATCCAGGGGTATTCATTCCCGGCGAGTCAGAGTAGAAACATCTCGGCGTGGCCGACATGTCAAGGTTTGGAGAACAGGCCAAGAAGAAACGCTCAGCATTTGCTGTATTTCCTCGCAGGTGATCAGGGAAGCGATTATGACTTTAAGGTGGGTCTCGCAATGAACCCATGATACTTTAATCAACCTTCTCTACTCGAGTTTAGTGTCGTCGAATGGAACTCGACATGATACTTTAATCAACCTTCTCTACTCGAGTTTAGTGTCGTCGAATGGAACTCGACATGATACTTTAATCAACCTTCTCTACTCGAGTTTAGTGTCGTCGAATGGAACTCGAGAGCGTTAGGGAACTGTATGTAGATGGCAATATTCGGGGAGTTTGTTTATCGGCACTGAGCTAAACTGGTTTTGCTCTGCTGACGGTTGCAAGTGTGCGACTTCATCTGACCTGCAGGGTCGTACGTTGCACATTGCCCAAGGCGGAGTCTGTTCTCACCAGTCGTCGGATCAAGTAGCCAAGGATTGGTAGTTAAAAATCAAGTAGTGGGTCTCTGGGTGGAGTGACTGAGTGGCGCTCGGGCGGCTGACACCAGCGGCTCGAAAAAATGCCCAAGTTCAGTGGAGCCCACGGCGGGATGCACGATGGGACCCTGCCAAGACGCGGCTCAACTGCCCTCCATTTTAGGATTGGCATCGGGACCATCATGTCTAGGCATATTTGATATTCACTCTCAAGGTATCCAGACGGAGCAAACTCCATGGGCTTATGGATGCTTGTCACTTCATGTCCCGATGATCCAATAAGCTCGTTACCGCTCTCCGGACCCTTGCAGAAATGGTTGTTCTTGTGCAACAACTATATAGATTGGTGTAGATCCCCTAACGTAGGTGACAGGGTTATGACGGGTGTCAGAGTTATGACGGTCGCGTAACACCGCCTGCCGTATTAGGCTTAGCACTCACCCAATTCAGTATTCTGCTGCCTCGACTTTCCAAATCTCGTCTTCCCCCTGATTGTTACTACTTAATTTAAATACTTATTACCAATGCTCCAATGCCCCGCTGGCCTCGCAAACCTGATTCGGATGAGAAGATAGATATAGCTATTACTACCTAGAATTTGGGCTACTATAAGAGCAAGGAAGCCTGCGCAAAAGTATATAATGTTAACCCGAATACATTTCGCAGGAGGATCGACTAAAAGCAGCAGTCCCATAAAGTCGCCTATAATAATTAACGACGTATTTTATCTTCTGGCAAAGGTGTAATTATTTAATATTATATATATCTTGCTAAAGGCGGATTTCCATGTTGAATTAATACTGTTTAAATAATAGCAACAACAATCTACCTGCGCGAGTATTGGAGGATCCCTCGCCTTTAGCCACCCCCCCCACTAAGTAAATAATGGGTATATTACTTTTTAAATTAGCAGGAAGAATTGCGTACTTGCTATATACGTTTAATTAATTAAAAACGGGCTATGGCTGGTAATAATCCCGCCCTAGTTATAAGTTTCTTTATAGACTACGCTAATGTTAAGACTTAATATAATATTGCAGATATTAATACTTAGAATATAGATAAGACAGGCTTTGCTATAGGCTTTACTTATAGCGCTAAAGTAGTTATACTACGCGGTAATATAAGTAACTTTAAGATGATTAATGGCTTAAGGGAGTAGGTGAGCTAGATTAACGCAATTAGTATATACGGCCAGACTATACCATTATTTATTATCTTTAAGGGACGGTAGTATACAGACTTACTATAGCAGGAGGCTATAAGCGCTGTAGGCGACTATGCTATTGGAATGTTAGATAATAGATAGTTAAATTAAGAACTCGGTATATAGTAGCTGCGCCATTTTAAGCACTATACTTGACGTATACGCAAATGGAAGGCCCTTAGTAAAGGCCAGGATGATAACTATATCTACGGTTATCAAATGCTTATTATAGACGGCCATAGTAGTCACATTAATCTTAAGTTCGTATAGTTCTGCGAAGATTATAAGATTATACTAATCTGCCTGCCACCTTATTTAATATACCTTTTACAGCCTCTGGATCTTATAATATTCTTATAACTTAAGCAACTCTACTTATCTAAAGTTAACAAATATACAACGTGGGGTATTACTAAAATTAATAAGGAATATTTTCTAAGGATTCTAGGCGAGATCCGCCCTTAGATATATATACCAAGACTAATTAACAGCGCCTTTAAAGCCACAGGCCTTCTTCCTTATAATCTAGATAAAGTACTTAAGCGCTATATAAATCCTTCTATGCCCTCTTAACCTTCTACCCCCTTATCCTCTATACAGCAAGCAATAATCCTATTCTTACCTTTACACCCCTATACCCCTAAAAATCGCGATAATCGTACACGGTACGCCTATACAATTCTCCATCCTAAAACTATACCTAAGGTAATAGAGGTAGTAGTAAAGAAACTAATGATATATATGGAATTATGCGAGGATTAGGAATATCTTCTATAAACAGAAAATAATGAGCTTCGGTAGGCCGCTGTAGAAAGGAGGGTAAGGAAGGAGCGTAAGCGCCAGGTCCTCTCTACTGGATTAGTACTTACTACAGACTTAATGAGAGAAATTGTCGCTAAATAAGAGGCCGCTAATTAAGCCAAAGAGGACGCTAGAATATAGAGGGAGTAAGATAAGGAGAGGAGGGAGAATATAGCAGCGCTTAAAAAGGAGCAAGTAATAGCGCGGAAGGAAGCTCGCTCTGCTGCCTCTACTACTAAAAAGATTGCGGAATAATACTAAAAGGACGCTTGGGCGGCAATAAGATTAGCAAAAAAGGCGCGTAAGGCTTTAGATTTAGCCACTAATATCGCAAAAAAGAAGAATACGTTGAAGGCCCGAGACGCTGCTGCCGCTGCTGCTATATTAGCGGCAGCAGCAGAAGCAGATTAAGCTACAAAGAATACGCTAGCGGAATCCTTTACTGCTACTTATATAGCAGCTGCAGCGCATTATAAAGAATTACTTGCGGCCTCTAAAAAGGTTATAGAAGAGGGTGAGCAGATAGAGGAGACGCTGGAAGATAAGCTTATTAATAAGCCTATTGAGGACTTTGTATATTCAAGCGACGATAAGGCGCTAGATGAGGATATATATATGCGGCTGGAGGACTAAGGAGCCCTTATTAGCCCTCGCCTCTAGTAAATATCTAAATAAGGTGATTTATATATAAATATAAAGCTTCATTTTTTAGGATAATAAAAGAAACTGCGGGATGCTGTAGGATGAATTTTACTGCTAATTTACTATGGTTGGGCCCATCCGGCAGAATTTTGGTGTTCCTAACCGTTATAACTCTGACACCCGTTATAACCCTGTCACCTACGTTAGCGCAATGTTTAGCTCTCAGCGGCCTTGGACCTTGTTGCTGCTCCTTTCTTAGCCTTGAGTTTGGCTTATATGCTTTACTTGACTTCCAAGTCGACCTGGACTATCGTGGACAACGCTCCTTGCGGTAGCCGAACCGTAAGGGCCTTCAAACGCGCCCTTCATTCACTATTATAACTGACACGTGAGAATTTAGAGCCCTAGCCCTTTGTAAATAATCCATACGCAAGGACTTCGATAATAGTAACAGTGTCCGACGTTGAGAATAGCTCTTTCGAGAAGACCGAGCCCACTCACGTTGATTAAGCTGGGAGAGGCGTTTCGGACGAGGTCAATCTGAACAGTAACAAAGACGCAAAGTGAGTCTCTCAACTTTGCGCCTACCTCACCCGCAGATCATTGCTGATCTCAATTTTCAAGGATCAAGAACCCTTTAGCCGGCATACCTCGCGATGTTTTGCTCGCTCAGGTTGATGAATTTGCTAGAGAACGGGACTTGACTGATATTACCGACCTTCTTAAGAAGGGAGCCCTTGTGGCCCAAGATCCTTCTAATTTGAACAACCTCTGGCTTGTTGGTTTGATCAATGCGGCTCCACACATCGCATCAGCATTGCTAGGATGCTGGCTCTCGGATCCGCTGAATAACTATTTCGGCAGGCGTGGGACGATCTTTGTTGCTGGCGGCTTCTGTCTATTTTCTGTGATTGGCAGCGGCTGCTCCCAAACGTGGTACCAGCTGTTTATTACTCGTATCCTACTCGGAATTGGTCACTTTCCCTTAAATTCTCCCGTGGCTCGTTTTCAATGTCTAACTCCATACAGGAATGGGCTGCGAGGCCTCGGTTGTCCCGATATATGCAGCCGAGAACGTTCCTGCTAGTATCCGTGGTGGCTTGGCCATGTCCTGGCAGCTATGGACTGCCTTCGGCACTTTCCTTGGATTCTGTGCTAATCTCGCAGTATACAACGTTGGGAAGATTGCATAGCGTCTCCAACTAGGTTCAGCCTTCATTCCAGCCGTCCCGCTCGTTATTGGCATATACTTCTGCCCCGAATCTCCTCGCTGGTATATGAAGAAGGTATTTAGGATGACCCCGCACCTGTTGAAGGAAACGACTAACCTATATGTTAGGGTAAATATGCCGAAGCTTTCCAATCTCTCTGCCGGCTTCGGAATACGCCACTCCAAGCCGTTCGTGACCTTTACTATGTTCATGCTCAACTGATCGGAGAAGCTGCAATCATTGGCAAGAGTACCTACTTGACCCGTTTTGTGGAGCTTTTCACCATCCCGCGTGTGCGACGTGCTACTCTGGCTTCGTTCACCGTCATGATTGCCCAGCAAATGTGCGGCATCAACATCATCGCCCCTTACAGTTCGACGGCCTCTAAGCAGGCAGGTAGTGATAGACTGCACGCACCGTTGGCGTCATTCGGGTTTGGGCTGGTTAACTTCGTCTTTGCTTTCCCTGCCGTATGGACAATTGACATCTTCGGCCGTCGTGGACTGCTGTTGTTCACGTTCCCTAACATGGCCTGGACATCGCTCGCAACCGGATCGTGCTTCCTAATTCCTGAAAGTAGCAAGGCGCACTTAGGGCTTATTGCGACATTCATTTACCTGTTCGCAGCCTTCCATTCCCCTGGAGAAGGCCCCGTCCCGCCCACATACTCCGCCGAGGTGTTCCCTCTCTCACACAGAGAAGTCGGCATGTCCTGGGCGGTTGCAATGTGCTTGTTCTGGGCAGCAGTGTTGTCGCCGACTTGGCCACGCATGGTCGCGGCGACGACTCCAACCGGCGCTTTTGGGTTCTATGCGTAAGTTCCTCAATCCCGGTTATTTAAACCAATCAAGCTGATGGTAGCTGTAGTGGGCTCAACGTTACTGCCTTGGTAATGATCTTCCTCTGGGTACCAGAAACCAAGCAGCGAACCCTAGAAGAACTCGACTATGTATTTGCTGTGCCTACGGCCAAGCACATGAAATACCAGGCTACGAAGGCATTATTCAGCGGTACCTTTTTAGAAATAAGAACGCTCGGCTTGAGCCGCTCTATAAATTTGACGAGCACCTTGCGAGCGAGCAGGCGAGGGCAGTTAGCGCAAGCGCAGGCGTGCGCAATCGGAGTGTAAGCCATCAGGGGAAGAAGATTTGAGTATTCTCGAGAGGTATTCGTGGAACTTCGAAGGAAGGTTAATGAGTTCAATTCAGGAAGGTCAGAAGCGATGTCCTGTTAATATTTATGTATCAAATTGACAATATTCGAAGCGGCCCCTTACCTATTATGAAAGAATTGTTCAATACTCCCTTCCTACATTAAATCGTCTGTGGTAATTGTCATATCCTTGACACACTAAGATCTTTCATAGAATGAAAGAAAGAAAGGATTTAAAGGAATTGCAAAATATAGGTACGTAGGAAGATAGAACGGTTGCAATAGGTATAGTTGGTTGTCAATAACGACGGACGCGTTCTATCTCTGCATCGTATTCATAACATACAGCCAGACTCAAAGTAAAGATGTGGTCTTCCAGCTCCGTCAGAGACATACTCACAATTTCGGGCTGTCTACAATCTCTCCCTCTCTTCCATCGGTACCCCTATGTCATTCTCTATCCGCTCGGTGTGGTCCGCCAAAAACGTCCCCTTCCTAAACTGGAAGCGTACAAAGATGACCTTTGGGGGAGGTTGTGTGAAGAAATTTTGTCTCCAGGAGGCGTCTTTCTGGCCGATATGATGGTATTCTTTCGACCGGTAGGCATAGGTGACTACCACAAAGCTGCCGATTGGCCTCGATTAGACCGATTGGAGCGCATGGGGTTGATATTGAAGAGGTCGGGGCCTGGGGGATCTGCTTTGGAACCGGTGAGAGAAATAGAAGGCGGCGGAGAGCCACGGACGCCATAATCACTTCGCGCCATCGAGGGCAAACGTGTCGACCGGGATCAGACCCGCGTACTTTGTCCCTAATGCCTACCACCCTATGACTCACCACCCTGCTACCTGCCACCCCCCCTTGTTCTAGTTGTGTAACACCCTGTTTCAGTTACATCCCCCCTATTTCCTAGAGCCACATTCAATAGACGAGGTCCTCATCCTTTATTGTCCGATCGACCAAACACGCTGAGATAAAAGTATGCTGACGGTGGGAAGCTGGAGAAGAATATGCTCGAGGAGCTCAGTAGTGTTGAAGGCCCATTGGCTTCGAAAACATGAACCATTTACTTTTGTTCGGGCTTTTTGATCCTCTCGTGCCTCCAATTTCTGCACATACATATCATCCACCGGAGGACCTTGTATTAAGTTTATCTCCCTAGCATACCGAATTCTCGGAATCTCTGAGGTGCAATTGCACCCCCGGGACATAATTGGGAAGAGCCTATTTTTGAACCCACTGAGTTGGAGATACAAGCTATGGCCTTGGAGCCGTTGCGGAAGTCCGGTGGCACAGGAAGAAGTGAACTGACAAGCATGATGACTGCGAACGAAGAATGAAAAAGATGCAGCTAGGATACTGATGTCGTGTGCGGATGCATATACGAGCATCCCTGCATGAGGTCATGGCTATTCTGTTTACAATAGTCTTTGCAGCGCCTGCTGAAGCCACGTGTAAAACCTCTTGATCTAATAAATTGGGTTTTTTGAGCGGGCCTACTTTTTAAGGACGCAAGGCGGTAGTAAAGCTTATTGATGGTCGGTAAGAAGCGATTCATAATTCCATTGCCGGAGATTGCATTTGTTTCGTATCTGGAGATGTAGTAAGTCGGTGAGGCCCTCAACCCATTCTTAATCATCACAATCACCCTGTCATCATCCGATGCACCTCCACTTCCGCTGGTATACTCGAAAGTCGGTTGATCGTATTTCTGGCCAATTCAAGTCTCATAAATAGAGGAAAGTGGAGGTACTTTAGCCGATGAAGGTGCTTAAACGCACGTTTCTGCGCTAGGTTTGCATGCAATTTTTGAGGTGGTATGATGGTTTCTGCAAACGTTCCTGTAAGAGGGTCGCCAATACCTCGGGCTAATACTGCACCATCCAACGCGCGTGGAAAGTATTCGCGATGCCTTGGAATCTAGTAGCTTCATTTTCTAGTACAGGATAGTCCGAGAGCTTGAGAACAGAGTAATTGGAAAATTTTCACGAAGCCGGAGTATTTCGACATGTTGCGACGGTACTCCCTGTGTCATGAAGTAGGGACTCTAGTCGGCCCATATGGCGGACTCCCAAGACTAGAAGCCTAGAGAAGCTTTTCCAAATTTATTTATTGGCTGCTCAACGAATTCGAGAACTCGAATTTAGGCCAGGCAAGCCTGGATTTGATGCGCGTGGCAATTGCAGTGGTTGGAATTATGTAGGGACCGCTAATTCGGAGCTATTGCAGTGCACATGTTTTCGTGAAAATTTTCGGGACGAGAGATGCCTTTTTTCTGTTTATTTTGGTGTGTTGTCCAATAGCCGTGTGACTGGTATCTGTGCTTTGCTTTATCTCATAAATCAGACGCTCCGTAGTAGATTTTAGTTACGGAGCAGGGGAAGCACGTTCCCCCCCTTTAACGGCTCCCTATACCCCCCTCCCAAAATCTTCTAAAGAGCGTCTGAGAGCTTATGGTCCTAGCTTTGGTGGTACTTGAATGTTTTAAGAGCCAACTTTCGTGTCTTTTTGTATACCATAACTTAGATATTCTAGTTATAATATATTTGTTTGATGTAATAGATTCTTTAAGTATTTATCTCCTTAGTTATATACATTATAATCCTATATTTATAATAATAAGGGGAGAGATACAGCGTCGCAAAAGGTAACCCTAAATTCTCAAATGCATCCAAATTTTGCGATTTTGGTAGATTTTAGACGGATTTTGGCCATAACGCGACCGACTGCCCATGTCTAATATTTTATATAATATAGCTACNACNTTNTTATTTAATGCAATANATAGAGAAGCTAAAGAGCTCCCACCTCGTAGTATTTTTATAATAACTAGACGTTATAAAAGGGTCGAGATACGGCAGTGAAAAAGGTGACTTTTGGTATGTTTTGACGCTCCGTTACCACCAAAGCGACGCCCATAAGCTCTCAGACCCTCGGTGGAAAATTCGTTGGTTAATAAGGAGCAGTATGCCCGCCCGTGCGCGTAGTGCACGTACCAACGGTCCACCGAGGGTCTGATTCATGAGATAAGCTTTGCTCAATTATCGGAAAATCTAGGAAGATATCACGTTTTGGCTGGGGCTGTGGGAAATCGGCGAGATATGCGTGGAGAACAGATCAAATTGGTGGTAAGTGCGGAGAGCGGAGTAGCCCAGATTGGGCTAAAAAAATTTCATAAAAAGCTCGCGCTATGAACTGAGCTTTTGGTCGTGACACGGCATGAAAGGCGTACTCGAGTAATTTCTAGCTTTCGGTTACATCATATTATCTAAGGGGCCGTTCGGTTGCAGAATCTTCTTGATCTGTGCGCCTTTTAGTGTTAACCGGTTTGTAATTAGTGGCGTCTACTACCATGACTCAGTTGAATCTGTAATTAAGTTGATCGATCGGTGAGGCTCCAGATGAGGCTCTCAGAATTTGACGTTGCACAATGAGTGATTAAATTTTGGTGAGCGATCCAAGCGATCCCGGCCTCTGCTACACCTCTATCGCGACTTTGGCATATGGTGTAGTAATGGAGTCTCCTACTCCTCCAGATCCTCAATCGACGTTTTCTACGCACAAAAGTTAAGATTATGACATCATAGAGGGGATGCAGTTGCGATAGCAGTATCGCAATCGAGGTGGGTAGAGTCGCCGTATCACTAAAAGTCATCAATCGGGCGCGTACGCGAGAGCTCCAGATTGATCTGATTTCTGAATCAGGAGCTTGGAGCTCCTTTTCAATCTGACGCTAAGAACCTTATTTCAATTACTGTATACGGTTTAGCTTGCAAATTTGACGCGGTTGCCGATCCGAAGGAGCTTCAGTTGCATCAGAATCAGATGTAAGCTTCAGATCGGCTATATTCTGGAGCCTCTAGATTGATTCTGAAGTTGCAACCGAACGGCCCCTAACAGAGATGGTTTTTTGCGGCCATACCTTATCCAGCCGTATGCATGTACTTGGCAACTCTTTTCAACTCGTACGGATAGATGTATTCTTCATGCTAGCCAAACTTCTTCCTATCATGCCTCACCCTTGAGTTTCTCCTCAATATCTTCCAAGTCCTCGGCAGAATCGATCTCAATAATCTTGCCTACCTCCGCAGTGTTACGCATAAGCTCCTTGGCACCAGCATACAGCATCCGCACCTCGTTGTTACATGTGACCGGTAGGTAGTATATCATGACATACGGCACGGACAAACGGCCGGAGGACTGGATAACTCTCGTGAGTGGATGTTCGGCAGGAGATGACTTGGTGAAGCCGATTCGCAGGACCTACGAGGGTAAGAGGATAACTCATGAGGACGAAACGCGGAGCATGGTCAGGAAGCCCATCCCCTAATTCTTCCATATTCGAGTAGACATCATCGTCAGCTTGTGATATCTCAAGCGTATTCTTGTTTATCTGGTCTGGCTCGAGGTACACGTATCAGCCTGTTTCGAGGAGCAGGGATCGGTAGTTGCTGTCTGCGCATTGTCGCGAAATAATTGCATCGAAGGGCCGCATGATGGTAAAGGAGTGTGCGTGCGTACAGATGACGGCCTGGGGGTCTTTGGCCCTTGAAGTGCCCAGTCGGAACTTGCGCAGCTTGTCTTTGGTCTCGGTGGAGAAGGTGTAGAGACGTGCCTCGGAGGACTGCAATATTCAGATCAGCCTCGCCGAAAAGTAGGAATCTTCAAGCCACCTTACCATTCTGATAGTAATGTCCGTGGAGGAGAGGGTGTTAAGGCTGCAGAAGTGCACGCTTGCAGGAGATAGGGCTGAGGAGCTGAATGCAATGAGGTCCTTAAGTCGGGGATGTCATGCGGGGCAGGCTAACGCATGACAGTTCTGACTCGCGCGGTTGGCGACAAAGACCTCTTGAACTCTCTATTTCATGCAGCCGGCAAATCACACGCTCAACGCAGCCACCTCTTGAACCTCCCATGTTTGGCAGACTGAATCAGTTGGTTAGACATCTCTCTCGGCCCCTTCCGAATTACGTACATCTATCTGCTGCAAACCCCAGAGTCGGATTGGTGAACGGTGTCACCTCGTCCACAACGTCGCCAGCCATGGCCGCAGAAGGAGGGCACGGCAAAGGGCTGATACACACAGCGGCGTGCTTAATTATAGGAGATGAAGTGCTAGGCGGCAAGG
Source organism: Cenococcum geophilum 1.58 (assembly GCF_001692895.1). Classification (NCBI taxonomy): domain Eukaryota; kingdom Fungi; phylum Ascomycota; class Dothideomycetes; order Gloniales; family Gloniaceae; genus Cenococcum; species Cenococcum geophilum. Next base: position 831,085 of record NW_027137587.1, read on the forward strand.
TCAATAATTGTGGATTGTGCGTAGGAGGGCCATTTGCTAAGGCGTGCGTTGCAGACTGTCGACACAAACTCAGCGTACTTCGCTAAGTTCTGCTTTTCCTTGGGCATCAACCTCAAAAGGATAGAAGTTATCGCCGATGATGAAGACGAAATTGTGGAGGCTACGCGGAGGATGTCGACGAACTACGACCTCGTTGTGACATCAGGGGGAATTGGTCCTACGTAAGTGCTGGCAATACTCATGCGGTGCAATACAATTGCTAAGTGCGGGACTGCACCACAGACACGATGACATTACATATCAATCAATAGCTAAAGCTTTTAATCTGTCTTTGAAACTACACGAAGATGCATTTGCCAGGATGAAGCGGTTATCAAAGCCCCATCCCTCACAACCAAACTTTGACTGGGAGACGCCATCTGCTGCTCTTGCAGCAAAGAAGCGTATGGTGGAGCTGCCCATAAATGATTCTAAGTCATTGGAGGAACAAGTAGTGTTTGTGGACGAGAAGCTCTGGGTGCCGATTAGCGTTGTGAACGGGAATATCCATATTCTCCCGGGCGTGCCTAGTTTATTTCAGAGCATGCTGGATGGATTGAAGCCTGGCATTTTGCCTAGATTGACTGACCCGGAAGGTAAAGGAGTGGAGCGAATATTATTTTCTACTCCAATGGCAGAAAGTGCCATTGCAGAATACCTGACGGAACTGGCGGCTAAGGTGGAGCCGAAAAGTGTCAAGGTAGGGAGTTATCCACGGTGGGGTAAGCAGAGTAACACGGTCACGCTTGTGGGAAGGGACCGCGAATACATGGAAGGTTTGGTTCCTGAGGTCGAGAAGGCGGTGCAGGGGAAGAGGGTATCGGTAGAAGGGGAAGATGATGTGGAGGATGGCGATCCAGAAGCAGGCAGGCTGGCGTCCGGGTGAGTGGGCCAGCTTTTTGAATTCAATACTGTATGATACACTGCGTGGAACGGAGTGTTGGTGGAGTGTTGTGGAGCGCTGTCCCACCTAATAAACTTTGAGCTCTTCTCGAATAAATCCAGAAGGCTGTCCCGCTTTAGGCGTGCCAAGCGGACTTCGGATGGGGTGCATATCAACACGCGGTTGATAGCCTGATAGGAGTGTTTAATAAAGTCTTGTCAACGCCTGCCAACGCTAGCCTCGTGGGAGCAATTAATCTTTCGCGTGTACTCCTCGTGGTCCAGATAAGGTGAGGACGCGCGATACACAGGCTGACCTGGGCGATAAATGCGCTTCATGCTCAGGAAACACGCACCGCTCACTGAGCCCTACTCCGTTACCGCAGCATGTATGTACCCGTTCGCCGGCGACAACCTGACACAGGGGCGTTCCCTGACGAGGCTTGATGGTGCGTGAACCCGCTCTCGCGCATGCGTCGGATCTCACATGACTGGGGGGACTGAAAAAAAAGTTGAGACTTATCTTCGAGCGCTGCGCTCAGTGCTGCGATCGCTGTGTTCCTGCGCCGCACCCTAAGCTCTGGACGCTGGGTCCTGAGAGCTGCGCCCTTGTGAGATGGCGCATTCCTCCGGGCGTGGCAACATGCCGGATTGCCTTGCCACATTCTCTTCCTGTGTGGAGCCTTTGTAAAGCCTGTGCGAAGCCTGCAGCGGGAGCCAGGGCGTCCCAAAGGCACCCCCCGTTCTGGCGTGCAGACGGCGGTCAAGAAGGCTACGAGGTCTGCTTCTTTTTCGCGCGGCGAGCCACAAGTGGTGGACGCTGACTGGATAGATATGTTTCTTTTACAGCGCCCTTGGCTGTGGTCAATCACTGGAGGCGGTCCCGTTCTGGCACCGCTGTAGCGCTGCTCTGCGTGGGAGAGACGGTGGACTCAGCGAGAATCGTGGGGACTGGCTGTGGCCTTCTCTTGGTGGTGCGTAAAGAGGCTAGCTGCTCTCAAGGAGTCTAGGGCAGGCATGTCGCTTCCTGCCAGTTCTGCAGGGCCGTGAGTTCTGCTCTGGCGTTCAGACGAATCAGGGCTGTGATAACCTTGCCATTTTGCTGCCGAGCCTATGAAGCTACTCAAGACACAAACCCTCACCACCAGCATCCCCATTACCACCATCTCCTCAACCCATCCGGCAACGACGTCAATTGCAACCCGAATTCCACGCACCTCCACTCCTTCTGTCCTGTCGCATTCTCCTGATCGACAACCTTGATCGACCAGACCGTCTTCGTTCGTTTTCCGCCTCCTCTTTTGCTCGCTGCTAGTTCGGCATTGGCGAACAAGCGCCCAAGCATCTGCAGCAAAGCAAAGTTCTTTCAGACGCTTCAAGACGCTGATTCACCTCACATATAATGGCTTCGAAGGTAAGTGGCTTCATTTTGGGACGAGGAGCCAATTTCTAACACTCAATCCGACAGTTCCTCCGGGAGTACAAACTGGTAGTGGTTGGCGGAGGTGGTGTGGGCAAGTCGTGCTTAACCATTCAACTCATTCAAAGCCACTTCGTGGACGAGTATGACCCGACGATCGAAGGTCAGTTTCCTTCATTTCTGACTCCCTTTCTCCACTTATTCGAGCTAACGGGGAGCTTAAATGTTTGTAGACTCCTACCGTAAGCAGTGCGTGATCGACGATGAGGTAGCCCTTCTCGACGTCCTTGACACAGCAGGTCAGGAGGAATATTCAGCCATGCGAGAACAGTACATGCGGACAGGAGAGGGTTTCCTGCTCGTCTACTCGATAACGGATCGGCAATCCTTCGAAGAGATTATGACCTTCCAGCAGCAGATTCTACGGGTAAAGGACAAGGACTATTTCCCTATGATTGTCGTCGGAAATAAGTGTGATCTTGAAGGAGAGAGGCAGGTGTCAACACAAGGTCAGTCCCACCACGCGCACCCTTTCACGTCTACTTTTGGCTCTAATATTTCGGCTATCAGAGGGTCAGAATTTGGCACGGCAGTTTGGTTGCAAGTTCATCGAGACGTCGGCGAAATCACGCATCAATGTGGACAACGCATTCTACGATATCGTACGAGAAATCCGCAGGTACAATAAGGAAATGTCATCATATGGTTCGGGGGCACCAGCGCAAGGCGCCAACGGTCAAACTGGAAAAACGGAGGTAAATGGCGAGAACCAAAGCAGAGGCTGCTGTGGATGTGTGGTCATGTAAAGCTCGCAGAGGTGGTGTGCCTGGTGATTTGAAGAAGATACCTGTCATTGCTCGGTGCTGGATCATATCTGGGAGATACATGCTGAACGTTTCCAGGAGGTCCAGGAAAATGCTTATACTTTTAGCATTTTACTGTCAGTTTAACTTCTTTTCTCGGTCTACAAAAGACCTGCGTTCTCTTCTTCGACACTTTGGTTTCATTTTTTTTGGGCTCGGTGTTGAACAAGGTTTTCTGTGGGGGCGCCTTCTGCTGTCATGGTGCTCAAAGTACTCTCATGCTGGAATCAATTTCCTCTTTTCCATACATGACGGTCAGGCTTCTGCAGCCGCCTCTTCCTTTAGACTTCACTCTTCCTGGAATCTGGTAAATTGTTTTCCCCGTTAGCAGCTCCCATTCCTTTCCGGAGGATGCCACACTAGTACAATCGATACGAGTTCTTTGAGTTCAAAAACTGTTCAGAAATTGTTCGAAATCGTCTATAATTCTTCCAGCCATTTACTTCTTTGATCATTTCAATATCCTCTAATCTGATGATAATTCAAAGTTACTAACTGAGAAGATAAACATTTCCATTTTCTAACCTTCCAAAAATTGTCAAGCTCAACATTCGGCCTCATGGAAAGCATAAGCTTCAAAAAACTATTCCTCCTGCCAAGTCACTGTTACCCGATGTGACATATGAGTACCTCAACTAAATCTACTAGTTCCAGCTCTCCGGATGGTATCGTCTCAAACCCTCTGATCCCCCTTTCTATCATCTAGTCGGGGGCGAGCTCTACCGGGCTTCAACACCTATTAACTAGCCTTTCCGTTATTGCCGGACCGGTATCAAGATGCTTTTCAATGCATGCCAGGATGTTTCAACTAGGGGAAGGGCTCTCAACTCTCATCTTCAATTATTATCTAATAAATTCTTCGACATCCCTTCAGTACACTCCACCGAAGTCTCAACTCATTCGTCTCGACAGCTTTAGGATCGATCAACACTAGACCGTCCCATCAAAGACGGAAGCCATCATTCCGACGGAGCCAAGCACTCACGATGCCGCATCACCTACCGCAGCCTGAAAGCCTCAACCGCAGTCCACATCTCGATGCCAAAAACATCCCAAGATGTAAACATCCGAACCACCAAGCTCCCCCATCGGCCCTATCTTAATCAACCAAACCCATCTGCCCATAAATATCTACGCGACGCCATCGAGCATCATCCGCGATTTTCCGTCATATTTAGCCTATTTTAAGCACCAAGGAGTCCAAAACGCAGCCGACGCTATCCTACCAAGCCCTACCCAACCGCAATCGACAGCCCACCCACCTTGCGCACAAAACCCAAATCTCTCGCTGATCGAGTCGATGAGACGTGCTGCACTTTCGAAACTATCAGCCTTTTTAGCCTTCATCCCCGCACCTCGCCACGCGGTCATGAAACCCTACCGAACCCTTCCCTTCCTCCGGGGTAGATGACACGCGAGAACGATGCATGGCGCACGGCGTAAGGCGCGCGTATTGTTCTTGGCGCTGTTCTAGATACTCACCGTCGGCATCCCGGGCATGACGCGCAGTTGCGATTGGCGATGCTGAGTTTTTCTTGGGGACGGTAACACAAAAACGATGCGCGAATCTCTCGTAAGCGGGGTGTCGTCCTGGCGGGTCGGCCCGGATCACGTCAACCTGCATTGTGCCTGGTGAGCGGCTTGAAGACGCGATGAGGATTAAACCGGTAGGAGCGTGGGGGCCGTTTCGAAGACAATTTCCGGTTGCGAAGGCTCGTTATCGAGATGCTCGACGATATTGTACCGTTCTGACGGGTATGAAACTATCTACTCTATATCAGTGGGGTAGTCAGACGAGTCTGCGTTCAAGATCCTTAAGGAAGATGAGGTGAGGGTCGTATGCTCAACTCGAGCATAGCGAGGCCTACATCTCGGTTCGTCGAGTGGGCTCTGGTAGAGCAAGGAGGCCGAATGCTTCGTGTTCATTGACCGAGGAACTTTGCAGACATTGGAGAGTTAACAGTGGTGGAGACTCTGCTCGCTTGGAAATTAGTCAGATCTGGCATTCGCTACTCGGCGGGGTGAGGCCTTTTCCTGCAGTGAGAAATCCTCAGCATGGGGCACTCTCTTGATCCTGTACAGGACCTCAGTATACGAAAAGCGATTTCGGAATACCACTCTTCCAGAGTAAAAGCGAAGTTAGCCTTGGCTTACAGATCCTCATCTGACGGAAGCACTTGGCGTATCGCTTTCAGAAAGTGGCTCAGGGGCTTCTATCAATAGTGGCGAATAGCGATTGCATTTCTGGTCTCGATTACTAGCGCAAGAGACGGCACGGTCTAAGAAAGGGCAAAAGATGGTGGCGGTTTGAGGAACGATCAGACTCAAAGTGAAGTGAAACACGAACTCATCCTTTCCTGATGCTTGCATCATGTCACTGTCGAGGTTGCTTGCAAGGTTGTTCAACAAGAGGGGTCATGCGGTGTGTGAGAGGTGCTCCGGGCGTCGTATGCATAGTCGGTCAACGATAAAAGAGGTGTATAGTTGCGGATTTCAGCGATTATCGGTGAAGGGTTGGTGGCGAGGTTACCGCTGAATGCAGATACTGGATCCATGCATTTGGAGATTATGCGAACAGGTCTCCGCATAGTGTCTCACATCTTGATGATATTCGAGTGGATCCTCCAAGTGTTGGAGATGCACGAGAGAGTCCTATCATAGCACGTCAGATTGACATTGTGCTTGGATGTGTTATCGAAATCGCAATAGACTTCAAGGGAAGATTCCGTATGAGATCCGAGCACTTCTGCAGCCCCATCCCGCTGCATGCAGGAGATTATGATGCACTGGAGCGCAGCGGTTCGTCACACTGCTGCATCGCAAGCTCGGAGATAACTTTTTTCTCATCGCACAGCGCGGTTGAATCCATGTCGTGTGCTCGCAGGTCGCCTCTAGTTGGCCACCATAGTGGAAAAGAGCCTAGGTTGCGTCGAGAAGCTGGTCAAAGTTCTTCTAGAAGCGGAAGCCACATTCTAGAGCCCTTGCAGGGGCTGTTGCAGGAGCCACCTCCACGTCACTCCTGTGGGCTCCTATCCCGTCCGCGATGCTTGGCAAGGAGTGGTCCGTGAGGTCTCGCGTGCCTTATTTGATTGGATAAGAATGGCTCAATAACGCCTAAGCTTTGCTGGCTGCGGATCTTGTAAGAGGCAACGAACCAACGAAATCCCATAGAATACGCATGGAAGCTGCCTAGAATATTCGCAGAAACTTCTCTAGCTACCGTAATCTGCACAGAGCAACGCCATCTTTGCTGCCTTCCTCTTAGGGCCCTCGCTCGCAACCCTTAGGCCAGGAACTCGGCCGCTGCGTGACCAATTATCGAGCTTGGGAACTGCACGCGGTACATGGCTCTGGAATCCTAAGATCGTCGGGATATGGTAACAGAATACTAATGAAAAAACTTTCTTTTTGTGGGTCGGCATATCACGAAACGGGTTTCTGGGATCCTTCGGCTGCCCTGACAAGGCTGAAAATGGCTGCTATTCGATGGAGCCGATGACCGTCTCGATCCGATGTGGGTGACGTGAGTGGGGTCGCTGGGGTCGCCCAAGCCTGAATGCAAGCCAATCCCTTGCGTTATAATAGGGAGGATGTTGAAATACAAGCGAAAGAGTGGTAGAAATGACAAAAGAAATACCTTACCTTGACTCATCAGCTAACTGTGGCGTTAGCGTTCTGTTTCGGGTTGGCTTTTCAAAATGGCTTAGATGCTAAGATGAGTAGCCGTCCTCGTGCTGCAGTGTCCCGTCTATTACGCAAGTGCAACGGCATGGAGTAGAGTAGAATGCGCGAAAAGCAATGTGCGAGGGGAGAGAAATGTTTTGAATTGAAAGTGATTAGTAACAGGGTATATCGCTCGAAAAAAACATTAATGTCTCCATACCCAGACGTCGAACATCCTACGCTGAAGTTTGAAATCATTTCCCAGACATATCAATCAGACCAATATCCTTTTCGGCGTCCGTGCTGACTGGTCGTGGTGCTCCACGGCTAGTGAATTTACCTGTCATACCCATCTTCTTTTCTGTGAGCCAAACCCTCAACATAATGAGACAACGAACAATGAGAAATATGATAATTGCGCCCACGAGTATACCAATGCAATATCCCGCGACTGACCCCGGCGAATGTTTTTTGTTGTTTAAGAAATCGTACACAAAGAAGTGCTCCGTATCATATGTCAAATAAGCTAATCCCAAGTACATAGCTAGGATAAATATGATGGGAAGTATATGAATGAAGGGTGGTGGCTCGGTTCGGGGAATGGTAATCTCGAGGAAGGCATATACAGAATTTAAGGCGTGCTGGGAGATGTTGGTCCATGCAGTGAATTTGCTATCGAAGCCGGAGTATAGGAGGGCCCAGAAAACAACTAATACGTGTCACTCTATGCAGAATGCGGGGTACATCCTATACTCACTGGTAACCAGCCATGGAAATACGACTATAGTACTGTAGAATATACTATGTAATGCTACATTTGCTTGCATGGAAATACGACTATAGTACTGTAGAATATACTATGTAATGCTACATTTGCTTGCATGGAAATACGACTATAGTACTGTAGAATATACTATGTAATGCTTGCAGAGCTTGCGGCCAGCGTGCAAGTAGGGATGCACCAGTCAACCAGTAACTGGCAGTATGTGCAGCGCTGAAAGTAAAGTAGAATGCCAAGCCCCAATATGTCAGATTTGTGAAGTAGCTGAAAGACCTGTGAGATGCCTCGACCAGCCCACGTGAACCATACCAGCCAAATATGGTGAATATGGTTGTAAAGGAGTACAAGGAGAGTAGTGCCCGGAAAGCGAAGAGAGCTGTAGGTGGCAGCAGCCAGGACGTGCTGAATCGGTACGTGGGATCAAATCTGCGTTCCGTATTCCCCCTCATGCTGCGGAAAATAGGCATTGTGGATTATGATCCTTCGCGATGGGATGCGGGTCGGTGCAGGTGTGTGACAGGGGTGCCAGAGCGTAAACAAAAGGGCCTGGTGATGTCTCGTGGGCCGCTGCAGGTATGCTGCGAAGGTGTGAAAGAAGATATAGGAGACAAAAGAGCGCAGAAGAGACGGCCAAATATGCTCTCAGCTCCGATGCTTTTAGAGATCTTCACCTCTGATCTTCAAAAATTCTTAATTGCGATAGGGCTGACCAAGCGGCTGATGGGGAGGCGCAGGGTTGCTGAGGCCATCCCCCTGATAGACAGGGGCTGTAATGTATTTTGATTTCAATTTGTAATTCAATGCGCAGGCTCCCCGGAAATAGAGAGCTTTGATTGACTCCACTTCAGCCCTCTATCTGGAGCCGTCTTGCTTCTCCCACGCAGAGTTTGGACCACTGCACGACTAGAGCACTCTCGCTATTGGTGGCGTTGTCCTTGCAGTATGACGGCGTCGCATATGACCAAGGGAAGATCCGCAGTGCAAATCACGCCTTTTTATTATGACGAGACAGCCTCTGAAGGTAACGGCAGCCTATCAAGACAAATCAAACTCACAATACGCTCACCGGGAGTCTACCTGAGTCAACATGAGTGAAACAACGACATCGGTACGGTCAGATTTATATACTTGTTCTAACCATTGACCTGACTAGAGTCCAGAAATGCAACAACCTTGCGCGAATCCGCGACAATCAACGGCGATCTCGCGCCCGACGCAAGGAGTATCTCCAAGAACTCGAGACTAAGCTGCGCCACTGCGAGCAGATGGGTGTTGAGGCGTCGGCTGAGATTCAGAGTGCTGCTCGGCGTGTATTGGAGGAGAATAAGAGACTTCGTGCGCTGTTGAGGGAAAGAGGTGTTTCCGAATCCGAGATTACGGCAGTTATGGGCGCAACTGATAGAACTACCGACTACGGCTCTGCGGCGCCCACTCTGGACTCTATGTTAGGATGCAAGAGAGCATGTAACGGGCAACCATCGTGTGTTAGTGGATCTTGTAGCGTGCAGCAGAACACGAGCATGCCAAACCCACCACTCTCGATTCCTTATCAGCGAGCTGCTGCTCTTCAACCGAGCCCAGAGATTGCAAGTCCTCACTCAATAGGTTCAAGCAGCGTTGGTACGCCGAGCAGTATATCTACGCCAACGTTTTCGCAAATTTCTATTGCTACTTCTCAAGAACTATCTGAAACGGACAGCTTTCCAAGCCTGGCATATCAATACGATCTGCCTCTCAACAACGCTTGGTCTCTCCCTTCAGAACCAGCTTACACGCACGATCAAATTGCATACAACAACACATCTTGCGTTTATGCTGCGAACATCATCAGGAGCATGAGATCCGATATCGGAACTGAGCTCGAGAACGACCTTGGCTGTCGGGAGCCTAGCAGCGATTGTGCTGTCGACAATTCTGTTGTATTCAATGTCATGGAGAAGTACTCGAACCAAAATCCCGGCTTGTGACCTGTGATGGGCTACGCAGCTCTCCGGTCGATTCGCGCATAACGAGCGGGCTTCAGATTAGGCGACCGTAGAGAACTTTCACCAGGTTAGGCTGTAGTCTAAGGAAAAGTTCCGCCTCACAATGAAATCCGCGTGTAGAGGCGGTCAGGGCTCCATCTTGGTTGGGGAACGCTGGGAGGCTGTTGTACGGGTAAAATTGATGTCAAGATGAACTATTCGATATTCAGTGAACAGGCGGACTCACTGCGAGTCAAGGCGAGTTTTCCAAGAGCCTCAAGGCAAACGAGAATCTTTGAGAGGTTCTACACAATTGCTGGAGACAGGCACTTGCGGGCATCCGGATGGTGTGAAAATGCCATTGAGCGCCATTACTCATTGAATACAGGGTAGGCCATGGACTATACAAACGCGGGGATCTTTTAGTATGCAGAGTTTGTGGATTTTGTTTGTGCAAATATCGCTTCATTCCTCACTTGTCGAGTATTACGACAGGTTTGCGCACACGGAGTAAGCGTCTCGTTGATTTCTATTTTTCTTCAGTGAATAGAATAACGTTATTTTCTAGTCAATTAAATATCTTGTCCGATTGTCTTTGTCCCTGATGCTCGAGTCGATCACTGCTTTCGGATTACTCCCATTGTCCCATCCAAAGCCAATTAACAAATCCGGACACTCATTGTCTATTTGACAAAACTAATTAATCGACTTTCTTATGATCACGGTTTATGCATCCAAACTCCCGCTCAACTTCTAGAAAGGCTAACTTCACTATTGCTAAATTTGTAGCTCAGGTTCCAAGATGGTCGAGACACGAGCTGCAAAAAGAAAGGCCCAGGGAGAGGCCTCATCAAACAGACTCCCCAAAAAATCGGAGACCAATAAGGGCCCTATACGAGGCGAAAAAACTCAAGTGGCGAAGAAGCCTCAAGCAGCAAAGAAACCCCCAGTAACTAGGAAGCCTCCAGCACCTGGGAAGCCTCCCGTACCCGGAAAACCCCCGGCCCCTAGAAAACCTCCAGCATCTAGAGAAACCCCGGCAACCAGAAAACCTCCAGCAGGCAAGAAACCTGAGGCGAAACCTGGGCCTGGGCCTAGCGAGGAACAGAAGGAACAAGAAAAGAACGTAAAAGATACACCGCAACTTCTCCAAGAAGGATTGGACGAACTAGCTGAGGCTCATTGGGATTTATCTTCACTTATCAAGAAAGATAGCCCAGATACTTCAACGGATACCATATTGAAAAGGCCAAACGACTGCCCAATCCCGTCTCCGTTAGTTGGAGAAAAACTAGTTGTGCGAGCCGGTGAAAAACTCGTTCGGTGTGGAAGTATTAACTCTGTACGACGAATTTTCGCCTGTATACGACATGCAAATCGAGATTCTTCCGCGGGGTTAATCTTGAAAGAGCGCGACAAAGACTCGGGTTCGTTTTGTACCTTAAATAGGGATGAGAACAGCGATAACGAATTGGAATGGTACGAAGTGAACGAGAATTTGTCTATTACAGTGTAGGTCAAGTCTATAGCTCATATTTCTATACTTCAACTGATACGCAATTTTTGTTTGTAGATATGTAACAAACGCAGCGAGTTCTCCCCTACCGAGTACTCTAACCGTCCAATTCGAACTATACCGGTTAAGTAACACCTACGAGGATCCAACGCGAAGAACTTATGGATACTTTATTAATGTCCCAGGTAACATTACTATTAGGGTTAATAGTGATGAGTACACAAACCCTTCTCCTAGCGGCAATGTCGTTATCGGGCCACTGGATGGATTTACTGTGATTGAGGTTCTTGACCAACCCATTCTCTTCTGGCGCAAGAAGGAGGATAGGAAACACAACCCAAATACGCCAACAGTAAGTCTATACAATCTGTATACGAAAATTGCTTATATAGTGGAAGTATCGATCCGCATTTATTCAGAATCCGACACTCATCACATCTACTGCAGTCATAGATTTAGAAACCATTGTTCTACCGCCTCCACTATCTCCAACATCCTCCCCGCCTAAACCCCCCAAATCTCCTACACCTCCCAAACCTCCAAAATCGCCTAAACCACCTAAATCCCCTAAATCACCCAAAGGGCTAGGGGGGAAAGAGGGAAACAAGAAAACTCCTGCCACACCTATAATTCCCGAGGGCAACACTGCCTGCGAATATTTTCGCCAGTTGCTTTCAGAATTGACGGAAAACCCTGCTGTCAAAAAATGGGAAAATGAGACAAACGGGAAATTTACAAATCCCAGGCACTAGCTCACGAACCAGGAAGTTATGGAAGGAGTTACTTCTGTGGCTATCAATGGCATACGGTCGGAGGATTCAGGCTTCAGCATCGTCTCTTGGATGACGCTGGGGGTTGCAGGATCTGGCCAACATGACCATAATAGAGCGATACGTCCCCAGAGGCCTATGCTTTTGCCGTGGTGGTTCAACCACCACATACTCTTGCTCATCTTCCAGAGGGACGAAGATGGAACCATCAGTCTCCACGTCCTTGACTCCAAGAAATGGCATAACTCAGTGCAATAGCGTGTACAGATATATCAGGAATCCACAACGGTCATGGAAAATCTAGTGTGGTACAGGATCCCGTTTAATGATTCGCAGTATATCAAGCCACGGAATGCAATATGGGTGAGCCCCGTGGCGCAACAACTCGTCGATTGGGCATGTGGTTATCATACAATTCTGAACGCCTGGGTAATTGCTCTGGGATTAAATCTTAATCCAGACTTCATCCCGGAGACAAAATTCTACGAGGAGGCTTGGCAATTGATTATATTGGCCCTGGGCGGTTTCCTGGATTATCGGATCGTCTACGCGTTCCTTCTTTGCCAAGAATTCATTCAGGAGCAGTCGAATGTCCCTCAGGACCGCCGGTTCAAGCAAACTAAAAAGCAAACCGAGACTGGAGAAAATGAGAAAAAGATTAGACTCGAAGAAGACGAAATGTTCATGGCACATTCAGGCTTCCAGGTCAACCGGTCAAACAACGTCCAATTCGAGTCTGGCGTGCCTTATAATACGCTGTTCATCGGAGACACGTATACGGATAAGATCAGATTCGAAATGATACCAGAGCTGGCCGCTCGGGGACAGTTTGACGGAAGCGAAGATGGTATTGCTGTTATACAAAGATTCCGGAAAATCTTCAAACGGCGGAATAAAAGCAGTAGTGACGGACATGGTGATGATGAGTTCGAAGTGATGACGAAAGTACTTAGCCAAGAAGGCCGTCTTGATGGCTCCGAAATTCCCAGGACCATAAGAGGGACATATATATCCCTGTATTGTCCGAGATCTCCCAAAGTGGATCATGATTTGGAAGAAATCCGTAAAGATCCGTGCTCGTTTTATCGCCAAAGTCTCAGAGAGGCTTGGGATCGCTTCCAGGAATTCGAGCCGCGTATGGGGCCAAAAGGGCGGGCACATATGATCACCTAAATGGGTGAATATCTCAATGACGATAATGTGCTGCTAGGGATCGCTTCGGTAATTGAAGCAATCATGGCGCATCAAGAGGAAAAACCTTACCTTTCCGGTTTCACTCTCACTAGTTCCGTGGACTTGGCCGTGGTACGGAACTATATTAATGATATGCAGGAACCCGTGACGGTAACTCGGCCGAGAAGGCATTGGCTCTTGCCGTGGGTAGTTGATAGCTTCGAAACTGCCGCGAAAGAAGGATTAGAGCCGAAGCCGAAGCTGAAGATTGAGCCAGTAGGGGCGCCTGAGGAAGAGGAATACCCTGGACATACTCTTTTAATAATGTTTCAAGACGCGGCGAACAACGAAAGTAGTTTACATTTCTTGGACTCCTGCCCGGACTACTTGGAAGACCAGTATGACGAGATTTTCAAGACAGTTTGTCGAGTCGCCGAGAAGCTTGGGTGGAACGATCACCGAACAAGAGTAAAGTTTCCAAAATCGCCAGGAACCGTCGATGCTGCGCGTCAGCGAAATCATACGGACTGCGGACTGCACACCATATTCAATGCATAGGTTTGTGCCCTGGGCCTCAAAGTCAATCCTGATGCTCGGTGCATGCCCGGCTTTTATAACGATGGTCGTCTGCTTGTCCAGTGCGCTCTTGCCAGCTGCAGCATTGACTGGAAGGCGATCGTAGCGTTCTTTCTGTGCCATGGATATATTGAAGGGTCTATAGACGACGTGCCTGTCAATCGTCGATTTCCTTCTACAAGGCGACAGACATCCGATTCAGAATTACAAATGCGCAACATAGACAGGAAAATTGGCGATCTGGAAGCAGAATTACTGATGGCGCCTTTGAGTACTTCAAACAATATCAATTTTGATGAGTGGAGACTCAGAAGTGAAGAGGATAGTGATGATAGCGAGGATGATAGCGAAGATGATAGTGAAGGTGATGGTGGAGGTAGAGATGCGAGTGGAAGATAAAAAACGTTATCTATTAAATAGCAATATTAAAGCATAGCAAAAACCTTATTATACAATAAAGCGGATACCCTTTGTCAATGAAATATGCTCATTACTATTACAGGGAAATGGTGACGTGAATCTCTACTAGTTTAATAAAAAGATGTACTGATATTCAATGTGACCAACAGACTGTATGTACTGGGCCCCCAGGTTTTGCAATGACAAGGCAACGACTATGTATTCTAAACTTGTTAGAGTTCTTATTTCTATTCTATGAGAAGCCGATGTTATACATATCTACAAGAAGTAATAATACATTTATTGGTCCGGATAATGATGGGAAGTGCCTGGCGCAGGCGTTTATGATGCATTCCCTGTTTTGCCATTGCTTTTTATTATCGCCCAAACCGGCCACCGAAAAGACTACCGCTAGCACCACTAGCACTGGCACTGCCTCCCCTCACCTCTGTTTCCAACCACTGCCTGAGGAACTTCTTATCTTTCATATTCTCCGGTCTTGTGAGCTTTGTCCCCAGCTGTGCTTCCTGTCTACTAAATGCCAGGAGAGTAGGCATCGAATTGATCGATAGAAAGAATCAGCCCTATCCAATACAACGTGTTTCTTAAAAGGCTCCAGAAATTTAGTGTCATTACCATATACTTCACACCCAAGTCGGAAATAAGTACGGAATCTAGCTCTACCTCCGAGTACCCAATTCCACCTTCTGCTTCTCCAACCCCTTCATCTTCTATTAGCTCCCTGAGAATCGGCTTAACCGCTGCGCACATCGAACACCACGAGGCAGACCAGAGGGTTATAAGCGGTCGATTGCTGCTCGCAGAGAGAAGTAGGAGTGTGGAGAGTTCTTCTGGAGTACGGATACTGGTATTCTCTGGTTAGTCGAAACCGCATTCCGGAAGCGATCGAGCGAGAATTACGAATTGTAGATGCGGTTCTTATCAGAAAAACGCGATGAAGAACTAAAGCTTTTCCTCCATGCCAGCGACCGGCCAGCAACAAGCCGTAATGGAAGGGTGTGGGGGCGTAATATCCTCATGATAGAGTTTGATGTTTGCAAGGCGAAGACGTCACAAAACGCCAGGCGCAGACCTTCCCCCGGAGATTTACCCCAGCTTTCCTTTCCACGTGCCAGCTCCTCCCCCTTTCACCCACCTCGGTGTGTATCTATCCGAGAAAACTTAAAGCTCCCATCGGCTCAATTGAGGACCGAGCGAAGAGAACATCCGGGTAAAACCAAGCTTCTCCGCACTCGTCTAGCATAAGAGCATTTTACCTCTAATCAACTCGAGGCATGTAGGTACCAGGAGTGCAGCTTCCCTGTCCTCTGATCCAGGAACAGGTAGGTATAAATATGCATGACCTCAAGCAATCTATTTTTGCGCGTAGCAAGATAAACCATAATGTTCCTCTCCATTGTCTCAACTCTCGTCGCTTCTCGCTTCCGTGGCTCTTGCGAATTCTGAGGTGAAGTCAATGGTCGAAGACATTGCACTGTTTATGCCAACGGGCACCGGAAAGATGACGTACCAAATACACTGCATGCTTTTCAGCAGTGTGGAAGTGGCGGGATCATTCTCTTCCTGCAAGACCAGTCGTATTGGATAGCTTAGAAATTTAATCCGGTTGTGAACGACGTAATAATTGACTGGAAAGGTCAATTGTAACCGACTACCGACACTGTGCTGAGACACAAGATCACCGCTTGGAAGGATTCAAGACAGCGTCAACGCCACCCTATATATTGATTGCAGATCAATATTGCTTGCAGATCAATATTGCTTGCAGATCACTGTTCCCATTTTAGTTACCTATTACCCCATCATGTCTTATTACCTCCACCTTCGTGTATATATAGAGGCTTTAGAGCTACATTTACAATCAAGTTGCTCGTTCAATTCCCACACTGCAAAAGCTTACATCAATGGACTATAAGGAAGTTGTGGATGCCTATTCGATATGTACAATCTTACAAATTCTTAGTTCTCAGATAACCTCTCATACTGGCGCAACAACTCTTATCCGATCGCCTTCCAGAACCATCACGCTGGCTTCATACTTACTGGTGACGGCGTTCATATTGATGGTTACGGAACCGGCGGTATCAACGGCAACGGTGATGTTTGGTATACGGCTGAAGCAGGCAACACACAGCCAGGACGGCCTATGCCTTTCGTTTTCTGGAACGTCGGCGACGTGACAGTGAAGAATTTTTTCGTTAAACAGCCTCCTCTCTGGAGTATCAATATCATGAATGGAACGGACATGACATTTGACAATATACTGTGTAATGCCACGGCAACGAAAGCGCCATATGGAACCAACTGGGTCCAGAATACAGATGGCTTTGGTGAGATCTTCATTCATCCCTTAATTCTACGATATGATGTCTAACAATTGCTTTGAAGATACTATGGATGCAACTAATATCAAGTTGACAAACTTCTATTACCAAGGAGGCAATGATTGCATTGCAGTAAAGCCACACTCCTATAATATTATGGTTCAGAACGCTACCTGTCATGACGGCAACGGCATCACTATTGGCAGTCTGGGACAGTACTTGGAAGATTCGTCAGTGGAAAATGTTGTTATTACTGACGTTAATGTAGGCATTTTCTAGGTCTGTTGAGGGCCTGTAGATTAAAATGCTGATGCTATTCTTAGACCATCCGCTACAATGAAGATATGCACAACTCGGCATATATCAAGACTTGGGTGGGGGCTTTGGTACTACAATCTAGCTACGAGTCCAACTACCAACCGCGTGGTGCTGATTGGGGTTCTGTTCGCAACATTCTTTTCGCCAACTTCCATGATCAAGGGGCCGATTCTGGACCTGCTATCACGGAAGGTAGTGGCAATAACGGCTCGTATTCCGGCACTAGTCTTCTGGAAATCTCGAATATTGCATTTATGAACTTGCCGGAATCTGAACAATAAGTCCACAACGGCAAGTGTGAGCTTTTTCAAGGTACGCCCGTGCTATAATATTGAATTCGAGAATGTCGGCTTGACAGTGAGCGTAAACTCGGCAAGTACTGGCGTTGGGAAGTGTGCTTATAGCGAGGCCGGCGGTATGCATGGAATTATGGGGAGTGGGTGTTAGATACCATATAATTTGTGAATAGAAATACTGAGGCAACTCATGTAATATCTGCCATGTCATTAGCGCTTTTCATAGTCTCTGGTCAGCTTCAAGGCAGATATAAAGTAACAATGGTAGAAAAAAATATCCCACATGCATCTGGGGCTAAATGCAATTCAGGCTATGGACAGTCAGTTCAACATTATGTTAGATCCCGTGGGCTCATTACCAAGGCCTTCAGAAGCCTATCCAAAGCAACTATGGCATGACAACGATTAAAGGAGTTACACCTCATACATGACTCTCTCCAAGTATTTACAGCAGAGCCGCTCTCTTTGCTCTTTTCATTCGAGTGTACATAGTATAATACACCAAGATTTCATCCATATCTAACCCACTTTCCTCTTTGAAACTCCAGTATGCCCTCCCAGATGCATAACATAATAGCCGCAGGCAATTTTTTTTTATCCGTCTCTCTTTTCATCCCGTTCTCTCCTTTGAATTGGTTCGACCTTGACAACCGGAGGTGTGCTTCCATCCTCATCTTTCCTTAGCCCCAGAATCTGTCCAACTAGCCCTCCGGGCTTCGGCACGGGACATTCTCTTCGCCGTGTCCTGTCGTTTCCAGAATTACCCGTTGTCGCTGGTTCCTCGTCACTCACACCTCCGCTCAGTGAAGCTGGTTCGCTGGTAGTAATATGCTTCGACATGATTGGGTTGCCGTTCTTATCAACTTGGCATCTTCGCCGCCGCCTCTTCGGCCGTGTGGATAGCGCGTCTGGATCTGCGGAGTCGGCGAGCGCGCGGGTGTCGACAGGACAGGGAAGGATGTGTGGTGTAGCAACGACCAGGAAGGAGATGAAGAGAGTTGTGGTAAAGAGGGAAGTTGTGAGGCGCGAGCGGGGGTGGAGAGCGGGCGGCATCAGGTGAAGAGGCCGTGGATGCAATGCGGGTGACTGGGTGGTGGTGCACTTGGTGGTAAGGCATTAGAAGAGCTGATAGGATAGCAATGTTAATTTAAGCAAGCTAATAGAAGGAGAGGCAATGACGTACTCACGCAATTGAGCCCCTATGAATCAATGTACGCATGGAGAGGGTGGGGTGGACGAGTGGTTCGAGGTCTTGACGAACCATGCCAAGACTATGTACCGCGGAACGATTGACGGATGATCCCTGCAAGACATCTGAACGCCAACTCCAACACCACGTATTTCCACTCCATTCAACCATCTATTTTTCTTCTCACTTAAAAGGCTCCGGCTGCCCTCGAGAACGATAGGGGCTCAAGGTGAAGATAGGATCTCAACCACCCCCAACTGACGCAATCATTTAATGCACCGCGACGCCACTCCGATATCGTCATCTCTGTTCAGCGCGTCAAAGACTCTCAAGGTCTTCGTTACGTCGATTGGATTTACATAGCCATTGGGTGCCTCTTCCTCCATAAGCGCGCCAGATATCCCCTCCGAAGCCCCTTTGTGGGCAAGTAGCTTGCGCCTGCAACGATGAGCGACCTTGACAGGTAATTTACTACCCGAAGTTTCAAGACCGTTTGCTGAGGATATTTACCGCAGAGCCATCGCGCAGCTACGTGCATGTCGGCCTATACCTGAATATCAAGTGCGAGAGCTATGCTATAAGGCGAGGGAACTGCTGATAGAAGAGGGGAATGTAGTGGGAGTGGATGCGCCGGTGACGGTACGAGCTTTCATGCGGATAACGGAAACACCTAGCTAATCGCCTCCGGAAATGCAGATATGCGGCGATATACATGGACAATTCCATGATCTCATGGAGCTGTTTCGAGTGGGCGGTGACGTGCCTCTGATCCAGGAACAGGTAGGTATAAATATGCATGGAGCTGTTTCGAGTGGGCGGTGACGTGCCTCTGATCCAGGAACAGGTAGGTATAAATATGCATGGAGCTGTTTCGAGTGGGCGGTGACGTGCCGGATACAAATTATCTGTTTATGGGTGAGGCTCTCTCCGCTGGTCCTGAACAAGATCACACGCACTGACTGAGCGCAGGCGATTTTGTTGATAGAGGCTTTTACTCTCTCGAGTCTTTTCTTCTCCTTCTTTGCCTTAAAGTACGATACCCAGACCGAATAACACTTATCCGGGGAAACCACGAATCGAGACAGATCACGACTGTTTATGGCTTTTATGATGAGTGTTTACGGAAATATGGCAGCGCGAATGTGTGGAGGTACGACATATAAACTGCAATTTTTAGTCTACAAGCAACATGCTGACATTACCTAGGTATTGCTGCGAAGTGTTCGACTATCTTGCGCTCGGCGCCCTCGTCACAGGTGCAGCAACGAACCTCGAACCCTCGGACGCGCCCTTCCAAGACCCTACCTCCCAAGCTAGCATGCCAGGTGAAGAACAGGACATCGAGATCGAGACGCTGAACGCGAATGGCGAGATTATGTTCCGCTTCGCCCGCAATCACGATTCCTCACAGCCCTCCCAAGCCGCATCCCAGCCTTCCAGCTCCCCTATAATCGACACACCCTCCCGCACCGGTCCCTCAGGCACTAGCGCTACCTCCTCCGCCAATGGCTCGCGCGGCAACGACGGCGGCGCAGTCCTCTGCGTGCACGGCGGGCTCTCCCCGCTCATCGACACGATCGACAAGATCCGGTTGCTGGACCGCAAGCAAGAAGTGCCGCACGAAGGCGCCATGTGCGACCTGCTATGGTCCGACCCGGACGAAATCGACGGATGGGGCCTCTCACCGCGCGGCGCCGGCTTCCTTTTCGGCGCCGACATCGTGAAGTGCTTCAACCACAAGAACGACCTCTCGCTGATCGCGCGCGCCCACCAGCTCGTCATGGAAGGCTTCAAAGAAATGTTCGACAGCACCATCGTGACCGTCTGGAGCGCGCCGAACTACTGCTACCGCTGCGGCAATGTCGCTGCGATCCTGGAGCTCGGTGAGGACGGCAGCAACGCTGGCTACGTGCGCCGCTCCAACGGCGATGCCACTAGGCGGCAGTCTAACGTGCTGACGGAGCGGGCGCGCGACGGGCCCGGGCGCCGGTATAGGGTATTTGAGGCCGCGCCGCAGGATTCGCGGGGCATGCCGGCGAAGAAGCCCGTAGCGGATTATTTCCTGTAACGAGTACAGTAAATCGGGTATTTTTTGTTTGAAATTGGTTGGGGTAAAGGGTCGGGCTTGGGGAAAGATATACCCTCTGCCTTTCCTGACACGCACTTGTAATGGATATGAGCTTTTTCTTTTGGGTATGCTGGCTAGAGATGAATGCGGAATCTAACGTCTCAATACCGGGTCGTTAAGGGCATTTCTTGGGCATAGCTTTTTTCGTCATGATTTGATATGGGTATCTATATTGGACGCATATCCCCCTGACATATACACAGACTCGTACTCAAATGATGCAGATAAACAGTCTCTAGCGCCGCGCTAAATGCGTGAATACAAAATACTTCCCATAAATCGTAAAGCTACCAATTCCATGTCCGCGATGAGGCGGTGAAGACAGGCGGTTTCCACTGCAGGCGATCGGGGTCGATGGTGCGCTTACCCTTGATCTTCTCTTTTGCCTTTTGGCGCTCGCGTTGCTCGATGACTGCGTCTGTCAGGACAATCACGTGTTGATTTTTCTAGGAGCAATGTTAGCCAACATCCCTTCCAAGGAAGTGTCTGACCTCTGCTAAGAAGCTAGATGAGAGGAAATACTCACAGAATACCTCAACATATTCAAGTTCTGCAGCGTATGCAGCACATCCGTCGTCGTCATAGCCGTCATAGCGCCCAGATCCTCCACATTAGCCTCACTCCGGCCATCCATCAAAATATCCACTATCGTCTCTTGCCAATACACTCTGTAACTCAACAATCCCAAATCACTGAGCGGCTTCTCTGGGCTCCCTAGTTTCCCTTCCCGCTTTGACAGTTCGTATGAGAAGGCAATGAGCAGTCTACCGAAGCCCTTCCGCTGGTATTGTGGCAAGGTTAGAATACAAGCGACGTTATAGCCCTCGGCACTCTCCTTTTCCTTTGAAAAGTAGCCGACAAGATGGAAGCCGTGCTCGTCGCGCGTGCACATGCAGTAGAAGAGGAAAGGGTCGACGTCGTAGTACAGCGTCTTATGGTCCAGGAACAGCTTGGACAGTAGGCACAGGTTGCGACACCACGTCCTCTGCCTCCTCCCGTCGATCTCGAAGAAGCTGACGTAGTCGTCGCGGTAGATTTCGTTACCGGGCGGATGCAGCAGCGTGCACTTCGTACGGTGGCGCTCGAACTGCATGACTTCGCCGAAATAGCCCAGGCAGAATTCGCAGATGTAGACCATTTCGGCGTCGGTGAAGTCGATTGGGTAGGGGCTAAAGTACCAAGGCTCAATTTCGAACTGGCCCATTTGCACGCGGTCCAGATTACGAACGCGCGAGATCTCAGTCTGGTTTTGAGTCATAGAGCCGGAGGTTCGCAGTTTTTCGATCTCGTCTTCGCGTGAGTAGGTCTCAGGCGGTGCGGCTTTCGCGGCTGCGGCGGCGTCTTGGACGTCGACGAGGTCCATTTCCTCATCGTCGGCTTTCGGCGTGCTGTCATCGGTCACTTCGGTCGAGACAAGCGCGATGTGCTCTTTGTTCTCTTTGCCGCTCGCTTTGGGCGGTCGAGCTGTCTTGCCTGGCAAGTTCACCGAGGTGGCCTCAGGGGTAGCGGAGATCTCGCGGTCAAGCTTGGAGCGCGCTCTTTTGAGATTTTTGGGAACCTTGGAGGTTTCTGCCTTCGAAGGTTGTGACTTGCTAACCGTACTAACAGCCTTCTTCTTTTCGGGCCTTTCGGGGGCTGGCCATTCGACCTCACGAGAGAGGTCGATTCGCTCGGCAGGTATCCATTCTTCACAAGGTCAAAAAATATATTGAGAAGACTTGTATCCTAGGAAGGTGACCCACCATCTAAACGCTTGTTGAATTCCTCGTAATGAACACTTTTAATGGTTAGAATAAAATTTACGGGATACCACACTTAAATGCTCACTAGAATGTCGGCTTTCCTCTCCGTGTCTGCATGGACAGGATCTCTGCCTTGCGTTTCTCTCCATCCTATGTCGCAAATCAGAAACTGATGTGACCGAGACTCAAAGAAGAATAGATAGTGAAAGTGGACGCCTTTAATTAACCGAAAAGTAGACTTAAGAGAACTGAAAGTTGCTGCTAGTTTCATATTCATGCGACATTCACAAATATTAGAAGCAAAATATAAGGGCTTGTGAAATGCATACCTTCTCGACAAACGCTTTCACTCCAATCCTACACTCCTGGTCAGTCTCATCTCCTCAAATGGCCCTTCACGTCTTCACGTACCTCAAAGTGGCCAAAGTGGCAAAGCCCTTTTCGACCGGATCCGGCGTGCTCGTCGGCTCATGTGACGACTCGCGGGGCGCCATGATATAGAGAATGAAATATCAAAATTTAGAGATGAAACTCGGTGATGTTAGATTGATACTGTCGCTCGAAGATGTTGACTTCGATCGTTATTGCGACCGTAAGTTACCTCAGCGAGCTCAGAGTTATTTTGGTTGGCGCGGATATTCTATTGGTCCGCTGCGCTGACTAACTCTTTATGGACGCACCGCTAAAATCATGTCTAACCCTTTAGGATTTATTAAGGGCGTGTGCGGTTGCAACCTGGAGCTTTTTCAATCTGACGTTGATCCATGCTTTCTTCCGGCAGAAAAGACGCGTTTGTCCGAATTTGTACACGTGTTCGTGGCTTAAACACAAGGCTCCAGATTGAACCGACGTCAAGACCTCCAGTTCAGAAGCTTTATACGGTAAAGTTGCCAATTTTTAGTGTTCTTTTTAGCGTGCAATTCTGGCGTTCTTCGAGCGGTGAGAGGAACGTTAAAATTTTAAGGCTGTGCAGGGAAAATCACTCCGAATCAACGGATTCCGAACTGAATCTGAGGCCTCCAGATTGCAACCGAGCGCGCCCTAAACTTATTATTAATATCTGCGATATAGACGGCATAGAGATATTTAAATTATTTAACTATAATACGCGAAATGAGAAATTAGGTTAGGTTTTCTCTTAGATATTATAATATCTTTATATTTAGGTAATTGCCTTAATATAGCCTCTACCCCTTATACTCGTAAATATAAAAGTTTATATTAACTAAGTTCTCGTTCTAATTTTCTAAGCTCTAACTATAAGGGGACTTTGTAGACAGGGGGCCATAGGGCTGGTTCGCGCGGTAGAAAGGGCAGAATTAATTAATTTGGCATCATCCTAGGTGGTATCTAGGGTGGTGGAAGCTATGGTATTAAGGTAGGAGGTGATAGAAGTAAGAAAGTAGGCATGTGTTAGGCATTACTAAAATCTAGACGGAGCATCCTCAAAGACCTCCTCAGGCATCTCGACATAAAAACACCAAATGTTTCAACTGGATTTCAATCAATTTAATTCAATTTAATTCAATTGAGCCTCACGATTAATTGATCATCTAATATATAAAGCTTCGATTGAATTGAATTGAATTGAGGCCTTGGCAATCAATCAATCAGTTGAAACGGTTGGTTGATTAGCAACCCTAACTCTAACCAGCGTAATATGTTCAAAACCTTGAAGAACCCCTTCCTCTTAGGCTGTGGAAGGCGTTGGTAGTAACCTTATCGCCGGCGCTCGACATTGGAAAACTAGATGGAATTAGACAGGGCAATGTGCTCCAATTTTGTGTGATATTGAGAGGTTAAGTTGGGAATGTTGCCTTGCTTCCCATATTGCCTCCTGGCCTGGCTGGCGGCAGCGGTAGAAGGCTGCTGGACTTTGCTGTTTTCACTTCATGTCTGATACATGGGGAAGCCATCGAATACTACTCTCGCTAGAGATATTGCTCTCATCAGTCGTTTCCCGTTGTCCATCGGAAGTCCGTGCGTCAGGGAAACTCGTGTAAAGATTGAAATCTACGAAGAAAATGAGGCTATATATACACGGCGAATGAGTCACAGATACCCCTGATCTATACTCTTATAGGAAGGTAACACAGCGCTATCGACACCCGTTCTATAATTCTCTATGGTCTCGCATTGGGGTCTACCACTCCTCAATGGGCAAATCTAAACTCCAACCTCTTATTCCCCTTATCACTCGTCGTAGCCAGATACGCCATCTTCTCCTCCTGCGTCATAGAATCCCACTTCCTCTCCTTGTACTCATTCCTCTTCTTATAATACACCTTCGTGCCTAGGTACAGAAAAATATTCAGCACAAGAATGCCCAACAGCACCCTGTTACCACGCGCATACCTCGGCGCGTCATCATCGCGGTAGATGTTCGCAGCGACAATGCCCGACGTCTGCACGCTCATGTTGTATATCGCAGCCGACACAGTCCGCGAGCGAACTGTATTTGAATTCCGCGAGTTCCAGCCGACTTGGATGGGGTGGGCGCTGGGGTAACAGAGCAGCAGCGTCATGACGAGCCAGGCGAGCCACTTGTTGATGGTGGTTATGTCGAAGACGTTGATGAAGATGATGAACGGGAGGGCCCAGAGCTGGCCGAAGAGCGCCGTATACGTGAGCTCGCTGCGAACCTCGCCGGCATATGTGAGGCCCAGCATCGTGACGACATGCAGGACTTTGCTTGGGATGACGAGCAAGTTGGTACCAAAGGTTCCGAAGCCTAGCCCTTTGAGAGAGAGGGTGAGGTAGTTGCTCGGAGTCAACATGGGCGTTTGGAAGTTGAGGCCGAGGATGTAGAGGGGCCAAAGGTCGAAGTCTTTGATGCTTTGCCAGAGGAGCTTGGGGGTTAGGGGCTCGCGGTTGTGCATGGAGCTCTTGCTTGGGTCCTCGCGGATGACGCGGTTTACCATGATGGTTTCTTCGCGTGAGGTGAACCAGCCGTGCGAGCCGCGGAGCCAGCCGGAGGTGGAGGTTGGACTTGATGGCATGAGGGCGAAGGCTAGGAGGCCGACGACGAGGGTGATGAGGCCCTTTGAGGAATTAGAGTAGGGATGAGGAGTGCAGGAGAGATGAACCTACTTCGATGAGAAAGAGCCACCGCCAGCCAGCGCGATTGTTCACACCGCGCAGGTGGAGGATGCCAAAGGCAAGGAAGCCGCCGAGAACATCGGCAAAGGCAGAGGCGGTCCAGAAAAAGCCGAGCCGCAATGAGAGCTCGTGGTGCTTGTAAAAGTATGATAGATATAAAATCACCTGGGCAGGTCAGAATGCGTTTGTACAATTGCTAGCTAAAGGCAGACCTCGGGGATGAAGCCGCCCTGGAGCATTCCCAAAAACGCTCGACATAATAAGAATGATGTCCGCCCCTTCAAGTAGTATTGCGAAGAGCCTACGAGCGACCATACAACCATCTGGGTTGGTATCCAGAGGTCGGGTCCAACCCATTTTGCTACTAACTGTGATGGCACTTCGGCACAAAGAAACGCAAACTTGAAGACGCTATTCCCCAAATTGTAATCTCGGAGCGATTAGCATTGTCTTCATTCTCAGCCTCTAGCCATACGTACCATTCGTAGTCATCCCCAGGTCGTCCAAAAAGTCGTCCGTCAGCGCCTGATAGATATTTGACCTATCCAGTTCCAACGCCATAAACATCAACGCCGCAAACATCATGATCCTCAAGTCAATCTTACGAATCAACTTGTGCTCTTCACCCCACGTCCATCTCGCATCTGGATCGAAGCGGTGCACATTCTCCCACTCGTCCGGAGGCCGATACTCTTCCAGCGTATCCGGGTCGTCAAAGACAGACGGCTGAGTCGCAATCGCCTCGGGATCATATCTCGTCTTTGACCGCTGGAAGAAGAATCTCTTCTCGGCACCAGGGACGCCAAGAGCGAGTCCCTTGCCTTTGCCGGCGTCATCGCCTAACAACGCTGCAGTGACTGGATCCTCATCTTTATCCGAACTCGGAGAGTAGAGGAGCGACTGCAGCTCTTCATCGCTCGAGCTGGACCATGAGGCCTTCGAAGATGCGTCGCGGCGCGCTTCGAGCCTCGTGTTCTTGATAAGAAGCATTGGAATGTCTGAGCCACTTTCCACGGAAGAGGAGGCAGACATCATTTGAGCCCTGCGAAGTCATGAAAACGGATGAAACAGTTGCTCTGACGCCTTGATGGTCAGAAATGGCACAAACATTGACGAGGGCGAGGTTGCCGGGGGTTGAGCCACATGGCGTGCGAGTCCGAGGAAATCCCACAAGGAGGTGGCGGTGATGCTGAGTCAGCCAGAACAACGATGTCTGAGTCGCTGTCCCGGGTGGCAGGTTACAGTTCAGCCATCACACAATCATCCGCACGGCGAGCGAAGCTCTTCGCGGGATCGAGTCTGCTTGACGAACGCATTTCAGACCTTGGAGTGGTAGAATACCGATCACATGCTGTTCCACAAGTCATGCAAAATCTAATCCTGAGATCCTAATCCTACGAACGCCAGTCCCCATCTGTCTCAACCTGTCCACTCCCCAACCCATCTCTAATTTCCCTCTTCTTCCAATCTTGTTTAACAGCCCTTCGTCAAGAGCGCTCGAGACCCCGCCCTCTCGTAAAGAGCGCGGCAATGAAGCCGACAAGAGCGAACCCAGAGGAAGCGATAAACGACAGTCGGATGCCTTCGTAATACACCATGCGCGCCCGCATCTCCACATCTGGCGGCAATTGATGGAGTGCTCCCACTGAGTGTCGAATCTCGTCGATGACCTAGCGAGAGGAAGTGGAAATGTCAGCTTCCACGCATCCAATTGTAAGGTTCCAACAGGGAAAAACAGCAAAAGGCGCACTCTCCATTTATCTGGTATTCCACTCAGAGCGCCGGGCAAGCGAGCCTTGAGCACATTTTGCGTTATCGCAGAAGTTATAGCCACGCCCCAAACCGTCCCGAGAGAACGGATCAAATAGACGGTCGATGAGGAAACGGCGTGGTCTGCTCGCTGGGTCAGCCTGTTTGCTCGGCATTAGTTGAAACGTGAACACTAACCTGAATGATCGAATATCGCCAGAAACGTAAACAGGGTGCTAGGATACGCCATGCCTTGTCCAAGGTTGGCGGGAAAGAGATAGACGATGTACTTCCAACCAGAGTCGTGGAACTCGAAGGTGGCAACGAGGACGTTTCCAAGAGTCATGAGGAAGGCTCCAGCTCTGACGAGCGAAGCGAGCTTGCCCCAACGGGACATGACGACGCCAGCAATCACACCTCCTATGAGCGTCGCAAGCGATGGGATGATGAGTCTGCTTCCAGCCCTGGATGCCGATTCTCCAAGCACAACTTGGAAGAAGAGCGGCACCTGGAAGAGGAACTAACAGACCGAATCAGAGCGCATTGCCGACTGCTGGCACCACAGGAGACTTACCGCATACGCAGCCATTCCAAAGAAGACATTCGCCAATTGTGTCGCGATTGGTCGAAAGCCACGGAGCATGCGCAGAGGGATAATTGGCAGAGCCTTGGTCTTTGCTTCGACCAGGACGAATAAGCCGAGCAGTACCACGCTTCCGACCAACGTTGTGATGACCCATACGTTGCTCCAAGGGAGTTCGTTTCCCCCAAGACTCAGCGCAACAAGCTGGGCAGATAGACTGAGGATTAGCAGCGCGGATCCGGCAATGTCCACCTTCCGCCACACGGACCTTTGGTCTTCCGCATCCAAGGCATCATGTCCGAACTTCTCAGGATTTTTGATTGCAAAGTATCCGACTCCAAGAGCAAGAAGGGAGACCGGCACCTGCAGTATAAAGCACCATCGCCAGCCAATAGTGTCAGCAATCACTCCTCCCAGGCTCGCTCCACATATGCTGCCAAAGCCGAAGAGCACATTCTGCACAGCTTGGTAAATACCTCTTTTTCTGAACGGAATCAAGTCGCTGTTGATAATCGTCGCCACGGTCATCAGTCCACCTCCTCCTATTCCCGTCACTGCTCTCATCAGATTCAGCACCCACACAGTCTGTGCGACCGCACAGCCTAAGCAGCCAATCATGAAGGAGGTACCAGCGATAAAGAAGCAGGTACGGCGTCCAAAGATGTCAGAGAAGCGGCCATAGAGCGGCTGGAAGGCCGTGGTCGTGATGAGATAGGATGTTGTGAGCCACGACGCCGTGTTGGCGGCTGAAAATTCCGAGGATATCAATGCGTAAGTCGATGCCATGATGGTACCGTCGAAGCCTGTGAGGAAGACATTCGCGAATATTGCTTTGCTCATTAGCTGAAGAGAACATGGAGATCCAATTGGCGAGGTCTTACCGGGGCATGAACTTACCAACTTCTATCCACATGAAGCCCTTCGGTGGTTTCCATTTTTGCTCGTGTTGATTCGTGAGAAGAGGGGACGTCTCGTCAACGTCTTGTTCTATATCCGCCGAGTCAGAAGAAGAAATCGCCATTTTCAGTATTCTGCCAGACGGTAGCGCAAAATGACAAGAGGAATCTATGAACTTGAGAGACAAGACGTGGGCAGCACCACAGCAGCAAGATAAGTAGAAGTCTTATCGATAAACGGCAACCAGGGAAGCTGTAACCAGGTTAGTCCTAAAGCCGTTGAAAAGTTTTGCAGCTCATGCATACGCTTGTCAGAACCCGGACTTTACCCCTCTGCATCACGCCGAACGAACATGAATTACGCCACCAAGTTCGCCGAGGTGACATGTCATTACTTTATGAGTAGCGAGATCTGGTGCCTTCTCCAATTTCTCTTACACCTTTACCAATTCCTCCGGCAGCTTTCTTTCTACCTGTCCAAATTGCCCTCATAGTGCGGAAGCCTCAACAAGGTCAATGTATCCTTCATTCCCCATGGCGACCTTAACGCACTCTAACATGGGTAGCGAATATCGTCCGCCAGCACCATGAAATACCGTGGCGTGCTTTTACCCTTGGTTGCCATTGCGCTGGCGGCTTTGCCTCTTGTCTCTGCGGACTGGCAGTTCAAGTCGAGACCGGATCTGGCGCCGCCGCGTCTGAACATTACTATTTCTGCGACTGCGGATGTCGAAAAGGGATACCTATTCCTCGCGCCCTTTGCCGGCTTCCCCGATAAAGCTAGGGAGCAGCACGGGCCCCGCCAAGCTGCTCCGTACATCCTTCGCGACGATGGTGATTTGGTCTGGTCGGGATATGGGTATTACTCCATTTGGGCAACCAACTTCCAGAAGGCGAGATGGAATGGGATGGATGTGCTGTTCTCTTTTGAGGGTGATCATAGTAAGCGCTCCTTTTTATGCTGTCGATGGTGTTTTGACCAAATAGAACAGATGCTGGATACGGCCATGGTCATGGGCACACCACCATTTTGGACCAGCACTATGAGACTATCCGAGAGCTGAGGGCTGGCAACCACAAGCTCACGGACAAGCACGAGTTTCATGTCATCAACGAGGAGACGGCGTTGATTCAGGTCTACCAGCCGGTTCCGCGAGATCTGACGAGATGGGGCGCTTCGCCAGAGCAACAGTGGATTGTCAATGCCATCTTCCAAGGTAGCTCATCGTTCTACTCTCTTGCGCCAGCCGCTGTGCTAATAGATTCATAACAGAACTCGATCTCACCACCGGCCATCTCCTCTTCGAATGGTCCAGCCTCTCCCACGTCTCCCCTTCCGAATCCGTCCTCCCAATCAACCCCGGCCAAGCCGGCTCCGGTTTCAACTCCTCCGACGCCTGGGACTACTTCCACATCAACTCCGTTGACAAAGACACCTCGGGCAACTACCTCATATCCGCCCGCGACGCCTGCTCCGTCCACAAGATCAACGGCTCCACCGGCGACATCATTTGGCGCCTCGACGGCAAGAAATCCGACTTTAAGCTCGGTAAGGGCGTCAAGTTCTGCTTCCAGCACCACGCACGCTTCGTCTCGCAGGACGGAGATGAAGAGGTCATCTCCTTGTACGACAACTCTGCCCATGGCACTGAAGATGGACGTGGGCGTGAAGTCCACACAGCGCCGACGTCTTCGGGCAAGATTATTAAGCTCAACACTAGGACATGGGAGGCTACGCTTGTGCAGGGTTTCTATCCGCCGGACGATCTGCTGTCCAAGTCCCAGGGGAGCACCCAGCTCCTGCCTAATGGCAACGCTCTTGTGAATTGGGGCTCTGAAGGCGCCGTCACAGAGTTTCGAGCAGATGGCACCCCGATCTTTCACGCGTACATGGACTCGGGTTTCCTCGGCGAAGGCGTCGAGAACTACCGTGGATTCAGGTACAACTGGACTGGGTTGCCGAATGAAGTCCCGTCGATTGTTCTTCTTGAGAGTGAAAGTGGCGGCACTACGGCCTATGTCTCGTGGAATGGAGATACGGAGACTGCGGTTTGGCGTTTCTTCTCCGTGGCTGATGAGGCTGGCTCTAGGTCGTTCTTGGGCGAGGCGAAGAGGACGAGCTTTGAGACCGAGCTTGTTGTCAAGGGAGGAAGGGTTGAAGGGGTTGTGGCTGATGCAGTGGATGCTGATGGGAAGGTTTTGACCACGACGGGTGTTGCGACTGTAGAGTTGGCGGTTGAGCCTCCGAAGCTATCACTAGACACTGTGGCGAGAGGGCAGCAGGTGTTCTTTCAAGCCTAGTGTCCCGCTCGAGGTTCGTACGAAGCCGCTTTGGAAAGATTAGCAAAATTGAGGATAACGCTTCGACGGTTCGACGGTTCGATAAAGCTGTGAGTATACTTTTCAACAAAGTGAACCCTTCGAGAGAAGTCCCGCTCAACTTTCAACATGAGGGCTGGATAAGAATGTTTCATCTGGTGGCAGTATTCATTGGTGCACATTAAAGATCTCGAGGTTCTAGTTCGGTTTAGTATTTTTAGGCTTAAAAACGCCGTTTACCAGATTTCTTGAATAAAATTCAAGAATACTAGAAAGGTCGAATGAACAATGCTGTCTGGATCCACGAAGATTATCCTGTCGGTATTGGTGCATATCCGCAAAAGTCTTAGCACCCAATCAAGTTAACGTGTTTTATCAGTCATCCGGTAGCCCCAAAAACCACTAAAAATTGGAAAAACTGCACCTTGATATCTCGACAATGGCCTAATAATAAATTCCAAAATTTTATAATTAGCCTTTTGTACCTATTTTAAACCTCTTATTAGATTTAAAAAATAATCTGTTAAGCAGCTCTAAAAATATCGCAATTTAGCTTAAAATTAGGGGCTAAAACCTGATATCTTTAATATTGGCCAGACTTATTACACTAGAACTTTATTAATATAGGCACAAAAGGCTAATTATAAAATTTCGGAATTTATTATTAAGCCGTTGTCAAGATATCAAGGTGCAGTTTTTCCAATTTTTAGTGGTTTTTGGGCTACTGGATGACTGATAAAACACGTTAGCGGTATTCAGGTTTGACTAAGCAATATTTTACCCGGCTTAACTTCAGCTCAGTTATACTCACTCTCTTCACCCTTCATCGGAGGAGCCTCCAAAGCATTTTAGTCATACTCAGTCCCATTTCTAGGCCCCTAAGCTTATTACTTAAGGTGGCCATGTCTATACCTGCTATCTCTATCATTCTTTGTAGATTTTATCGAGTTTACGCGTGGGCCTAGTTTAGGGAACCCGGGTTCCCTAAACTGGGCCGCTACCGCCGACGAAAATAGCTAGGGGTGGATTAATAAATTGTCCTCTATAAGTACTAGCTCCTAGGTTAAGTTATCTATTTTATTGCCTTCTTTTGTACTAGATCTTCTATCCCTCCCCAACTCTAGCTTATTAAGCCCCCTATAATAGGCGTCAAAGAACTGGTTTAATTTAAGCTCTACCTACAAGTTTTTAAACCTAAAGAAGGAAATAATTGTAAAGGTAGAACTTATATATCTATTTAAACTGGTATTTTTGTATAGGCTAGGCGAAAAGAGAAGCCAGACGAATAAAAGGGTTCGCCGATTAAGTAGGCTAGCTAGAATAGACAAGCTAGTTAAATAAAAGGGCTAGCTAAGATGGGAGGCTAAAAGGCTAGCCAAGAAGGGGTCCCCTCTTTTAAGCTATCTCTAGACGCGGGTCTCTAAACTAGGCCCCTTTAGAGAATACTAGAGGCCTAAAACTAGGAGCTCCTAGATATAACAGTGCCTAATTTTAGTCTCTATAACGTGCTTAGGGTAAAATTAGGTATAAGTAGAAGGGCTTAAATATGCTTAGGACTAGCTAAGTTTAGCATAGGAATACACAGGGCTATACTACTATACTACTATAGCTCTTAGGATTCTTGCTAATAGTTTTAGCTTAAAACGACTTTGTTTAGGTCTAAAAGCGGAAATATAATATAGTGGCCGGGTAGGTATAGTGGTTTTACCGGAACCCTAAAACCCTAATATTTTTTTGGAGATGGAAAGAGGTAGGGAACTAATACTGCTAAAGCACCTTTATAATAGGTTTGCAAGCCTTCCTTTGCCGTTATAGGTAAGAAGCCTATCTGCGGTATTATATTCCCCAACTCTTCCTCTATAGTATAGTAAAACTTTCATTATAGGTTCCTTTGTTTAACCTTTAACCCTAGGCCTTTCCTACCTATAAAAAGCTAAAAGTTAAAAGTTAAATTCAATTTAAATACTTGCCTACTCTACTTCTAGGGCTTTTTTAAAAGGCTTTAAAATATTTAAAGAAGGATAAGTAATAAAATAGGATAGCTATAAGCGTATCTATAATTACTAGTTTTATTTAAAATCTAGTTTTATTTTTATAGGGGTTAATATAAAGCCTACCTCCTATAAATAGAATCCGTCTACTACTAATTAAAGCTTAATAGCTTTATATTATAAGGTAAGGATATAAATAGGGAGTCCAATAATAGAATAATAGGTATATTGTATAGATAGAGACGAATCCTTAAGGGAAAAGGAGGAGTCTGTATATAAGGTAGGAAGGGTTTTCCCTAGGCATATATAGAGCACGTACCTTATAGGTAAGTCACCCCTAGGTTGCCCTAGGGTCGCCTATACCTTACGGCTATATAATTATCTACTTAGGTTTTACCTAATAATGCCCCCCCTATAACGGAACCTTGTAGTAAGTACTACAATAGGCTTGTTATTGGGCTAGGTGTGTAGGTATTACAAGTAAGTCAATAACGTAATAATAACTGGTGGAGTGGTTACCTAATAGATTAACTCTAATTATATTCTAAGAATCACTACAAGGAAAGAACTATCTAGAGTAGGGACTGTAGTCCTTTAAATACACAACTATACTCCTAGGAAACCCTCCTTATACATAAGGTACGCATTATATATAACGTACATAAGTTCCCTCCATTCCTCTCGTTCCTTACATAGCACGTTATATAACTCGCTTACTATTCCTCATTATATGATTCCACTGGCTCTATACTAGACCGTGCTAATATTAACTAACTAGCTTCTTCCGACTCCCTTCCCAGTAGTTATAACATTGTACTTAAAGCGTCTATAACACCATTTCCCTCCTTCCTATCTTCATCCTTAAAGATTCTAAGCATCTCTAAGTTATTTACTAAAGGTATAATATCCGTCTAATTAATCTAGTTAATATCGTTACTTATTATACCTAAAGCTTCTTCTTCTTCACACGCGCAACATTGTGCACGTACTATTACTGCTATACTGTCGCTAGGTGAAATAATACTGTCTCCGTATTCTCGTTATATAAAAGAGGGGTTAGTCTACGTCGCGTTAGCGAGTCCTTTATCTCAGCAACCTTCCTCTTGCTTAAAGTACACTAAAGCGAATATTTATTTGTCCTATAACGTTCGCTCTTCTACTAATACTAAGTATACGCGTCCTATAACTCTTAATAGTCTTTAAGTTCCCTAAGTAATTTATTATAGGGTTTTATATTTAATCCGCTGCTGCTTATCTAGATAGTAAGCTGACTTATACCCTTACTAAGTTAGAACGTTCTTAGAATGCGGAGCAGAAGGCTTTAGAGGCCCATATCTCTGCGTCTGCTTATCTCCTTTATCTTAAGAAAGTTCGTAAGAAGGTTTATTTTAAGGAGTGGAAACTTATAGAACAAGGTCTGCAGGAACTTAGTAATAAGAGAACTAACTCTCTTCCTATAAAGGGAACAACTCTAAGTAGTTCGGCAGTCGTTCTTCCTAGGTCCCCCTTAGGTAACTTATTCTTTAACGATCCTTCTTTATTAATATTACCTAACCTATTTTCTTCCGATACTCCTATACCTTTCCTATAACATTCTTTAAATTTTTTAGTAGTTCCTAGGTAGTCTTATTATAGCCTATCTACTTAACCTTATACTATATTTTATTATCAACGTCCTCGTAACTAACAATCTTTAAAACTTGCTATTTATCTTCTTCTTATCCTCTATACGTGTCTACTTTATAGATTGGTAGCTTAATATTTCTATATACTGGCTCTAGCATTACAATATACTATATAGGGTAGATTTTCATTTTAGCTAGTAGGTTTAACTTAAACATAACCGGTAAAACTTTTTATGTAATTTTAAAAGGTCCTAGTCTAACGTGGTCCAACTTCTTACTTAGTTATTAACTCTTGAAATTTTTATATAGTAGCCATACTTTATCTCCCTCCTTAAGATCTAGTCCCTTAGATCTCTTAGCGTCATAGTATTTCTTTATTCTTTGCTATACTACCTTAGCTATTTCCATAAGGTTCTTATAAAGATTTATTAAAGTCTCTATTCTCTACTTAGCTATACTACTCGTTTTCTTTACTTAATATAGCAATAATAATATTCTTGGCTTATATCTATAATTCGCCTTAAATAGTAAAGTACCTATTCCTTCCTATAGTATTACATTATATATAAACTATATAACTAATAACAATAATACCCAATTATTCTATGCGTGATTAATATAGTGCCTTAGATACTGCTCTAGTGTCTAATTTAATCTTTCCGTTTAACTGTCTGTCTGCGGATAATATGCGGTAAAAGTTGCTGCTTAAACTCCTTGCTCCGCTAAGAATACCTTCTAAAATGCTGCTACGAATCTTAGATCTCTGTCCGATATAATCTTACTTAATACTCCATATCTTGTAAACACTTCTTTAACATAGATTCTAGCGACATCTTCTACTAATATTTCTTCTGTATACGCTATAAAGTATCCCCACTTTATAAGCTTATCTATTATCACTAAGATTACGTTATAATCTTATCCGGTAATAGGATCTCTTAATTTTAGCAACTTAATAATAAAGTCCTATAATATAACCTCCTATAGTCTTTCTAGTATTTTAATAGGTTATAGCCCTCTATATAGCTTATGCCTTATTAGTTTATTTCTTTAGCAATCTAGACACTCTCTAGTAACCCTTCTAGCTATCCTCTAGATTCCGTTAATAATATACTCCTCTTAAAGTCTTAACACTAAGCCCATGGCCCCATTATATCCTTAAGTTAATCCCTTATAGAAATCTTCTATAAAGTGCTCTGCTATGCTTCTTAGGATATACTTTACTTTTTAGTTTTCGTATATATCCATTTATAAATCTTCTAGCTATGCTTTTAGAATTCTTTATACCTAAAAGCTTTCTAGTGACTTATAAACTTTCTTTAATTCTTTCTAAGAGGGGAATACTAAAATCGAGATCCGACCCATACGGTCCTATGGGGGTTCCTTTCCGTCTCATCTTGTCCGCATAGTTAAGCTAAGAGAGAGGATCTCGTCTGTTACTAATGCAGCAGCGTTACGTTGTGGCTAGAGGGGGCCTTTAAATACTTAACCCTTGACGCCGTTAGAACAGCAGAGTTTTCACAGGCCTTGGCGCCAGACCAGTCAAAAAGACGACTCCAGAAAAGCGACTTCTGCACCCCTATGCGGTGGAGCCCGGGAACCTAGCAGCTACTATTAATGTTCCATTTAGATTGTGTTAATAGACTACCAGAGCAAACGCAGAGACGTGTATACGGCTGCGCAGCGCCTACGCAGCGACGTCATGGTGGTGCAAAGATTTTTTACTAAGGGGTGAGCCTTAGCAAAAAAGTTTAAACACCGCTACTACGTCTCTAATGTACATATTTGGACATTAAATCGACAAGTATTATCCCTTCGGCGTACCCCCTCCCTCCTATAAATACTACACACACTATATAGTATTTACACACATATATAAGCAATCCGCGCCCTAAGCGTAGCAGAGGCCCCCTATTTTAACATTATCCGGTAACCTAGGTATCTAATTATAGGGATTAGGCCCCCTATTAAATACTAGATTGTCCTCCTATACCTTACAAATAGGTATAAGGGCCTAGGTTTGGGCCCTAGGGCAAAAGCAATACTAAGTTATATACACCCCGTTATAGAAACCCTTTAATAAAGGAGTAGATAAGAAACCTTAGCATATAGGCTCAGGCGGAACGCAAGTGTTATCTATTAGGAGATATTTACAGAAGACTTAGAAAAGGAGCTAGGGATAGGCACACGACTTAGACAAGCAATATATAAATGTAGCAAAGATAGTTTAAATAGCAGATAGGGCAAGATAGGTATTTAGACACTCCTATGTAAAGGGAGTCTTAAAGTAGCAACCTAACAGTGTTTTTCCTCCCGTTAATATAGTATGGATATTATCTGGAATATTACCTCTTACGTCTCCCCTAGGGGTTTTTTGTACACTTAAAAATGGGGTTTTTCTTAGTAAGGAGGTTTTTCCCATAGGAATTAGTCTGTGTGGACCCATTAGGGGGACTAGGTTGGACGGTAAATTGAATCTTATATAATTCTTTCTAAGTTACTGTAATTTTTGAATAATTATACCTAATTAACCCATTTGTATCTTTTTGTAGTAAAGCCCCTAATAGCTTCTTATTATTTTATAGTTTAGCTTTTTAACTTAGAGCATTTGCCCTTATATTGTTTATACCCTTAGTATACTAAATCTTAAAATAGTATTTTATAAGCATTTCTGCCCATCTAACCTGTCTTTAGTTAAGTTCCTTTATTATTAGGAATTCTGTTAGGTTCTTATAATCCATCTTAACTATAAATGGTTTTTCTATGCCTTATAAGAATGCTCTCTATTTCTTTAATGCTGTACTATACCTAATAACTCCTTGTTATAAATGTTATAGTTTAGTTCTAGTAGTGTTATCTTCTAACTATAGTATGCTACTAGGTGCTATCCATTTAGATGCTTTTATATAAAGTATACCCCTAGTTAAAGTCTAATGTATCTGTTTCTATAACTGTCTCTAGTCCTAGTTAATAGATCTTAAAAACTAGCTCCTAGGTAAATAACTCTTTAACTTTCTTAAATAGTTCTTATTGCTCCTTTCCCTATACCTATAGTTCTTCTTTCTTTATTAACCGCGTAAATAGTTTAATATCTTTTAACTATTGCGCTATAAACCTTCTATAGTAATTGCAAAACCCTAGGAACAATCTTAACTGCGTAACGTTCTCTAGTTCCTGCCAATTTACTATAGCTTCGATCTTCTTTAAATCTATACTAAGTTGGCCTAGTTTAATAATAAATCTAACGAAATTAGTCTTCCTAGTAAAGAATTTATATTTCTTAATTACTACTAGCATCTGTTCCTCCTGTAGTCTCTTTAAAACCTATTTAATATATTCTTTATATTCTTCCTTAGTCATTAAGTAGATAATAATATTATTGAGATATGCTATAATAAATTCATCTAAGTGTTCTCCTAATATATTATTAATTTGCTTTTAAAACGTTGCTAGTGCGTTTATAAGCCCGAATTGTATAACTAATAGTTTATATAGTCCTTCCTTTGACCTAAAGGCTGCCTTCCATTTGTTGCCTTCCTTAATTCTAATCTAATAGTACACCCATCTTAGATTTATTTTTGTAAAGATTTGCGCATTACCTATCCTATCTTATATTTCGCTAATTAAGGGTAAAGGATACCTATCCTTTCTAGTAATGCTGTTTAACTATTTATAGTTAATACACAGCCTTAGCTTGCTATTTTTCTTCGGTATAAACAGTACTAAATAACCCGCTAATAATTGCGATAGTCTAATATATCCCTTTTATAAGTTTTCCTAGATAAACTCTTTTAATGCTCTACCTTCTTCTTTAGTAAGCTTGTAGATTGGAAAGAACCTTAGACTTATTCCTAGTTCTAATTCTATTTTATAATCCCATACTATATACTCTAACAGCTTTTCACTTTCCAGTGACTATAGTTTCTTGCCGTACTTATGGTATCTCTTTAGTATATAGCTTAACCCTTTTTCTGTTTCTTTGTAGGTTACTCCTACTTAGTACTATACTATCTTAGCTTATTATTATATCTTGCGGCGTTAAGTATCTCTAATATCGACCTAACCTATAACCTAATCGATCTTTAGATTATATTCCTATAACTAAGGCATTCCTAATACTGCCTTATTATTCCCCAATAGTAATATATTAAAAGACATCTTAATCTATTTCCCTTTAATAGTTATCTAAATAGGTTCTGTTTTAAGATTAATAATGCCTCCTCTATAGGCTATTAGATCTCCTAAAATTGTTACTAATAGGTAAAAATGTTCCTTTTTCCTATATAGTAACCCCATTCTTTTAACTGCTGCTAGTAAGATATAGTTCCTTATTGCTCTACTATCTATTAATACCTTAAACTGTTAATCTTGCTACCTAACTCGTAAATTTAGGTGTTAACCTTAAATTCCTTTAAGGGTCTAAGGCTCTACTACTAGTTCCCTCTAGTCCCGTAAGCCTCTACTTTTCCCAACTATTAGCTACTAGATCCTATTTATACTTAGTCTAACTTAGGCTAATACTTAGTTCGCTTTTTATCTTTAATATGCCATAGATAGGTATTCTCTGGATATTCCCACTATTGTCGTCTATCTAGGGATTCTTCTATAAGGAATCTTCCTGGTTAAAGCGTTAAGTTCCCTTATTCTTAAACTTTTACTAGGTATTAACTATACATATACTTAGCGTTTTAATATTTCGCCTTATTTATTAACTAATATATTTTTGCTAGATATTTTTAATTTTTATCTTTTGGTGCTCTATATATATTGCACGCATTATCCACGTATGCTATCTACGATAGTGTGTAATATGCTTAGTGTCTTAGGTTAACTCTTAGCTTATCTTTATCCTTAAGTTTAAACCTCTCTTATGTTAATCTAAGCGTTGCGACTTTATTTACAGGTACTAAGATTTGCCTTTTACTTCTCTAGTCCCATCGGCAAAATATGGTACCCTTTCAATGGCCTCAATGGTTGGTGGTTGACGCAATTGGCGCGCAGTTGAGGTCATTTGGCAACTCGACCGACTAGCCTATGTCGTGTTTTTTTGACACGCAGCCTGCGCGCAGCCTGCGCGCAACCTGCGCATTTGGCAACCATAATTATATTTACCTCTTTTATACTAATAGCATATTTTAAATAAATAAAAGCTATTTTAAAGCTATTTATAAGGCTAGCAAAATAAATATTATTATTTAGATAATTTAATATAATATAGCGATGTTCTCCTTCTACCTATCTACTGTACCTATTGACTTACCTACCTACCTACATCGCCTACCTATCTGCATCTACCTACCTATCTGCATCGCCTACCTATCTACATCTACCTGTCTGCATTTGCCTACCTATCTGCATCTGCCTACCTATCTATATTTACCTACCCGTTAGTATCTACTACCTATTTACATTCTGCCTTACCTGTCTGCATCTGCCTACCTATCTACATCTACCTACCCGTTAGCATCTACCTGTTTGTGCCTACCTGTCTGTGCCTACCTTAATTCGATCGATCGATCGAATCGTTTATAGTGTTGGCTGGCTAGTCGTTGTTGCGTCTGGCGACGGCGACGTCGTCTGGTTCTGGCGACGGTCGTCTGGCGCGCTGGCAACGTCGTCTGGTTCTGGCGACGGTCGTCTGGCTCTGGCAACGGTCGTCTGGTTCTGGTAACGTCGTCTGGCTGGCGACGGTCGTCTGGTTCTGGCGACGGTCGTCTGGCTGGCGATGGTCGTCTGGTTCTGGTAACGGTCATCTGGTTCTGGCGACGGTCGTCTAGTTCTAGCAACGGTCCTCTGCTGGCTGCCGTTCTGGTGCCTTCCCTAGGTAGGGAGGATATAAAGAAGAAGGAAGGGTAAAAAATAAAGGTGGTTACATAGGGTAGAGGCACGTGTAGAGGCTATCGGAATATAGCGGGACCGATGCAGAGCTTCGTGTAGGAGCCTCTGTACGCAGAGCTTCGCGCAGAGCCTCGTGCAGAGCCTCTGTACGCAGAGCTTCGCGCAGAGCCTCGTGCAGAGCTTCGTGCAGAGCTTCGTGCAGAGCTTCGTGCAGAGCTTCGTGCAGAGCTTCGTGCAGAGCTTCGTGCAGAGCTTCGTGCAGAGCTTCGTGCAGAGCTTCGTGCAGAGCTTCGTGCAGAGCTTCGTGCAGAGCTTCGTGCAGAGCTTCGTGCAGAGCCTCTGTACGCAGAGCTTCGTGTAGAGCCTCGTGAAGAGCCTTATGCGAAGCTTCGTGCAGAGCTTTGTGCAGAGCCTCTATGCGCAGAGCTTCGTGCAGAGCCTCTGTACGCAGAGCTTCGTATAGAGCCTCGTGCAGAGCCTCCAAGTAATAAGACTATAAGATTGTATGAGATTGTATAAGATTGTATAGGATTATATATAATAGTTAAATATATAGCATATAACTTTACCTTAATCGCACGTTAAGAAATATACAGTTAGCTTTTAAAGTTGTTAAGTAGGTTAACTATATGTTAAGTTAGTTAAATTATATGTCAAGTAGGTCAATTGCGTGTTAAGTTAGTTAAATTGCATATTAAGTAGGTCAATTGCGTATTAAGTTAGTTAAATTGCATGTTAAGTAGGTCAACTGCGTATTAAGTTAGTTAAATTATATATTAAGTAGGTCAACTGCGTATTAAGTTAGTTAAATTACATGTTAAGTAGGTCAACTGCGTGTTAAGTTAGTTAAATTACATGTCAAGTAGGTCAACTGCGTGTTAAGTTAGTTAAATTATATATCAAGTAGGTCAACTGCGTGTTGAGTTGGTTAAATTGCATGTCAAGTTAGTCAATTGCGTGTCAAGTTAGTTAATTGCGTGTCGAGTTGGTCAAATTGCATGTCAATTACGCGAAACGCGAAAACCAAAGTCTACTTAAATCTCATCCTGCGAATATTTTCCCGATGCCTCTAATTACTCCTTTAGATCCTTTAACGTTATAATTAAGGCTCCTTTAATATAAGTTATAGCCTTTTCTATAATCGGGTGGTCCTGGATAACTTTCTTATCTAACTATATATAGAAATCTTCCCACTTATTATTATATCGTTGTCTATACCACTTTTAGTATAACCCTTTAAGTGTATACGGCTCGTCCGTAAGGAAGTATCTTCTTATTACTGCGTTATAATAGCCCTTTATATATTGTTCTTCGAACCTAGTTAAAATCCCTAGATCCTCTTCTTATTCTAATTTAGTAAGCCACTTAGCCCTTAGTGTGCCTACTTTAGGCCTATTAGTGACC
Organism: Cenococcum geophilum 1.58; assembly: GCF_001692895.1. NCBI lineage: Eukaryota > Fungi > Ascomycota > Dothideomycetes > Gloniales > Gloniaceae > Cenococcum > Cenococcum geophilum. Next base: position 872,653 of record NW_027137587.1, read on the forward strand.
TTTTATATAAGTGCTCTATCCCTTATACATCCTAATATACTAAATCTCTTATCTAGTTTCTATTCTTACTATAAGGTAATTCTCGCTCTAAATTCCTCTATAGTTTCTTTTCTTTTATATCTTATAAGTGGATCCTTAAAGTCGTCGTACTTCTTAATCTTGGTATCGACTTTTTAATCTTTAGGCTGAATACTGTATTCCCCTAGTAAGTCTTTTAGGTCTATATATCTATCTCCTAGTCTAACTGCTATTTATATTATAGATTCTCTAATCTATAAGGAAGCTCCTTGCCTCTTGCCTATAGGTGTCCTTATTTATACTCTAAATTCTTAGTCCCTTAGATTCTTTAATCCTAAGCTTGCTTCTAACTTAAGCTTAGCTCCCGCCTTAGTTTAACTAGGTATCCGTAGTGTTCTTATCTCGTCTTAAGAGTCTTAAATCTTATCTATCTCATCTTAAGAATCTAATGCCTGTGGGAAACTCTATCCTAAGCTTATTTGTATATCTTTAAACTAAGCTACTGCTCTACTCTATCGGTTTTTATTCGTTATAGGCCCTTAAGCTATCCTCATCCTATCTTTAGAATCTTAGATCTCTCTTATTTCGTCTTAAGAATCTTAAGCCTTTAGCCTTTTATCTTTATTAAGTGGTAAGCTAGCACTAGCAGTTATCTGCTTACTTAATCTCTTTTAGATACTGCTCCTGCCGTCTTATAAAGCGATAGATGCTATATCTAACGGTGTTATAATACCCGTTATTAAACCTTGCTCTATAGCGGTCTTAGTCTCTACTTCTATTGCGTTATTAAGGTTTGGATACCCCTAGTTAGTTCCTTTACTATCCTCATCGCTATTAATTAATAAATACTCTAATTCTATTATTATTATTGCTGATTATTATCCGTATGTTGCTATAATATCCTAATTTAACTTATAGAGTTAATCTTATTCTTTATCTAACTCTTTAGTTCCTTTAAGTCCTCTTAACTCTAGCTCTTATAGCTAATAGCTTACGCCATACTTAGCGTCTTTATAAATTTAGTATACGTTATTATAACAAAACGCGAAACTTCTAATTAAATATTCTTTCGTTCCTCGCAGTACACTATTATCCCTCTATATATATATGTCTTCTACTAGTTAGGTTCCCTTTATTATATAATAACTCTAACTATCTTTATAATCCCTTATAAAATAACCCTATTTCCCGCAATTTATATAAGCTCCGTCTTTAAACTATTAACTTTACTATAGAGTTTGCCTAAACGTCTTCTACTAATAAAATCCCTAGTTTAGCCTTTACTCCTTAGTCCTATAATTACTAGATCCTTAACCTCTAGGTTTTTATAGTTTTTTACTCTATCTCTTATAGGCTTCTTTAGTACCGCTTAGGTCCATTAGCTCTGCGCTATACTATAATTTCTAACTTAGCTTTAGTCGTTACGTACTCTACGCCTTATATAACTATAAAACTCTATCCTAACCTCTCTTAGTCTATTCCCTTTAGAAGATCCTGTTGTTAATCTTTATTACTTAATCTATTAATTCCCTTAGGGTGTCCGCATCTTCTATTAGAATAATTACGTCCTAGACTTTAGCCTTAAGTCCCTATTTATACTGTGCCATAAGCGCCCTATTATTTCACTTAACTTATATAGCTAGCGTTTAGAACTGCGTTATATACTTAATTGCTAAGGTTTATTACATAATGTCTTAAAGTTTTCTTTCCGCTATAGTTACTGCCTCTGGGTCTCTAAATATCTATATAAGTCGCTCTACAAATCCTTCCTAACTTAAAAATATAAACCGCACCTCTTAATTAGTGGTTGTTATTCTATTTACCTATATTTCTATAAGGTAAGGCTTAAATTATTTAAGTGCTCTTCCTAATAAGAATAATCCCGCGTAAGCTATTCGATCTATAGGCGTTACCAGCTTTACTCCTTCCTGCGCTACCTTAAAGTGTATTTATATAAGAAATCCTTTAAGCTTTAATCTTTCTCCTAAGAATCTTTTAATTAATAGTAACTTAACCTTTACTACGCCTATCCCGTTAATCCTTTATTTAAGTATTATATTATTTTCTATTAACTGGTCAACTATCTCTTATAGTTATCCGACCGTCACAGGTTGTTATAAGTTAGTATCTACTATATTAGTGTCGTCTCCAGACCTTAAAGTAGTTGCCGCCGTCGATGGCGTTATAGTGGCTACTTTTGGTGGTATATTATTTAACTTATTAAAACCGTAACTAGGTAGTAATTATGTAACGGAACTTTATAGCAAGTACTACGATGGGCTTATTATTAGGCTAGGTGTGTAGGTATTGCAAGTAAGTTAACAACGTAATAATAACTAGTGGAGTGGTTACCTAACAGATTAACTTTAATTGTATTCTAAGAATTACTATAAGGAAAGAACTATCTAGAGTAGGGATTGTAGTCCTTTAAATACATAACCGTACTTCTAGGAAACCCTCCTTATATATAAGGTACGCATTATACGTAAGGTATATAAGTTCCCTCCGTTCCTCTTATTCCTTACGTAGCACATTATATAACTCGCTTACCATTCCTTATTATATGGTTCCACTGGCTCTATACTAGACCGTGCTAATATTAACCAACTAGCTTCTTCCGACTCCCTTCCTAGTAGTCATAACATCGTACTTAAAGCGTCCGTAACACCCCCTTTAAAAAGGGTCGTCCCCAATCCTTTATATACTTAAGCCTTAATAAAACCCCTAAAAAACCTTAGTAAGGAAAAAATTTAAAGGGGAAAGAGTGTTTTAATTTTATATATAGAGAGACGGGTATACATACGCGGCGTGAAGATGTTAAGGAACTTTGACCGGCGGTTAAAGTTATCTAATTAGTCAGATTTGCCTTACTAAGACTCCCCCGCATTTAACCGAGCTAATAGCGATTTTATATACCCGGTATAGAAAATCCTAATTAGTCTATTTAATAGGTAGAGCTAGTAGAGCTTAATACCGTCGCTTAAATTTAGTAGACTAGAAATATTCTAAAGCTCGCTTATATAGGCAGGTCGCTAGTACCTCGCGGGTAGGTTATAGGTTATTTATATATAGCCAGATTCGTAAACAGTAAGGCTATATACCTATTAAATCCGCCGCTAACCCTACTTTAGCCTTACACTATGCCGGTATAACGCCGTATATACTTCGTGGGTAGGTTATAGGTTATTTATATACAGCTAGATTAGGACGGTAAGGCTATATACCTATTAGACCCGCCGCTAACCTATATTTTAGCCTTATACGTTATTTGCGTAGTATATACGTAGAATAGTATATAAGTTATTAGTATAGGTTACTACCGGTAGATTACTAGCAGGTTATAAACCTTGGTTAAATAAACCCTAGTTATAAACGGGCCTATTCTCTAATATATAAACAATTTACTTAGCTAGTATAGAGTAACGGACTAGGTCTAGAAAGGGTGCTTTTTAAATTAAAGCTATAGTTCTTACAGCAATCGCTTATTCTTTAATCCCTTAGGACGTCCTCTACTCCGCTTTAATGCAGGTTATATTTTAATAGCGGCGCTTACTTTTCGCCTACGCTTCGGCTATAAGGCTAGGGTGTCCCACTTACGGTACTTATCTAGCAGTTATTAACAATTCTTAAGTTCTATCTCGTATTTCCATTTATTATACTTATTTAACTATCCTAGCCATTTAATAAGGTACTATGGTTATCTAGCATAATCCTAGTAGGCGATAATTGCTTCTACTTCCCAGCTACCTTTCTTAAGCTCTTTTACTACCGGGGGTTAAAACCTAGGGCGTAACCTATAAGGCTCTAGTAGGGAGATATANAAGACTAGGTGGAGCCNTGCNATAGTAGGTANAAGCTNTAGCTTATATACTTACTNNCCTACGCGCTCTAGGATCTAAAACGGTCCTATAAACTTATAGTTAAGCTTTTTATAGGGACGTTTTATGCGGATGTTCTTAGAGGAAAGTAGGACTCATTTACCGACGGCAAAGTGCTTAGCTACGTAGTAATAATTATAGTATTTTACCTAAAGCTTTTAGGCGTGCATTATTAACGCCGCCGCTGCCTTATATATAAGGCGCAGGCGTTATAGGTACGTCTCTATAAGTTAGATATTTATTAACTCAGACCCCTCCCTACCTTACTAGGCGTCTTAAACGCTGTCTAAAACTCCGTCTAGGATGTTTAGTAGCTAGCTATAGGCAAGCTTAATAAGGGAACGCTTTATTATAGTATAGACCTTAGAGTTATAGGTAAAGGCTACTTCTTTAAGTAGAGAGGCCTAATTAGACTGTTCCTAGTTTATAAATATACGTAGGTATACCTTAAGCTCCTAGTTCTAGCGCTCCGTCTAACTATCTATCTGCAGGTAGAATATAGTACTAAGTTTATATTAAACGCGGAGATAGTAGCATATAGTGCTCTAATACTTACTTATAAATATACTACCCCTATTAGAGACAATATTATCTAGAGGCCTTATTTATATAAAGACTCTAAATAAGAGTTCTGCGAGTTACGTAGCATTAATTATCTTACGCACTAAATAGTAGCGTACTAGCTTTATAAAATGGTCTATAAGGATAAGGACGGAGTTATACTCTACGCCATTAGGAGTTTTAGACTCTAGGAGATCCGTAATAAAGTTAAGTAAATAATACTACTAGGCTCGGGTAGGGACATAGAGAGGCTACAGCTCACTATAGGGTTTATAGCGGCGCGATTTAAAGCGTTAGTAGGCATTATAATTATCTAGGTATTTACGGAGGTCTTAGGTAAGGCCGTTCCAAATATACTTCTACGCAATTACCTTAAAAGTATAGTTAAAACCATAGTAGCCGCCTATAGGATTGTTATAATTCCGCTTAAGGATCTCCTATTATAGTAGTATACAATTTAGCACCTAGACCTTATTATTTTACCTTAGAAGTCTTTAATTATTAAGGGTATAGTCTTTATTACTAGTAGGAACTTATTCCTAGATTAACTAATTATATATAGAGTATATAAAGGTATCCCTTTTTTATACTCTATAAATAAAATTAACTAGTGACTTAGGGGGGTGTTCTGTAAACGCTGTTTTAGCTAAAGCAGCTATTACTACCTCTTACTATAGCACGAGACTCTACGTAAAGTCGGTACTAGCGAAGTAATATATAATATATAGGTAACTTGTTAAATTATTATAGGGGACTATAGCCTAGGCTAAGGGGTCTTCCCTAGGGTTAAGCGCTATTAGGCCAGTTAAAGTAGTTTTAGAGAGAATAGTAGGACGCTCTAGTCCGCCGGCGCCAAGTTTATAAGGGTCGCTTATATACTACACGTATGCTACTTACTAGTTTAGTATAGTAGCACTAGGGCCGCCTATAAGGCCTATAACCCGCAACTTTTGCTATAATATAGGCAGCATAGCATTAAGGATTGTCCTCTTACTGCTATATTTAAAGCCTTTAGTATAATCCAGGCGCCAGGATAGTATATTAACAGGATTTGCTTTACCTAGCTTATATTTAATCTTAAAATTAAACTTAGCTAGTTCCTTAGTATACTGGGCCTAGTAAGTAGATAAGCTCTTAGTGGTTATAAAGTACCTAAGATTATTATAATTATAGAGCACGCGCGTTATATACGCGGCGTATTTAAGGTAATAGCACCATGTCTTAAAGCATTGCACTATAGTAAGTAGTTCTTTATTATATATATTATATTATACTTCTAGGCTAGTAAGCTTCTAACTATAATAGGCGATTAGGTGCTAGTAGAGTTAATCTCCTTACCCTAAAGGCTATAGAAGTATACCGCTATAGGCATAATTAAAAGCGTTAGTAATTACTATTAGGGGTAAATTAGGGTTAAAGTGGCGAAGTAGAGGAGCCTATATAAATATAGCGCGTAGATTATAGAACGCCTACTACGCGTTATTAGGCTAGGACCAAGGTTAGTACTATTTAGTAGGCCCTTTTAACTTACGCTTTTACTTCCTCTCCCTATCTAATATTAGGTCGCGATATGCTTATACAAGATATATATATAGGGGGTATATAGTATCTAAGTAGTTCCAGACAAATTACCTATAGAAGTTAGCAAAGTTAAGGAAGACCTAGATGTCCCTATAGAACTTAGGCTTAGGCTATTCCTTAATAGCTTTTACGCGGTTAGGGTCCATTATAATACCCCTAGGGGTAACGATAAAGCCCAGAAACTTAACGTTCTTAGTATAAAAGATATATTTTAATAGTTTGGCGTATAGGCCCTAAGCGCGGAGCTGTTATAGTACCTGCTTAACGTACTTGACGTACTTATCCTTATTATTTAAGTAGATAAGAATATTATCTAGGTAAACTATATAGATAGTATCTACTAGGGTTTCTAGAGCTTTATAAATATAGCTCTAAAATGTTATAGGGGCGTTAGTAAGACTAAAGGGCATTACTAGGTACTTAAAGTAACTATAGCGTGTCTTAAATACGGTCTTCTATTTATTTCCCTTTTTAATATAAATCCTATAGTACGTATTATAAAGATCTAGCTTTATAAATATCTTCGCATAGCTAAGCCTATTAAAGAGTTCGCTAACTAATAGTAGGGGGTACCGGTTCTTAATTGTAATCTTATTTAGGCGTCTATAGTTAATGCATAACTATATTATACCATCTACTTTCGGTATAAAGAGGATAAGCACTCTAGTAGGCGACTTACTAGGCCTAATCTAGCCCCTTTTAAGAGCACTGTCTAGGTACTCTTATAGAATCTATAACTCTTTCTATAAGAGGTTATAGAGGGGCATTTATAGTAGCATCTTGCCTTTTTCTAAGTTGATCGCATAGTTATACTTAGAGTTCTATGGTAGTATACTTACTAGCTTATTAGAGAAGATATTAATTTCCTCCTTATATATATCTAGTAGGCTAAGGGCTACGGAGGTCAAGGCAACTATTATATAGTAGTATACTTCTAAGAGCTAGTAGAGAGAAGGATACAGCCAATATACATTTTATAGGTATACTCGCATTAAGAGTGTATATAGCTCCGCTATAGTATACTTAATAGTTTTAGGGTTTTAATCACCTCCCCCTTATATATAGGTGATCTGCGCTAGCACCGAAGGGTCTTTATAGGTACTCGCTGCTAGTAACAGTAGGTCCTCTACTATATTTATAACCGGTGTCTCTATATCCGGAGGGTCTATATAGGTACTCGCTGCCAGTAATAATAGGTCCTCTATTATGTTTATAACCGGCGTAGAAAAAGAGTCTTCTAGCTATAGTAAATAGACTATTTTACTAGCCTTAATATCTGCGAGAAGAGCGTTAAGGGTAACTATCTAGAGGCGTTTAGGGTTTAAAGTACCCTAGATAAACTATCTAGAACAGAAGCTAATTAATAAATCTACTTCCGCAAGCTAATCCTATTTAAGAACTATATTATAACCATTAAATAAGCCGCCCTAAAAGGTCTGCGGGCTAATAGTGTAAGAGGTACCCTAGGAGTCGCTAGTAGTAACTATTAGATTATAAGTATCCCAGATTATTATCTAGTTATTATTAAGGAAACATGCAATAGGTTTACGTAGATATAGCGCGTAGCGTATAGGCAGGTTAAACTTATAGACAACGTCTTAATTAATAAGGTTAATTTAGCACCTATTATTATATAAAATATATAGGCGGACTTTACCCTAGGGCGTATTTATCGCAATATATACTACAATACATTTCTTTTCTCCCTTTATATTAGGCCCTAGTTATAGTTAAAAGAGATACGCTACTAGGGCTTTAGGTTTTCTAAAGGCCGAGCTAACTTCTCTTTATTGGGCTACTTCCAGTATTCCTTACGGTGGCCGCCTACGGTCCTTTAACTCGCCTACGTAGCACCGGTGTCTAGGGGGTCCCCTAAGCCATCCAGCTTTTAGGTAGTCTCCCTAGGAGTTTACTTAAAAAAGCGTCGCCCTTTTTAGGTTCTATTCCCTAAGCCTAACTCTATAGAGCCTATACTGCGACCGCGCTTTATATATAATAATTTGCCGCTACTACTTACGCAATCTTCTGCGAGCTTTATAGTATTAAGTAATTACTTTATATAGCGGATTTTATTAAAGAGGTCTTTAGTAGTTTTTACCTATTAGGCAAAGTTCTAGCGGAAGAGCTCTACTTATAGGTGGGCTGAGAGATATAAGAACTAAAAGTCTACCTATTATTTAGGATTAATAAAAGGGGTATATAAGAAGAGGTCCTCTAAGCTACGTATATGGGCTAGGAAGACATTAAACCTCTAGTTCTCCTTTATAACAGCCGTATAGTACATTATAGCGTTATTAAAGCGTCTTTCTATAGGATTCCTAATCTAGTCTTAGACTATAGTCTTAAATTCGTCCTATAGTAAAGGACCCTTATCCTTAGTACCTAACCGGCAATAAACTAGTTAGGTAATTATCTTCTTTTTTATAAGACCTTTAATAGCCCAACACGTACGTCACTTACAGTTATAGTTAGCATTATTAACCTTAAATTGGTTCTTAACTGCGGCGATCTACCAGTTAAAATGCTAATAAGTAATACCGCTAATATTAGGTAGTAACTTCTTAACTAGGGCGTTAAGATTTATTTGGCGTATGTGTTCGCTATATAACTTATACTCTTTACTAAAAGGGTAACGGGAGGGCTTTATCGAATCGATAATGCTCTATAAGTTAGCTATTTTCTTAGCCAGCTTATCTAGCTCCTTTATATTAGCGGTATTAGGTAGGACGCTAGTAACCTTACTAAGCTTCTATTAAGCCTAGGTATATAAGTTAAACTAGTCTTTAGCGTTTATAGATATCTAATCGTTTTAAGGTTTAGAAGGTGGCTTAAATTCTACTAGTATACTTCTAGCGGTTTTATTTGCACTAAATCCTAAGGCGTTCTACGGTCACATCGCTAGCGTATTACCGTTAGGTGTAGGCGTCGGTTTTTTTTTCGGAGGCATTATAGGAAAATTAAACCGGCTATCCTTCTAAGGGGATTGGTAAGGATTTAAATATAAGGTAAAGATATAGATAGGGAGTCTAATAATAGAATAATAGGTATATTGTATAGACAGAGACAAATCCTTAAGGGAAAAGGAGGAGTCTATATATAAGGTAGGAAGGGTTTTCCCTAGGCACGTGTAGAGCACGTGCCTTATGGGCGAGTCACCCCTGGGTTGCCCTAGGGTCGCCTATACCTTGCGGCTATATAACTATCTACTTAGGTTTCACCTAACATATATAGCGTAATACTAATTTAGCTTAGTATAACGCCAATCTATATAGTAATCTATAGGCGTATAAAGGTATTATTCTAGAAATTTAATAAAGCTTAATATATTATATCCCTGCCTTTTTAACTAAAATTTTAGTAAAATATATAGAGAATATAATCTTTCTAATTTTTTTACTATATAAAGCTTAAGTTTATATACTATACAGAGTCTATATATAGACTTTTAGTATTTTAGTAATAATAAACCTTTTCTAAGTATCCTCTATACTACTTAATAGTCTTTTTATAGTATTCTTTAGTATTCTCTCTTACCTAATACTACTCTATTACTTAATTTAATAGAGATCTAATAAGCCTATTAGTAGATAAGTTAGTAAAGTCTTAAGTTCTAGTTATATAATAGTATTATAGTTATTTAGATAACTATTATTAATTATTACTATTGTTACGGCACTAGCAGAATTTGGTAGAACTTTGCGGTTATGTGACTAAAGGGCCGTATAAAAGAACCCTACTTTAGCCGGCGCTACTCTTCTTCTTTCCTTTCTCTAGCTTTAGATACTCGTTTATAGACAATCCAATCGTATAGGCTTGCGCGTCCCTCTTGCCGTGCTCGTGCCTTAATTAACTAAGTCACTAATATTATCTAAAGCTTCTGTACTACCACCCGCTGTGTACCCCATGTTCCTATTACGTACCTCCCCTTGTTTCCCCCTTATTACCTACATCTTCCTCATGTATATATAGCTTCCTTTCTTCATAGTTTGAATAGACGGTCTTCCTCATCTTCTGATCTGCACCAGATCGACAAATGCACTGGGCAGTAAACAGCACAATTGCCTTGTCATCAGGAAGCGAACACCCAACTGTGCTCCATCTTCATGTGGCTCGTGGTAATTCTAACTCCATTTCTTTTTATTCGGACGATAGCTGCAGCACTATCTACAACAGCATATTCGAATTCGGGAAAGAGCATCGACCAGCAGGAACTATTCTGGCACGTGCGGCGGTGTATTCTACGAAGCTCCAGCCATCCTCCTCGTAGCGCTTGCATTATGGGCATATGGCTCGTATACGGCTCTTGCCAGCCACCTGTCATTGGAAGGTGTTGATTATAAAACTTCGGACAAAAATGCTGGGAGTAGAAGCGGGAGCGCGTCCCCAAATCACTCACTCCAATGTCCATTGACGAGCTCTCTTCCTACATCATCCTCCCACAATGCATCCAATTACGAAGACCCTACGTTCATACGTCTCGATAGGCCGAACGGTGATGAGATTGTGTAACTTTTTGTTCGACACGGCCATCCAACCTAGATGAGAGCATATATAACCAGTGTGGGCAGCGTATGCTCCTCCAAAGCAGTGATCTTGTTGGATTGGCGGCAATATGGCGTGGATGGCTGGATCCAATTTGCTTTGGCGGTGGATCTACTGATTTAATTGGTGGCGCGGAGTGGATCTTGAAGCCTTAGAGCTCCTGGAGCGCCAGTTCTATACCCAATTAGAAGAANGAGGCTAAGGAGGAAGNATTAATAAGGTGTNAAAGCGTGGTGTTAAGCCAATNGGTGGAGCTCGGAGTTNAAAAATAGGAGTGTTTTCNATACAATCTNGGGGAGCCGCCNATATTGCTTTCCTTCCTACGTCCTTCCTCCATACGCGATCGCGCTATGGCTCTATTTTGCCTCCCTCAATTATATAGAGCGATATTTTCCTATAAGCCNNGCCGCGCCNACCCGCATAAGCCTCTGCCGCTCGTAAGGCTGTAGNAGCTCTGCCTTAGCNANATATAGTAGTTAGTAAAGCTTAGGGTAAGGGCCTTAAGGAAGAGTTTAACGCAATCGGGGGCTTTAAGGTAGAGGGTGCACTTAGCGATAAGGTAAAAGTTATTAAGGACGATAAGATTATAGAGGGACGCTTAAAGGGAGGTGGTAAGCAAATCTAGTACCCTTTTTAGTAAGTTCAACTACACTCTACTCCTTAATTATAACACTAAGCCTATGCTAAGACTTACTATATATAGTATATATCTACACTGGAGCGCCGTGGCGATCCTGGCGGCAAATCGTCTTTTTGGTGGATGGCGTGGATTTGGCCTCAGATCCACGCCACGCCAATCCAACAAGATCACTGCTCCAAAGGGCCGGAGCGGATTTTAAGAGAAGGATGCAAGCTTCTCTCGCCGCTCGCGCAGACTTGGGGGATTGTGAATAGCTATATTTCTTTATTGTTAAACATGACCACTATGATTGAGAAGCAACAAAATACTTACTCAATGTCCACGTGACAACATCTGGGTATACCTGAAATCCTCTAATTCTGTACTTTTATTTCTCCTTCTTACATTGCGGAGCACATATAATGCCGAGGATTTCTCTTATTTCATTTAAATTACTTAAAAGCAGTGATGTCCAAGTCATATCATTTATTTATAATTAGCTCACGCCATGTTCAAGCTTGTCCAAATTCCACAAAAGTTTTCAAGTCAAAGATCTCTTAAAAAATTGCCGTCCCTCGCTCCGCCAACTCCCTCTCCAAGTCCTGCAAGGACCTAAATTTATTCATTGGCCCATTCGGGTTCCAGAACCCTACTTTGTTGTCCCCTCGGTCCCTCGGTATTCCTGCTGCCATGGCTGGCACTGCTGGAGTTGCCGGAGGACTTCGGCGGGTCAAACAAGCGTCGCAGTCGGGTCTTTCGGCACCATTGATGAGTGTACAGATATGGCACGTCCAATCCGCTTGACTTTCTTTCGAAGAGGCCGCCACTCCCAAGTTCGCTGGGTGGCGCCGGTGGGTCATGCAGGAATCGCAGAAGGACATTTCGCTGCTGTTTATGAGCGTACATGTGTGACATACCCACTCCACAAGCAATCCGGAACTAGATGCAGAGGAAGCGCTAGCTTTGGCACTAGACGGGCAAATGGCGGCGGTCTGTTGGTGATATTCTCAATCCTGGGGCTGATGGATAGATCTTGGATGACCTATAGACTTAACAAGAGAGAAATCGCCAGACACATCACTGGGTTCCTCGTACATGCTGAAGAAAGGGTAGCCATAGGTTGCATAGGTTCGAGCGTCGATGGGAGGCTCAGATGGTTGGAAGCCTGTCACATGACGGAAGTGCAGAGTATTCAGAACCTGCATGTTGAATGTTTTCGTCTGAGTGGCGAGCCATTTGCGACCTGTGTCGCGCACGATAGCCTGTTTTATGAGGCCACCAGCAGCGATACCCATTTCTGGCTGTATCTGATCATATGTATATACGGGGTTGGTGCCTCCCCCGCCCCTCAACCGTAAGACTAGATGCATGACGTTGAACTAAAGAAAATTAGTACACTAGGGAAAAATTGCTTGTCTAGATATTACATTTTGGATGGAATAATACGCTAGTATCATCCCGTCTACAGCTTGTCAGTTAAACTGGCCATGCTGACAAAGTATTTAATTTACCTTCATGCTGTTTCCTGGCAAATATCAATAAAGAAAGAGGAACTATAGATATAGGAAAGTAAGTAAAAGAAGCTATTCTAAAAACTTAAGGAATTATTTACCTAGAAACTAATCCTTAAGATCTACTAACTAGGACTAGAAATGGTTATAGAAATAAACGTATTAGACTTTATACTAGGAGTATATTTACTATAAAAGTACAAAAATATATAGCATCTAGTAGTATACTATAGTTAGAAAATAATACCACTAGAGTTAAACTATAACATTTATAATAAGGAGTTATTAGGTATAATTATAGTAGTTAAAGAATAGAGAGCATTGTTATAGACATGGAAAAACTATTTATAGTTAAGATGGATTATAAGAACCTAATGGGGTTCCTAATAATAAAAGAACTTAATTAAAGATAAATTAGATAGATAGAGATACTTACAGAATATTATTTTAAGATTTAGTATACTAAAGGCATAAAGAATGCGAGAGCTAACGCGCTAAGTAGAAAAGCTAAACTATAAAATAATAAGAAGCTATTAGGAGCAATACTACGCAAAAATAAAGATTAATTAATTAAGTATAATTACCTAAAGCCAGTAGCAACGTATAAATTACCGGAAAGTAATTAGATAAGGAGGATTTATAAAGTATAGTAAGAGGACCTAAAAGTGGACTAGTATAAGTAAAGAACAAACATATATATCCTAAAGGGAATTACGGAAGAATTTATTAAAGATTTCTATAAAGGAATAATATAAGGACATAATAGAGCCTAAGGGTTAGTATTAAGACTTTAGAAGGAGTATATTATTAATAGAATCTAGGGTTTAGCAAGAAAAGTTATAAAGAAATATCTAAATTACTAAAGAAATAAGCTAATAAGGTATAAGCCGTATAGAAAGCTACAGCCTATTAAGATACTAGAGAAACTATAAGAAACTATATTATATAACTTTATTATAAAGTTACTAAAATTAAAAGATCCTATTACTAAATAGGAGTATAATATAATCCTTATAATAGTGGACAAATGCACTAAATAGGGCTATTTTGTAGCATATATAGAAAAAACTTTAGTAGAGAATATTGCTAGAATCTATATAAAGGAAGTATTTATAAGATATAGAGTATGAAGTAAAATTATATCGGACAGGGATCTAAGATTTATAGTAGTATTTTAAGAGGTATTTTTAATGGAATAAGGGGTTCGCGTAGTAATATTAATAGCATACTATCTATAGATAGACGGTTAAACGGAAAGATTAAATTAGACACTAAAGCAGTACCTAAGATATTATATTAATCACACATAGAATAATTTGGTATTATTATTACTAGTTATATAGTTTATATACAACGTAATACCATAGGAAGGTATAAAGATGTCACTATTTAAGGCGAATTACGGATATAAGCTGGAAATATCGTTATTACTATAATAAGTAAAAAAAAAAGTAGTATAGCTAAGTAAAGGATAGAGACTCTAATAAATCTTTATAAAGACCTCTACTTTATAGTAAAACTAGTATAAAAAAAATAAAAAGTATTATAATACTAGGAGATCTAAGAGACTAAATCTAAAAGAGAGGGATAAAGTATAGCTATTATATAAAAATTTCACGAGTTAACGACAAAGTAAAAAGTTAGACTAGGACTATTTAAAATCGCAGAAAGGATTTTAAAAGTTATATACAGACTTAATTTACTAGTAAAGATAAAGATTTACCCTTTATAGTATATTATAATACTAGAACTAGCATATAGAGACATAAAACTACTAGTTTATAAAGCAGATATATATAGAGGATAAGAAGAAGATAAATAGTAAGTTTTAAAGATAATTAGTTATAAGGACATTAATAATAAAATATAGTATAAAGTAAAGTAGATAGGCTATAATAAAACCACCTAGGAGCTATTATAGAACTTAAAGAAAGCTATAAAAAAGGTATAGAAGTATTAGAAGAAAATAGGTTAGGTAATATTAAAAAGGAGTTAAAGATAAAAGGATTAGTTAAAGGTAATAGATAAGCTAAAGTATCTAAGAGATCTACTACCAGCGTACTAGCTGTTTCCGCCTCTTCTTAATTAAAATTCTTTTTAGCCTTCTTAGCCTTAAGTTCCGCTAAGCCTTACTCTGCTAGATATGACTTCTTTAAATGTACTTTCTTACAAACCTTTAAGAGATGGGTTAACTGAGCGTAGATATTTAGCTGAATCTTTAGGGCCTAAGATACTTTATTAGAGCGTCGCTAAACCTTAATAAGAGCTAGAGATAGTTTACTCTTTAGTCTTTTAATTAAGGGTAAAGAATACCTATCCTTCCTTATAATGCTATTTAATTGTTTATAGTTAATATATAACCTAAGTTTTTTTTTATAGTACGAATAGTACTAGATAACCTACTAATAACTATAATAGTCTAATATATCCTTTCTGTAAGTTTTCTTAAATAAACCCTTTATATGCTCTTAACTCTTCTTTAGTTAACTTATAAATTAAAAAGAACTTTAAACTTATTTCTAGTTCTAATTCTATCTTATAGTTCTATACTATATACTTTAACAGCTTTTTGCTTTCTGGGCTCTATAGCCTTTTACTATACTTATGGTATTTCTTTAGTATATAGCTTAGCCCTTTTTTAGTTTCTTTATAAGTTGCTCTAATTTAGTACTATACTAACTTGGTTACTATACGTCTTTTATACGGTTAAGTATTTTTAATATTAACCTACCCTATAATCTAATCGATCTTTAGATTATATTTTTTATAACTAAAGTATATCTAATACTGCTTTATCCCGTCCTAATAGTAGGATATTAAAAAATATCTTAATTGGTCTTCCTTTAATGGTTATCTAAATTGGTCCTATTTTAAGATTAATAATGCCTCCTCTACAGGCTATTAAACCTCCTAAAATTATAACTAATAGGTAAGGGTGCTCCTTCTGTCCGTAAGGTAACCCTATCCTTTTAACTACTACTAATAAGATATAGTTCCTCGTTGCTCTACTATCTATTAGTACTTTAAACTATTAATCTTACCAATTAACTTACAAATTTAGGTGCAGTTCTTAAATTCCTTTAAGGGTCTAAGGCTCTACTATTAGCTCCCTTTAGTCCTATAGGCCTCTACTTTTCCTAATTATTAGCTACTAGATCCTGCTATATTTAGCTTTTTTTATAGCTAATACCTAGTTTGCTTCTTATCCTTAATATACTATAGATACGTATTCTCTAGGTATTCCTACTACTATTATCTATCTAAGTATTCTTTTATAAGGAATATTTCTAATTAAGGTATTAAGTTATCTAATTTCTAAACTTTTATTAAATGCTAGCCATATATATATTTAGCATTTCTATACTATCGCTTATCTAGCGCCTAATATATCCTTATAGGGTACTTTCGATTCTTTTCCTTTAGATTTATATATATATATATTATATATCGTCTATATATACAATCTATACTAATATATAATATACTAGGTGTCTTAGGTTAACTTATAGCTTATCTTTACTCTTAAGTTTAAATCTTTATTTAGTTAATCTAAACGTTAGTTTCTTATTTATAGGTACTAAGATCTATCTTTCTTATCTTTAGTCCTCTAATCGTTCTTTTAGGTTTTTAGACATTATAATTAATGCTCCCTTAATATAACTTATACGTTTCTCTATAATCGCTTAGTCCTAAACAACTCTTTTATTTAACTATAAGTAGAAGTCTTCCTAGTCGTTATTACATCTCTACCTATACCACTTTTAGTATAGCTCTGTTAGTGTATATTATTTATCCATAAGGAAGTATCTCGTTATTACTGCATTACAACAGCCTTTTATATGCCGTTCTTTAAATCTGGTTAAGACCTCTAAGTTCTCTTCTTATTCTAGTTTTTTAAGCCACTTTACTCTTGGCGTGCCTGCTTTAGGCCTATTAGTAACCCTTTATAAGGTTATCTTTAGTTTACCTAGTATCTTTAACCTATAGTAAACTCGCTATTCTTACTACGCTTTAATTTAGTTCTTAAATCCCTCCTAGTCTTTTCCTGGTTTATATTAGCTTATTAAATTCTCTAAATCTTTAAATCTTATAATTCCGGTATTAATCGTTCGACTCTAAGGCTAAACGTCTTATTCGCCTAATACGGGTGCTTCTAACCCTAAGCCTGCTTCTTTTTTAAGCTTTACTTTAGCCTTAGTCTAATTAGGCTTTTATAGCGTCCTTATCTAGTCTTAAGAATCTTAGTGCCCTAGGAATCTTCGTCCCGTGCTTATTTATTAGTCTTTAAATTAAGCTACTACTCTGCTCTATTAATTACTTTTTATTATAGGTCCTTAAGCATATCTTATCTTACCTTAAGAATCTTAAGCCTTTAGCCTTTTACCTTTATTAAGTGCTAAAGTAGTTTACTGCCCTACTTCTCTTACGTCTTATAAAGCGATAGATATTGTATCTAATAGAGTCTTAATCCCTATTGCTAATCCTCTCTCTATAATAGATTTAATCTCTACCTCTATTATTATGTCTTTAAAGTCTATATACTCCTAGTAAGCTGCCTTTATTGCCTTATTATCGCTACTAATAGTCTAATTATCTTAATCTTTAAATTCTATTACCAAATAGAACTGGTGCGTAAGAACTTTCTTCGCTAACTACTAGCTTATTATACCGTCTTAGTCCTAATCTAGTTTATAGAGTTAATCTTATTCTTTATCTAACTCTCTTATAGCTAATAGCTTACGCTGTACTTAGCGTCCTTATAAACTTAGTATGCGTTATTATAACAAAACGCAAAACTTTTAATTAAACATTCTTTTGTTCCTTGTAGTATATTATTATCCCTTTATATATATATATCGTTTACTAGCTTTATTCCCTTTACTACGTAGTTACCCTAACCACCTCTGTAGTCTTTAGCGAAATAACTCTATTTTCTGCAGTTTATATAAGCTCCTTTTTTGTACTACTTTTCTTACTATAGAGTCTACCTAAATATCTTCTACTGCTAAGATCCCTAGTTCTGCCTCTACTTTTTAGATCTTTAATTACATAATTCTTATTCTTTAGGTTTCCACAGTCGTCCATTCCTATTTTTTTTGGTACCACTTAGGTCTATTAGCTCTGCGTTATACTATAGCTTAAATACCTATTAGTGTATCTTCCGTATATATCTTAGTCCCTATAATATTCTACTTAACTTCTTGCTCTAGTATAGCCGCTTATTTACTTTAATAGCTTACTTAATAAGCTCTCTTATATTACTTAGATCGTCTATTAGTATTATAGTTACTTAGACTTTAGCCTTTAGCCCTCTCTTATACTAAGCTATTAATGCCCCTTAGTTCTACTTAATCTACGCTATTAGCGTTTAGAACTATATCGTATAGTCTATAGCCGATCCTTTTTATATAAGCTAATATAGCTTCCCTTTAGCCGTTACTACCGATTTTAGATCTCTGTATATTTATATTAGTCTACTAGCAAATCCTTCCTAGCTTAAAAATATATACCACGTTTTTAAATTAGTGGTTACTAATCTATTAGCCTATATCTCCATAAAATAAGATTTAAACTACTTAAGTGCCCTACCTATTAAGAATAACCCAATATACGCGACCTAATCTATAGCCTACTTTAGCTTCGTTTCTTTATATCGGATTTTTAGTTTCATCTATATAAGGAATTCCTTTAGCTTATACTTTTCTTCTTAGAATCTTTTAATTAATAGTATTTTAATATTTTCTCTCTTTATATCTTATAACTGCTAAAGGAGCGCCTAATTATTAGCATTATTTTACTTTACAATACTCCTAAGCTAGTTTATTGTAACCATTGCTAACTTATTGTTATGTATGTTAGTATCTCCTCCTAATCCTAAAGTAGTTATTATAATAGGTGGCGTTATAGTTACTAATTTATATGGTATATTATTTAACTTTCTTTACTATAACCTTAGTAATAAATATTTAATAAAGCCTTATAGGAAATACCATGATGGACTTATTAATGGGCTGGGTATATAGGTTAAGAAATAGTTAATAACATAAATATAACTAGTAGAGTAGGTTACCTAATAGATTAACTCTAATTATATTCTAAGATTTACTATAAAGAAGAGAACTATCTAGGTAGAGACTATAGTCCTTTAAATAAATAATATAGCGCCTAAGAAATGTACGTTAGTACGTTAGTACATTAGTATGTTAGTATGTTGCGTTTCTACATTCCGAACTTATAATGTAACTAGCTATATAACTCGGCTACCCTTTATTTTATAGCTCGATTAGTTCCAGCACCTGCTATACTATCTTAACTAATCCGTTTATATCTCTTCTTATTAGTTTTACTACTGCTAATATAAGGTCCATAATAGATATAGCGAGAACTATAAGTATATAAGGGTATAAAGAGGCTTTAAAGCAGATTTAAAGGAATAAAATATATTCTATTTAAATCTAGGGGTATAGCTCTTATAGAGAATAAGACGTTGCGTAAAGACAAGAAAGGAATAACGAGAAAATATTATAATTAAATAGTTAGGGATCTTAGTGATTAATACGTGCATATATACGCACGCGGTTTTTAATGGACTTTGGTAGAATTTAATTAATCTTAATAGAACTTAGTAGAAGTTAATTAAGATAGTAAAATTTAGCAGAATTTAGTTAAAGCGTTAGAATTTATTCGTTACGTATTTTACTAAGATGTTCCCACTATAACTAGGCTAGTCCCATTATAGTACCCCCTACTTTAATTAAAGGTTTAAAATAATTTAATTTCAGTTAAGACTTATAACTTATTGCGTTTCGTGTATTTGCGTTAGGTAGTAATATAGTATTTTACTAGTTCTAATTATTAAATAGACTAATTAAAATCTTCTATACCTAGTATAGAAAATCACTATTAGCTTAGTTAAGGCGGTAAGCTAAACTAATATCTTTATAGTAAGTTTCAGCAAGGCAAATCTAACTAATTAAATAACTTTAACCAGTGGTTAAAGTTTCTTAATATCTTATATATTATATAACCGTATTATAAGCGTTATAGTATATTTTAAGTTCTTTTTAAATTTAAGTTTCCTATTATTATATTTCGTGTATTTATATTAGGTAGTAGTTATTTACCTTTATATCGCGTCTATCTAGCTAAAGTAGGCTGTAAAGGATAGTCTTTATAGAATTCTTTTACTAGGGAGGCATGTTAGTTTAATTTATTTATAAGTTTCCTATATTTATATTTTATATCCTTCCCACTTAATAAGAAGTTTAAATTATTTAGATTATATTTTCAATTATATATTATTAATTAAGTTAATAAAGTAAGAACCATTACGAAGTAGCGGTTAAAAGTTCCTGGCCCCCCCCAGATGTGCGCTAGCCTTTAGTGGCTTAGTATGGCGTAAGCGATGCTTGGCGCGCACTGCGGGGTTGCGATATATGCGACTCTCCCCTTAATATACTCTATAAGCTTTTAAAATACATTAAATCCTTATTATATCTTACTATTTGTAATAGGTAACTTATACAACATCTGTATAAGGGCTTAGGCCCTTACTATAAAGATTTATAGCAGCATAAATGCCGATATTTAAGCCGCTACTAGAATAAGCGTCTCCCGCATTAAATCGGTCATCTAAGAAGCAGGGAAACGCGGCTTTGACGAGACCAAAAGCCGCACAATTCTTAATATTTACCTTAGAGATGCACCTTAATTAGGTCGTCTAACTAAATATACATCTACTAAGATTTAAGAAGTTATTAAGAAGGTTCGTTATGACCGCTATAGTAGGGAAAAGAGTACTAAGCGACTTGCTTTTAATACCGATCTTAGTGCCGGAACTATATAGCGAATCCTTAAATCGCAGAACTTCCGTAAGACTAAGGCTACTTATAAGCCCGGTCTTTCAGCGCAGATAAAGAAGGATAGGCTTAAGTTCTGCCTTCGCTATAAGGACTAGACTTTAGAGGATTAGATAAACGTTATCTAGAGCAATAAGACTTTAGTTATTCTTAGTTATTGCCTTAAAGGCTATTACGTATAGAGGCAGCCAAAAGAACGCTTTCTTAGATCTACAATAAGACCTTAGTAGAAGGGCTATTTAAAGTTTATATTCTAGGGCAGCTTCTTATATTATAGAAAGGGCCCCTACTATATTTGGACCGTTAAGATAATATAATAATAAGCTACTGCAACAGCTAATCTTATTAAAATTAACGCCGAACTTAAACCTATTGTAAGAACAGAATGGGAGCTTATAACTGCTATAAGGAGAACGGGAATACGAAATTTTATAGGTAAGAAATCTATATGGAAATGGGATAAAAGTTACGGTAAGCTTATAAAAGGTAGTGGTAAAGGAGTTAATTAGTATCGCTATATAACGTTTATTCTTACACTAAAGCTAATTCCGTTTGCTTAAGCTTACTAAAAGAATCTTCTAAATACGCTAATTTAAGAAGATAAGACTCCCGCTTACGTTGCTAAGTATTACGACCTTTTAATAAGCGCTGTAGAAGTTTAACGCCTTACCTAATATAGTAATTCGCCCGATATAAATATAATAAAGCCAGCGTGGCCATACCTTAAGAGAGTTACTACTAAGAAGGGCGCCCTTATAGCTTAAAAGCCTACTAAGAAAGCCTGGTATAAAGTATAGAGGGAGCTAGAGCAGTGGCGAATCCAGCGTTGAATTAAGAGGATCCCTTGCTATATATAGGAGATAATAAGGCTTAAAGGAGGCAACGAGTATCGCGAAGACTTATTAGATAAGCCATGTTAACTAGGGCTATTAGAATACTAAGTTCCGTAGCATAATTAGGAGGATATATTTAATATTAAGGAGGAAGAGCCGCAGCTAAAGCCACGACGACGTGCTCTAAAGAAGGCACCAGTAGCTAAGAGCACTGCTGGCGCTGCTCTTACTGCTATCTTCGCGATATAAGAAGCTTATGGGCTACCTTAAGAACCACCCCAAGAGCCACCCCAAGAGCCTCTAGAGCCACCTCCTGAATCACCTCCTAAACCGCCTTAAGCTCTACCTCCGGAGCCACGACGGAACCTATGACGCTGCCTGCTAATTGAGCTACTTAATAAGACGTTTATTGAGCCCAAACAAGAGCCACAACAGCAGCAGGAGCTACAGCAGCAGCAGGCTGAGTCATCGAAAGGAAAGAAGCCACGGCGAGGTGGTGGGCGAGGTGGTGGGCGAGGTGGTGGACAAGGTGGTGGACGAGGTGGTGGGCTAGCTAGTGGGCAGAAGCAGTAATCCTATATATTACCACCATGATGTTTTATATCTACACTCTCGTCATAGAGAGCCAAAATCCATCTTCCGTACTAGCCTCCTTCCTAATTCGGAACGCCAAGAAAGAAATTTGTGGCGTATTGGTGGCGCATTGATGGCGCAGGGGGGGCTAGGAACTTTTGACCGCTACCTCCGTACTATTATTAATAATTATAGGAGGTGGCGGCGGCACTTTGCGTATTATAGGTTTACCTTTTAAAGGTTATAGTAAGCTTATATAAAACGCCGGGTATATTTTTATTTTAGTTAATAGTTTAAGTTTATAGGTATATGGGCTTAGTTTCTTCTTAATTCTATATAGGCCCACAAACTTCTAATTAAGTTTTTTAAGGGCCGTTAGGTCTTTAGGTTTCGTATATTTAAATAAACTATATTATCTTCCTTAAAGTCCTACGTAGGAGCTTATCCCTTATTTATATGCCATTTCCATACTACTTAAGTATATACTAATTTACTTTATAATAGTTCTGTTAACTACTTTATTTAATTAACTAAATCCGTTTAATTATAGGTCCTATTATATTAATTTTGGGTTATAATTTAAATATAAGTTAGGGGTTTTATTTATAGGTTGCGTAGAACGGCGTTACGCCTATTAATATGTTTATTATATTATTCGCAGTAAACTTAGCTAAAGGCAGCTACTTTTCTTAGTCGCCCTATAGGTAGAAGTAGTATATTTATAGATATTACTCTATAATCGCGTTTATAATTTTGGTTTAGCTATCTATCTTTAGGTAAAATATAGTAAAGAGTCGTGTTTATATATCTAATTATTTATATAAGGCTTGCCAAAAGTCTAAAACGAACTAGCTTTCTTAGTCGGATATTATTAAATTAAAAAGTCTATATAGCCTAAAGACGTATTTAATAAAACATTCGGCTACTAATATTGTATTAATAGAGTCTATAGGAATTATATATCGTATTTTTATAAAATAGTTAATAATTACCATAATATTTATAAACCTATTACTGCTAGGCAAGTCGACTATAAAGTTAATTAAGATATCTTGCTATCTTTGCATTAGAATTAGCAACGGTTAAAGTACTCCCTATTTTTTTTATGTAAGAAGTCTTCTTACATACGTACATTCTATCTACTTATATATTTTTACACGTAGTTATATATTATAGGCCAGTAATACGCTTATTAAATTATCTTATATATCTTTATACGGCTAGCATATCCTATTATAGGAGAGTTGCATATAAATTTAAGTATCTTAAATTATAAGGTTTTAGAATTTGGGACTACTCTCTTCTATTAATAATATAACCGATTATTATAGATTTTATATTTAGCGAGTATACTATCCCTATATTACCGTTTTCCTATTAAATTACTTTTATTATTGTCGGGAATAAGGCAAGCGGTCGTCACGTATCGCCGCGGCACTAGCATGGCGAGGAGCCTTAAGCTCCTCGCCCTCCGTCAATAAAGAAGCAAGCTTTTTAACTAATATCACTATAACCTACTTAAGTAGTTGTTATTGGTGAGTCACCCTATATAACTAACACTAATTAGTGGTTAAATATATAGTTAACTATAGAGCAGCTAGGTTTTTAAATAGAAGAGACAGTCTTATATAGGGGTGCTACATGCGCTTATATGGAATAGATCCCGGCGATACTATACTTACGAAAAACTAGTAATAGAAGTGTTATTAAGTACTAGGAGATACTAAGTTGCGTTTATTATATAGAACAACCACGTTTATAAAGATTTAGTTAAGTACTTTAGGTTAGAAGTGTCACTAAACCTAAAGTCCTAAGTTAATATCTAAAACGCGTTAAAAATAACTACCTTAATACCCTTTATGTACCTTTATAGACTATAGAATTATAATTACTACCTAATTACACGTTAAACAACCCTTATTTTCCTTAATCTTTTTATTAAAACGCGTTAAATAACTACCTTAATACCCTCCGTATACCTTTATAGATTTTATTATAGCGTTAACCTACCTAAAGAAGTATAAGAAAGATATTAACCTAGAGATATAGAATACCGATATAACTAACCTTAAAGATATTAATTAGTAAGACTTAAACGGATTTCTATTATACCGTATAGTATACTATAAAGACAGTGAATATAATAATACTATACTATGGTACTATATAAGGGAGGACTTTATTAAATAGATAAAGGGAATATAGACTCCTATAAAGGAGGATATTATATAAGACTTTTATAACTTCTTACGGGAGTATAGAGTGTTTATGCCTATGGACGGGAATACTATTAAAGATAATATTTAGGAGTAGGTTATTAATGTAAAAGAAGAGCATAAATGGACTTAATAAGAGGTTAAGTATTAACTACGCACTATAAGGAAGCTTAACTTATAATAGAATCTAAGTAATATACCTCTAGAGACGAATCTATTTCTACCTTTAACTCCTCTATATCTAATCTAACCTATAACTTTAACTTTAGATACTATACCCTAATAAAAGCAGGCATAGGATCCTATTGCTTTATAATTTAATAACTTTTAAACTCCACCGACTTAACCTAAGTCCCTACTACAGCCTATAATGTAACTCCTACTTCCTCTATCTTAATCTTAAATTAGAGGTAGTTTAAAATTACTTATAGAGCTTGCGAAGCTCTATTTAGATTAAGAGAAGAAGTTTAGCAGGGAATTATATAATGTTCTTAATTTGAAATTGCGTATCTTTTAGAACTATTACTAGAAGGTAGGAATATAGTTTAATTAATACTATAACGCCTATTCTGTTATACTTAAGGGCTAAGCTAGTACCTTCTATTATAATTATTTAGCAGGAAAAGGATATAATTTTAACCGCATAATATATAAGTTAAGATACTACTTTAAAATAAAAGAGAATAAGTAGTAGTATATATTAGAATAGAGAGAGACTACCTTTTTAAGGATTATTGCTATAAACCTAGGTGTCCCTCGGCTTAATTATCTTTAAAAGCTCTTTAATTAACTTTAAATAATTTAGTATGGTTTATCTAAATTATATTAAGAGGATTTTAGCCTACGTAATTAAGTTATTAGCGTATACTAAGGCGTTAAAGAATATAACCTTACTCTCTTTAATCTTGTAAATACTTATAAAGGAGTATATACTTAATTAAGATCTTCTATTAGCACCGCTTTACGCTCTTAAGAAGTATAGCAATTTAATGCCTAACTTTAACCTACTTTAATTAACCTAGCCAACTAATATAATTATAACTAGACTAATTAAATATATAGTAGCCGTGGTAGGTAATATAGTAGAGGGTATAATTAATAACTATAAGGTAAAGGTAGAGGTCCTTATAGAGGTTTATTTTAAAGTAATTGCTAAAAAAAGTGCTACGTTTATAAGAAACCGAATTACTAGTTAACTAGGCATTCTCTTAATAAGCAAAAGGAGGTATATAATAAGTTTCGCTAGAGTGTAAGAAATGTTAAAAATTATAAGGTTACTATAGCCTACTTCTAAAGCTTCTTAGTTTAATATAAAGGCATAAAAGATCTTAAGGGTAAGGTTAATAAGGCTAAATAGCTCCTTATAGATATAGAAATTAAGGACTACTTACCTAACCAATACTTTACTAAGTATAGTAAGGTAGATAGTATACAAACTATTACTATTCTTAATAACTAATCTACGCTATATTCTATTACGAAGTTAAATATCTTTAATAAGCTAAAGAAAAGCTCCGCGTTTTTCTTTAATAATAGATACTCTGCGAATATCTTCTATAGTATTATACCAGATACTAGAGCTATAGGAGTATTTATAGTAGGAGAACCTTAAGTTCGAGCCCTTTAATAACTTAATACCTCTATCTAGATTAACAATTAACGGTAGGCTAATATATAATACGTTTTAGCAAGAGTACTATAATCTCTCTTAGTATAATTAGGGTCTAAACCCCCTTAGGGTATATTACTTTCCACGTTATTTCTATAAATACTCTATTTCTATTTTATATTAGAGATATAAATAAATTAGGCGTTAAGCTCGATAACCTTAAGAATATGCTTATATAGGGAGATAATTGGGTACCTATTATACGCAAGTAGGGCTACCCTTAGTTACTCCTTTATTAACTAAAAAAAAGTATTACTTAGAGCCACCTAACTAAGTTAAAGTTACGTTAACTATACCGTTAATTTAGCCACCTATCTATTTATTAATTGCTTAGGGTTCTTTAATAAGTAGGTTATAAAGTTAAGGTTAAGGCAATTAAGTATTTTATAAAGTACTGCTATTACTATTAAATAAACTAAAAGTCCCCTAGCCGATTTAAGTTTACCCTTAAAGATAACTATAACTTTAACTTCTGTATTATTATTAACGTTATATATTTTAGCGGCAAGCTAGTACTCTAAGTTATTAACTTCTTAACCTCCTTTTAAGCCGTACGTTTCTTAAAGGATATATTAGCTAACAATATATAGGATACCCTTTAATTATACTAGATTAATATTTATATAGGACCCCCTAATTAAATCGTCTATAACGTAGAAAAAAACTTCTTATCTATAAAGTTTTAATAATAGATAAAGGTAATAGCAATTAAGGTTAAGGAAGTCCCTATTAAGGCATATAATAGTATTAAAAAAGTAGAGCGATATTATACGCCGTTACGCCGCGTATATAAGATTATTTCTTTAGAACTAGAGGGCGCTAATAAAGAGCTTATCTGATAAATAGCCGTTAAGGCTGTTAATAACTCCGCTAGCCCGGATAGGCTTATACCTATATTACTAGTCTTTAGCGCCTACCCTTAAGTAACTAACAATTCTTTACTATCTCCCTCCGTTATATAATAAGCTAAGGCTATTTATAAGGTAATAAAGGAGGTATAACGTCTCTATGCTATACGCTAGGTTAATAATATACTAGAAATAAGAAATAGCCTAAATACCTTAACTACGCTTAATCTGCTACTTTAGTCTAAGGTATATATATAGCGTAAAAAGGGAGGGTAGTTAGGCCCACACCAACTTATTATAATTAATAGTTAAACTTATACTATTTAGATGCCTTACGGACCTACTTAATTCCGTTTAACTATTATTAAGCCTTACTATAAAGATAATAGTTCTAAGCCTTTATAGGATGCCCTAAAAGATACCTTAAAGGAGAACCACGATTAATATACTCTAGAAGGTAACTACAATCCTAATATAATTATAGTAGATATGCCGCAACTATAACGCAGTAGAGGTCGCCTAAAGGGATTATAAAATCGTTAATACCTTGTTAATTTTAAAGCGTAATTTATTACCGCTATTAAGAATAAAGTCGAGTTATTAATGGCCTTTATAACAGCTAAGGAGAAGGCTAACTTTAAGCTCGCAAAATAGCTCTAAAAGGAAGGTTATATTATAACCCCTAGAGCTCCTTTCTAAGCATCTAATAAGTAGGAGATTGATAGTCTTATTATA
Source organism: Cenococcum geophilum 1.58 (assembly GCF_001692895.1). Classification (NCBI taxonomy): domain Eukaryota; kingdom Fungi; phylum Ascomycota; class Dothideomycetes; order Gloniales; family Gloniaceae; genus Cenococcum; species Cenococcum geophilum. Next base: position 900,096 of record NW_027137587.1, read on the forward strand.
AGAGGAGTCTTTAAATTTAAGAAATATAACCCTACTAAGTTTAATAAAGTTTGTATCTTTAAGTTAAGAATAGTTAATAAGATTAAAGGTAAAGCTACTAACGCCCTATTTAAGAAATTAAGGCTTATTATCTAAGGTTATAATAATAATAGTAAGGAGGTAATTCTTATATAATCTCCTATAATTTAATAAGCTAGTTAGTAAGTTATTATTACGCTAGCTCCCTCCTTAATAAAGAATAAAATGGCGGTTTATTTATAAGATATTACCTAGGCCTATATCTAATTAGAGACGCACCTTTAGCGCTTAATATTGGCATACCTTCTAGAGTAAATTTGCTATCAATATCCTAAAGATACGATTATAGTTATGCTTAAGCTATTATATAAAATTGCAGAAGTAGGAACTTATTAGTGGGCTACCTATAACGGAACCTTGTAGCAAGTACTACGATGGGCTCATTATTGGGCTAGGTGTGTAGGTATTGCAAGTAAGTTAACAACGTAATAATAACTGGTGGAGTAGTTGCCTAATAGATTAACTCTAATTNTATTCTAAGAATCACTATAAGGAAAGAACTATCTAGAGTAGGGACTGTGGTCCTTTAAATATATAACTATACTCCTAGGAAACCCTCCTTATACGTAAGGTACGTATACTTTATCTACTCTATTACGGATTATATAGATTATATAGATTATATAGATTATATTACGTGACTTGGTTACTATTCCTCGTTATATAGTTCTACCAGATCTATTCTAGACCGTGCCTATATTAACTAACTAGCTTCTTTTAACTCTTCTCTAAGTAGTTATAATATTGTACTTAAAGCGTCTATAACACTATCTCCCTCCTCTTTATCTTTGTCCTTAAAGATTCTAAATATCTCTAAGTTATTTACTAGAGGTATAATATCCGTCTAATTAATTTAGTTAACATTATTACTTATTATACCAAAAGTAACTTCTCTTTCTTCTATAGCCTGTCGCGCTCGTACTATCACCGTTATACTATCGCTAGGTAAAGTAATACTATCTCCGTGTTCTCGTTGTGCGAAAGAGGGGTTAGTTTGCGTTACGCTAGTAAGTCCTTTATCTCGGCAACCTTCCTCTTATTTAGAGTGCACTAAAGTAAATATTTATTTGTTCTACGATGTTCGCTTTATTTCTAACGCTAAGTATACACGTCCTATAACTCTTAATAGTCTTTAAGTTTTCTAAGTAATTTATTATAGGGTCTCGTGTTTAATTTACTGCTGTAAAGCTTAATAGTAAGCTCTTAAGTGCCCTTAATAAACTGCGTTAATCGCGAGAGGCGGAATAAGAGGCTGCGGCCGCTTAACAGTATACTCTTAAAACTTGTTTTCTAGCCTCTGCTTATCTTTTACGTCTTAAATAGGTTTATAAAAAGGGTTATTTTAAAGAGTAGAAGCTTATAGAATAAGGTCTGTAGGAACTTAGTAATAAAAGAACGGACTCCCTTATAAAGAAAACAAGTCTAAATAGTTCAGTAGCTGTTCCTCCTAGGTCCCCCTTAAGTAACTCCTTTTTTAATCCTTTTTTATTAATGTTGCCTAACCTAATCTCTTTTAATACTCCTGTACCTTTCTTATAGCGTTCTTTAAATTTTTTAGTAGTTCCTAGGTAGTCTTATTATAGCCTATCTACTTAACCTTATACTATATTTTATTGTTAACGTTCTTATAACTAATAATCTTTAAAACTTATTATTCGTCTTCTTCTCGTCCTCTATACGTGTCTACTTTGTAGACTAGTAGCTTAATATTCCTATATACTAGCTCTAGTATTATAATATGCTGTATAGGGTAGATTTTTATCTTAGCTAGTAGGTTTAACTTAAATGTAACTGGTGAAATTCTTTATATAATTTCGAAAGGTCCTAGTCTAATATAGTCCAACTTCTTACTTAGTCGTCGACTCTTAAAATTTTTATATAGTAGCTATACTTTATCTCCCTCCTTAAGATCTAGTCCCTTAGATCTTTTAGCGTCGTAGTATTTCTTTATTCTCTATTATACTACCTTAGCTGTTTCCGTAAGGTTTTTATAAAGATTTATTAGTGTCTCTATCCTTTGCTTAGCTATACTACTTATCTTCTTTACTTAACGTGGCGATAATAATGTTCTTAGCTTATATCTATAATTCGCCTTAAATAGTAACGTACCTATTCCTTTTTGTGGTGTTGTATTATATATAAACTATATAACTAGTAATAATAATACCTAATTATTCTATACGTGATTAATATAGTGCCTTAGATACTGCTCTAGTGTCTAATTTAATCTTTTTATTTAGCCGTCTGTCTGCGGATAATATACGGTAGAAGTTACTGCTCGAACTTTTTACTCCGCTAAGAATACCTCCTAAAATACTGCTATAAATCTTAGATCTCTATCTAATATAATCTTACTTAGTACTCTATGTCTTATAAATACTTTTTTAATATAGATTCTAGCGACATCTTTTGCTAATATCTCTTCTGTATATGCTATAAAGTATCCCTACTTTATAAGCTTATCCACTATTACTAAGATCGCGTTATGATCTTATTTGGTAATAGGATCTCTTAATTTTAGTAACTTTATAATAAAGTCCTATAATATAACCTCCTATAGTCTCTTTGGTATTTTAATAGGTTATAGCCCTCTATATAGCTTATGCCTCGTTAGTTTATTTCTTTAGCAATTTAAATACTCTTTAGTGACCTTCCTAGCTATCCTCTAGATTCCGTTAATGATATACTCCTTTTAGAGTCTTAACACTAAGCCTATAGCCCTATTATGTCCTTAAGTTAATCCCTTATAGAAATCTTCTATAAAGTGCTCTACTATGCTTCTTAGGATATACTTTACTTCTTAGTTTTTGTATATATCCGTCTATAGATCTTCTAGCTGTGCTTTTAGAATTCTTTATACCTAAAAGCTTTCTAGTAACTTATAAACTTTCTTTAATTTTTTCTAAGTTATTATAATTTTTGGATAATTATACCTAATTAACCTATCTATATCTTTTTGTAGTAAAGCCCCTAATAGCTTCTTATTATTTTATAGTTTAGCTTTTTAACTTAGTACGTCGGCCCGCGTATTGTCTATACCCTTAATATGCTAAATCTTAAAATAGTATTCTATAAGCATCTCTGCCTATTTAACTTATCTTTAGTTAAGTTCCTTTATTAGGAATCCTATTAGGTTCTTATAATCCATCTTAACTATAAATAGTTTTTCTGTGCCTTATAAGAATGCTTTCTATTCCTTTAGTGCTGTAACTATACCTAATAACTCTTTGTTATAGATGTTATAGTTTAACTCTAGTGGTGTTATCTTTTAACTATAGTATGCTACTAGGTGCCATCTATTTAGATACTTTTATATAAAGCATACTCCTAATGTAAAGTCTAATATATCTATTTTTATAACCATCTCTAGACCTAGTTAATAGATCTTAAAAACTAGCTCCTAGGTAAATAACTCTTTAACTTTCTTAAACAGTTCTTATTGCTCCTTTCCCTATACCTATAGTTCTTCTTTCTTTATTAACCGCGTAAATGGTTTAATATCTTTTAACCATTACGCTATAAACCTTCTGCAGTAATTATAAAACCCTAGGAACAATCTTAACTATATAACGTTCTCTAGTTNCTACTAATTNACTATAGCCTTAATCTTNTTTANNTCTATNNTAAGTTGGCCTAGTTTAATAATAAATCTAATAAAATTAGTCTTCCTAGTAAAGAACTCGTATTTCTTAATTACTACTAGCATCTATTCCTCTTATAGTCTCTTTAAAACCCATTCAACGTATTCTCTATATTCTTCCTCTATTATTAAATAGATAATAATATTATTAAGATATACTATAACAAATTCATCTAAGTATTCTCCTAATATATTATTAATTCGCTTTTAAAACGTTGCTAGTGCGTTTATAAGCCCGAATTGTATAACTAATGGTTTATATAGTCCTTCCTTTAACCTAAAGGCTGCCTTTTATTCATCGCCTTCCTTAATTTTAATCTAATGGTACGCCTATCTTAGATCTATCTTTGTAAAGATTTACATATTACCAATCCTATCTTAAATTTCGCTAATTAAGGGTAAAGGATACCTATCCTTCCTAGTGATGCTGTTTAACTATCTATAGTTAATACACAGCCTTAGCTTGCTATTTTTCTTTAGGACGAACAGTACTAAATAACCTACTAATAACTGCGATGGTCTAATATATCCCTTTTATAAGTTCTCCTAAATAAACTCTTTAAGTGCTCTACCTTCCTCTTTAGTAAGCTTATAGATTAAAAAGAACCTTAGACTTGTTCCTAGTTCTAATTCTATTTTATAATCCTATACTACGTACTCTAACAGCTTTTTACTCTTTAGTGACTATAGTTTCTTACTATACTTATGGTATCTCTTTGGTATATAGCTTAACCCCTTCTCTATTTCCTTATAGGTTGCTCCTACTTAGTACTATACTAACTTGGCCTGTTATTACATCTTACGGCGTTAAGTATCCTTAATATCGACCTAACCTATAACCTAATCGATTTTTAGATTGTATTTCTGTAACTAAGGTATTCCTAATACTGCTTTATTATTTCCTAATAGTAATATATTAAAAGACATCTTAATCTATCTCCCTTTAATAGTTAACTAAATAGGTCCTGTTTTAAGATTAACAATACCTCCTTTATAGGCTATTAGATCTCCTAAAATTATTACTAATAGGTAAAAGTACTCCTTTTTTCTGTGTAGTAACCCTATTTTTTTTAACTGCTGCTAGTAAAATATGGTTCCTTATTGCTCCACTATCTATTAATGCCTTAAACTGTTAATCTTGCCACTTAACTTATAAATTTAGGTGTTATCCTTAAATTCCTTTAAGGGTCTAAGGCTCTACTACTAGTTCCCTTTAGTTTTATAAGCCTCTACTTTTCCCAACTATTAGCTGCTTAATCCTAGTTATACTTAGTCCAACTTAGGCCAATACTTAGTTCGCTTTTTATCTTTAATATACCATAGACAGGTATTTTCTAGATATTCCTACTATTATTATCCATTTAGGCATTTTTCTGTAAGGAATTTTCCTGGTTAAAGTATTAAGTCCTCTTATTTTTAAACTTCTACTAGGTGCCAACTATGTATATACTTAGCATTTTAATATTTCGCCTCATCCGTTATCCAATATATTCTTATTAAATACTTCTAATTTTTGTCCTTAGGTGCTCTATATATATTGCACGTATTATCTATATATACTATCTATAATAGTATATAATATGCTTAGTGTCTTGGGTTAACTCTTAGCTTGTCTTTATCCTTAAGTTTAAACTTCTCTTATATTAATCTAAGCGTTATAACTTTATTCGCAGGTATTAAGATTCGTCTTTCACTTCTCCAGTCCTCTAATTGCTCCTTTAAATCTTTTAACGTTATAATTAAGGCCCCTTTAATATGTGTTATAGCCTTTTTTATAATTAGGTGGTTTTAGATAACTTTCTTATCTAACTATATATAAAAATCTTCCTACTTATTATTATATCGTTGTTTATACCACTTTTAGTATAACCCTTTAAGTATATACGGCTTATTTGTAAGGAAGTATCTTCTTATTACTGCGTTATAACAGCCCTTTATATATTATTCTTTAAACCTAATTAAAATCCCTAGATCCTCTTCTTATTCCAGTTTGGTAAGCTACTTGGCTCTTAGTATACCTACTCTAAGCCTATTAGTGACTTTTTATATAGGTACTCTGTCCCTTATACGTCCTAATATACTAGATCTCTTATCTAGTTTCTATTCTTGCTATAAGGTAATCCTTACTCTAAATTCCTCTATGGTTTCTTTTCTATCGCGTCTTATAAGTGGATCCTTAAAGTTCTCTTACTTCTTAATCTTAGTATTAACTTTTTAATCTTTAGGCTAAACACTATATTTCCCTAGTAAGTCTTCTAGATCTATATATCTGTCTCCTAGTTTAACTGCTATTTATATTACGGATTCTCTAATTTTGTTAATAGTCCTTATTTATTTATTAAAATCTTAGTCCTATAAGATTCTTAATCCTAAGCTTGCTTTTAACTTAAGTTTAGCTCTCGCCTTAGTCTAACTAGGCGTCTATAGTGTTCTTATCTCGTCTTAAGAGTCTTAAATCTTACTTATCTTGTCTTAAGAATCTTATGCCGTTAGGAACTCTTATCCCTCGCTTATTTATATATCTTTAAATTAAGCCGCTGCTCTACTCCATCGGTTTTTGTCCGTTATAGGTCCTTAAGCTGTCCTTATCCTATCTTTGGAGTCTTAGATCTCTCTTATCTCGTCTTAAGAATCTTAAGCCTTTAGCCTTTTGCCTTTATTAAGTGGTAAGCTAGTACTAGTAGTTATCTACTTACTTAATCGTCTTTAGATATTGCTCCTTTTATCTTATAAAGCGATGGATGCCGTATCCAACGGTGTTATAATGCCCGTTACTAAACCTTACTCTATGGCGGTCTTAGTCTCTACTTCTATCGCGTTATTAAGGTTTAGATACCCCTAGTTAGTTCCCTTACTATCCTTATCGCTATTAATTAATAAATACTCTAATTCCATTATTATCGTCGCTAATTATTGTCCGTATGTTACTATAACATCCTAATTTAGCTTATAGAGTTAATCTTATTTTTTTATCTAACTCTTTAGTTCCTCTAAGTCCTCTTAACTTTAGCTTTTATAGCTAATAGCTTGCGCCGTACTTAGCGTTTTTATAAATTTAGTATGCGTTATTATAACAAAACGCGAAACTCCTAATTAAACATTCTTTTATTCCTTATAGTACACTATCGTCCCTCTATACGTGTGTGTCTTTTGCTAGTTAGGTTCCCTTTATTATATAGTAACTCTAACTATCTTTATAATCCCTTGCGAAATAACCCTATTTCCTGCAATTTATATAAGCTCCATCTTTAAACTATTAACTTTACTATAGAGTCCGCCTAAACGTCTTCTGCTAATAAGATCCCTAGTTTAGCCTTTACTTCTTAGTTCTGTAATTACTAGATCCTTAACCTCTAGGTTTTTATAGTTTCTTACTCTATCTCTTATAGGCTTCTTTAGTACTGCTTAGGTCTATTAGCTCTGCGCTATACTATAGTTTCTAATTTAGCTTTAGTTGTTGCGTACTTTGCGCCTTATACGACTATAGAACTCTATCCTAATCTCTCTTAGTCTGTTCCCTTTAGAAGATCCTATTATTAATCTTTATCGCTTAATCTATTAATTCCCTTAGGGTGTCCGCATCTTCTATTAAAATAATTACGTCCTAGACTTTAGCCTTAAGTCCCTATTTATACTATGCTATAAGCGCCCTATTATTCCACTTAACTTATATAGCTAGCGTTTAGAACTGTATTATATACTTAATTGCTAAAGTTTATTACGTAATATCTTGGAGTTTTCTTTCCGCTATAGTTACTACCTCCAGGTCTCCAAATATTTGTATAAGTCGCTCTATAAATCCCTCCTAACTTAAGAATATAAACCACACCTCTTAATTAGTGGTTATTATTCCATTTGCTTATATTTCTATAAGGTAAGGCTTAAACTATTTAAGTGCTCTTCCTAACAAGAATAATCCCGCGTAAGCTATTTAATCTATAGGTATTACTAGCTTTACTCCTTCCTGCGCTACCTTAAAGTGTATTTGCGTAAGAAATCCTTTAAGCTTTAATCTTTCTCCTAAGAATCTTTTAATTAATAGTAACTTAACCTTTACTACGCCTATCCTATTAATCCTTTATTTAAGTGTCGCATTATTCTCTGTTAACTAGTTAACTATCTCTTATAATTGTTTAACCGTTATAGGTTGTTATAAGTTAGTATCTGCTATACTAGTGTCGCCTCTAGACCTTAAAGTAGTTACCGCCATTAATGGTGTTATAGTGGCTGCTTTTAGTGGCATATTATTTAACTTATTAAAACCGTAACTAGGTAGTAATTATATAACGGAACCTTATAGCAAGTACTACAATGGGCTTATTATTAGGCTAGGTATATAGGTATTATAAGTAAGTTAATAACGTAATAATAACTAGTAGAGTGGTTGCCTAATAGATTAACTCTAATTGTATTCTGAGAATTACTGTAAGGAAAGAACTATCTAGAGTAGGGACTGTGGTCCTTTAAATATACAACCATACTCCTAAGAAACCCTCCTTATACGTAAGGTACGTATACTCTATCTACTCTATTGCGGATTATATAGATTATATAGATTATATAGATTACATTACGTGACTTAGTTACTATTTCTCGTTATATAGTTCTACCGGATCCATCCTAGACCGTGCCTATATTAACCAACTAGCTTCTTCCAACTCTTCTCTAAGTAGTTATAATATCGTACTTAAAGCGTCCGTAATACTACCTATAGCAAGCACTATAAAGAGAAACTTTTAATAACTACTTCTATATTTAATTTATACTTCCTTATTATAACCACGGGAACCCCATTTAGAATTATTGGCATATAAACTAATAATATAATTATCTTAGGAGACGACCAATTTTTAGCTCTTAAAGAAGACGAGCTAGTAAAGATAAATCTTATAGCAAAGCTAAAGGAAAAACTTAATTTAATAACACTATTACTCTTTAATAGATATATCCTCTCCCTAAATAAGAATTTTATTACTTTACGCCAGAAGGGTTAAGGTAAGAAAATTAACGTTATTAACGTTAATTCTTTAAAGTAAGAATATATAGAGTAACGCGCTTATAAAGCTTATATTACTTTTATCTATTAACCTAAGGCTTTATTTAATCTCTCTATTGCCGCTTAATACTAGGAACTAACTAAGGATAATATTCTTGCTATAAATAAGCGCCTTTCCTAGTAAATAAACCATCTTAATTAGGGACTACTCTACGTACCTATTAATCTTCCTACCGCTAAGCTCTTTATATTTGTTAATAGATTGTTTATAAATAATAAAGATTTTAGTTCCTAGTTAGGATATAAGATTATTATTATAAACAAATCTACTAAAGAGAATAACTTTATAATCTACGGCAATCTTATCTATTAGAGCTTAACTAAGAGTAAATATATTACTTAAAGTGTTCTAGCGTTAGAGATATATAAAATAGTTAGCGGAGTTAATATAGTAATTACAATTAGAACTACCCTAAAGATAATTATAGATTAACTTAAACTCACCGTTATTTCTATAATTGTATATACCGACTTATATTCCCTTTATAAGTGTTTAGTTAAGCTTAGTACTATAAAGGAGAAGCGCCTTATAATTAACATTATAGTACTTTAGTAATCCTATAAACGGCAAAAACTCTTTAAAATTTAATAAATTAATAGCTAAGACAACCTAGTAAATATAATAATAAAGGTAAACCTAAACAAGGCTTTAGAAACGTTTGTTAATATAAATACTCTATATATATAGGTTAAAGGTTAGGTTAAAAGGGAGTAAGAGTATAATATTTTATAAACCCTAATTTTAACTAGCTAATTAGGATTTTCTATACCCGGTATAGAAAATTACTATTAGCTCGCTTATAACTAGCGCCTTAGCGCCCTAACACAATATCTACCTATAACTTATAAGTAAGAAAGCACTATATGCTAAGAGGCAAAATTTAAAACAGCAAGACTTATATTATAATAGCAATAGTAAGTAAGGAGGATTTATATTTGTTACGCTAGTTAAGCAGTATTTATATATAGATGGCAACTATAAAAGAAAAGTTGCTAGTGTTAGAAATAAAGTAAGCGGTTATTACGTATCGCCACAGTACTAGCGTAGCGAGGAGCCTTAAGCTCCTCGCCCTCCGTTAATAAAGAAGCAAGCTTTTTAACTAATATTACTATAACCTACTTAAGTAGTCGTTATTAGTAAGTCACCCTATGTGACTAATAATTATATCTACTATCTAGGAGTTATTCTTATATTCGTACTCTATTAGTTTATTAATTTCTAATTTATTTCTATAGAGCTCTTTATCTAGAAATATAGAGCGTAGTTTCTTAAAGTGTTTAGGGGGTAGTAGAATTTATAATTAATTTATAATCCATTTGTTAAAGGCGTTCGTAAGTAAATCCTATAATTATTATATTAATAAGTTAGGCTTCTAATTAAGTCTGCTAGGTTAGTATATAATTTTAAAGCCAAATTATAAAAGGTATTTGGCCTAATAAATTTAGCACTATATTATTTGCTTTATAGTTATAAAGTACTATAGGTTTTTATAGTTCGTTAATATGTGTATTAGAAATAACAATCCTTCTAGTTTTAGACACCCTTATTTAAAGTATCTAATAATTGCAAGCAGTTCCTTATTATATATCTTATAGTTTAATATAGTAGGGGTAAGTTTCTAGAAAAGAAAAGCTACTAGGTATAGCTCGCCCGTTTTGTTATATTGCGATAATACTCCTCCTAGTATATAATTAGACGAGTCTATTTTAATAATATATTTAAGGTTAGAATTAAAGTAGGTAAGAATTAGAGCGGTTATAAAATAATACTTCAGGTTATTAAAGGCTTATTTACATTTAATAGTCTATTTAAATCTTATATTCTTCCTTATTAAGTTTACTAATAACTAAATAAGTTTTAAAAGGTAATTAATAAATTAATAATAAAAATTTACAAATTCTAGAAATCCTTAAATATCTTATACATTACTAGGACTTTCCTAGTTTATAATTATAGCAACTTTCTTTAGGTCTATTTTAATTCCATTATAGGATATAATTAAGCCTAAGTATATTACCTTAAACGCGTAGAACTTGCATTTCTTAATATTATATTATAAGGCTATATTTTACAGGCGTTTAAAAACTATTTAGATATGCTTTTAATACTTAGAAAGTAAAGATAAGTAGGTTAGGATGTTATTAATATACGCGGTAATAAATATATTGAGAAATTCGCGAAGAGTATTATTAATATATTACTAAAATATACTAGGACCATATTTTATATTAAACGGCATTATTAAGTATTTGAAGAGTCCCTATTATATATAAAAGGCTATATACTTTTTATCTCCTTTATAAATATAGATTTAGTTAAAGGTAGTAACTATATTAAGCCCTATAAAGTACTATACCTTTACTAAGCAGTTAAGCGTTTCTTAAATCAGAGGAATTAGATATTAGTTTTATATTATAATTACGTTTAGAGCTTAATAACTAATATAGAATTTTAAACCTTCTTCTGGCTTTTTAATAAATAGTATAGGTAAGGTAAATAGAGATTAACTAAAGCAAATTAATTCTTTTTCTAGATGTTTATTAATATATTAATATATTATAGGCGGTTTTTTTATATATAATATACCATATAATAGACCAAACTTTAAAATTATACTAGGTTTTAGTTCTATCTTAAAATCGTACTTATCTTAGTACAGGGGTAGTTAGTCTATAAATTCTTTTTTAAACTTATTAATTAGATTATAATACTCTTTAAATATAAGAGGTTAAGGGTTTATATATTGCTTTATTTCTAGCGCCTTCTTAATATCTTCTATTATTATAGCAGAGATTTTATAGTTTTATTTTTTTTCTAATAAAATAAATGGTGCGGCTTATATTACATAAAATTTAAAAGATTTTAGCGCAATATCTTTATATTCTTTGCTATAATTAGTAGTTATAGCTTTATTATATTAGCTTAAGGTTTATAGTAAGGGCAATTTATATTATATTAAATTTAAATAGTTATATATATATTTATAGGGTAAGTAGTGTTTTAAGTAATAGCTTTAGTAGTAGGTTATACGGAACTTTAGTATTTTTTTAACCCGGCTAATTAAAAGGTTATATTATTTTAGCTATTTATGTCTAAGTATTACCTTATATTACTTTAAGGGTGTTATAAATAGGGAAATGTATTTAAGGTATTTGTTAGGTAATTCGTCACCTCGCCTATATATATTATTTCATATAACCGTGCCTAGCATTAAGCCAGTCACTCGTTTACCTTTTATAGGTTTATATGGCTAAGTAGTGCAGAGCTTATTACTTTATATAGTGACTGGCTTAATACCTAGGGCCTTATAGGTTCGAACCTCGTTTATACCCTAGGCTGACTTAGGGATAACCTACTAATTATATAACTAAAGGAGCCGGTTACGCAACTAAGCCTTAGCTTAGTTGGGTTAATACCATAACCAAAGACGCTAGTCCCTACAATTAAAGCGCAAGGCGGCCTCTTTAGGCGCCGCGCTATAGCTGCTAGAGGTCTAGTATATTAAGCGCGACAACCCCTAAGGCATAATAACGCATTAGCGACCGTAGCCTGGCCTAATCCTGCGCCCCTAAGCCTACGGGACAGAACGTTGCGCCTAAGGACAGTCGCCATTGGAAGGGATGCATTGTTAGGTAATTCGTCACCTCGCCTATATATATTGTTCCGTATAGCCATGCCTAGCATCAAGCCAATCACTCGTTTACCTTTTATAGGTTTGTGTGGCTGAGTGGTGCGGAGCTTATTACCTTATAGTATTTACCTATCTGCATTTTTATAAGAGTATAGTACGTTAATTTACTATATATTAAGGGTTTACCATTAAAGCCTTATAGGCCTTAAGGCTTATTAAGTTGTTTTTAAGTTTAAGCGTTAAGTTTTCGCGTAGTTTATATTAATAAAGCCTATACTAGTAGCTCCGCTATCTATTAGAATTTATACTTTCTTCTATTTTTTAAGTATTTAAATTTTACTAAGTATTTTAAGGGAGTTATATTATATGTTAGCGCTAAAAGAGCCTAGATACTTAATACTCTTCTACTTCCTATCCTAAGATGCGACTTAACCCTAAGAATTATTTATTTTCTAAGTTAACTAAAGGTAAGATACTTTATAGCAACTAAGTATAATTTATAGAATAGGTGTAATTTAAGGACTAGGAGGAGCTACGGCAAACCTTTTTAAAGGGGTAAGTTTAACAGTTCCTCTAAATATAGTCCTTTTTACTATATTTAAAGCATTCTCTATTTACGGCTTTAGTTTTTATTTATTAGTTCCTAGGGGTATATAGGATTAAGTAACGTTAAGGTCCATTAGGTTATATATAGGGCTTTTTAGTTTTAAAAAGAGATTGCGTTTTAGGGTATATATTAGTTTTATAGAGTTCTAAACGTAAGATGTAGCTAGTTTTAGAGAATAAGTTCATTTATTATATTAAAGGTCCTTATTAATTTGTTAACATATTATAGCAAATTTAGGTAAGTCTTTTAGCAGTTTTTTACCTATTAGCTATACTCTAATTTTATCTAAAATAGCTTAACGAAGAGCAGTAACTCTAGCGGCTTTATTCTAATCTAGTTTACTAATAAGGCCTAAATATTCTAAGAAAAAGCTTATAAAGTCTTAGTTCCATTATTATAGGGGTTTAAAATAAGGTATATTAATACTCTAGTATTTATAGTAGTTAAAATATAAAAATTAGTTTAATTTTAGGCCCTATTTTATATACAGGATACTTTAAGCTATCTATTTAAATTAATCCTTCCTACCTACCACCTATGTCTATGTCTATGTCTATATCTACTTAGGCGTTAAGCAATTAATTAAGGAGATAAGGGGTAAGGCTCCCGCAGAGGCTCTAAACCGTTAATTACCAGTGTTTCCAATAATCCCCTAGCTATATATTGATTTCTTAACTAGGCCTAGTGCCTATCTACCTACTTATCTGCCTGTCTACCTACTTATCTACCTACTTGTCTACTTACTTATCTACCTATTTACCTACCTACCTACTTACCTACCTGCTTATATTAGTATCTAATTTAATTTAGGGAAGGGGTCGGCCCCATTAAAGGCTCTGATTATATTCAAACGGTAGTTATTTAAGGTCCCTCCTTAGGAGGCCTTGATTTGATTCGGTGATAGGCCAATATTAAAGCTTTAGTTTAATTTAATTAATCAATTAATTAAATCGTTTATAGTGTTTGCTAGCTAGTTATTTAAATAGTTATTATCTGGTTCTGGCAACGGTTATCTAGTTTTAATAACTGTTATCTAGTTCTAGCAACGGTTAAGTTTTAGTAACGGTTATCTAGTTTTAGCGACGGCTATCTAGTTCTAGCGACGGTCGTCTAGTTCTAGTAACGGTTATCTAGCTTTAGGGTAGTTATCTATCTAGTTCTAGCGACGGTTATCTAGTTTTAGCAATAGTTATTTAGTTCTAGCGACGGTTGTCTGGTTCTAGTAATAGTTGTTTAGCTTTAGGGCGGTTATCTAGTTCTAGTAACAGTTCTCTACTAGCTGCCGTTCTAGAACTCCTAAGATAGGGAGGATATAAGGAAGGGTAAAAAAAAGGTGGCTATAAAGGAGGTAACTTAGCAGAGGTATATATAGGCTATTAGGAATATAGCGGGGATCTAATAGCACTATATATTATACGTACGCGTATATAGGGGTATGTGTTATATTAGGGGGGAGGTATTACATTAGGGGAGAGGTATTATATTAAGGAGGGGGTATCGTATTTAGGGGGGTATTGCTTAAGGGGTATTCTGCTAGGAACCTAATAGGATAATTAGGAAATACTAGTGTCCTATTAAAAGCCTATTAGGACGATTAGGAAATACTAGTTTCCTATTAAAAGCTTAATAGGATAATTAGGAAATACTAGTTTCCTATTAGGAGCTAAATAGCACAATTAGAAAAATTAAAGATCCTAGTAGAAGCCTATTAGGACAATTAGGACGATTAAGATCCTATTAGAAGCCTACTAGAAACCTATTAGAAGAACTAAAACAATTAGGAAAATTAAAATCCTACTAGGAGGCCTTTAGGATCTTAGCGCCTTAATAAAATACTAATATACCGTCCTTACTTAAATAAGATATTCTAGAGCTAACCTTACTAGCTTTAGTAGGGTATTAGTTATAGTTTATTAAAAGTTTAAAATAGAGCTTAGTTATAAAGGAACGTAGGTTATTTTAATTTTTATTAAATATTAGAGGGTTAGAAAGCATTTTAGATTTCATAATAGGTATTAAATTTATTATAGATATGGGTTATACTACTATTACTAGTTTATAATTGGTGTTTAATAGGCCAGGTTTAGATACTATTATTTTAATCTTATTTATAAGCGGTATTAGGGTCTCTAATATAAGTGCTTTTACGTTATAGAGTTTTTCGCGAATTACTTCTATTAATTACTAGTACTAAGCTTCTAATATGGCCTATTACTAGGCTAAGGCATCTATTAAAAACTTTTATATTATAGATAACTGCTCCCTAACTAGGGCTATAATACTTATAGTTAACGTAAAGGATTTAAGTTTATTTACTATTTTAATAGTAGTTATATTAACGCAACATAATATAAGGGTACGAAGAGGCTTTAAAGCAGACTTAAAGGAATAAAATATATTCTATCTAAATCTAGGGGTATAGCTCTTATAGAGAATAAGACGTTGTATAAAAAAGAGAAAGGAATAACAAGAGAATCTTATAATTAAATAGTTAGGGGTCTTAGTAGTCGATACGTGCGTATATACGTACGCGGTCTTTAACGGACTTTAGTAAAATTTAATTAATCTTAACAGAACTTAGCAGAAGTCGATTAAGCTAGTAGAATTCGGTAGAATTTATTTGTCGAGTGTTTTGTTAAGACGTTTCTACTATAACTAGGCTAGTCCCGTTATAAAGTAAGCTATTAAAATTCTCTTAAAATCTATTATTAATTTATAGCGCAGCTACTATAAGGGTAATTACCTACATTTATTAAACTAAGACTCTTATAATTAAGTACTTAAGGAGAATATAATAAACTATATCTTCGCAAAGGCAAGTAGCGCGTTATTTAGAGATAATTTAGGTAATAAGAACAGCATAGAAGGCTATCTATTTACCTTATTTAGAGGACTGATTAACTGGTAATTAATTAAGCAGGGATTAGCAATAAAATTAAGTACAAAAGTAGAGCTTCTAGCCCTATCGCATATAGCTACTAAGTTAATTTGGTAGCAGTAATTCTTTAAAGAAGTCGGATTTAATATTACTAAGAAGTAAGTAATATATTGCGATAATATATAGACGATTTAACTCCTAACTAAAAGCGACGCTAAGCTCTAATACGTTAATATTTATTACTACTAGCTCCGCCAAGAAGTTTGTAAAGAAAGGCTTAATATTAAGTAGGTTCCTACTATAGATATAATAGTAAATAGCTTAATAAACGCTTTACCTCGTTAAATGCATAAGATATTTATTTAGTAATTAAAGCCTTTTAATTCTGGATAATATTTTAGGCAAGGTAACTCTATAAAAGATTGCTTTAACCTAATACCAAATTAGTATCGTAATTTTTTAGTATTTCTATAGCAGCCTAAAAGGCTCTATATAATTAAGGGGGTATATTAACCTAAATTGAATCTCTTTACTATTATTGTATTGCTATCTATTAAACTAGATCGTATTTATATACAATGTCTTATTAAACGTCTTATTACCTACTTTTATTATATATTACCAACTAAATAATAACATTATTGTTATTCTATTTGCTACTTATTTAGTATATATAATAAGGCTCTAAAGCCTCTTATAATAAGACAGAGTTTTTATTCCTAACTGTCTATTTAACAATTAAAGACTTGAAAAAGGTAGAAGCTATCTCGTTTTAGTAAATTACTAGGGCCTTAAATAGCTTCTTAACTACCTCCTTTTTAGAGTTGCGTATATACCTAGGCGTACTTAATAGGGTTTAAATTAGGCGAGTAGGGTAGCTAATTAATTGCGTCTATAACGTTCTCTTTAAACTATAATAAAGCCTTATAGGAGATACTATAGTAGACTTACTAATGGGCTAAGTATATAGGTAACTAGTAAGTTAATAACGATAATATAACTAGTGAAGTAGTTACCTAATAGATTAACTCTAAATTATATTCTAAGATTTACTATAAAGAAGAGAACTATCTAGGTAGGGACTATAGTCCTTTAAATATATAATACTGCGCCTAAGAAATATGCTTAGTACGTTAGTACGTTACGTTTCTATATTCCTATATTCCTATATTCCGAACTTATAACATAACTAGCTATATAACTTAGCTACCCCTTATTTTATAGCTTAATTAGTTTTAGTGCCTCCTATACTATCTTAACTAACCTATTTATATCTTTTCTTAATATTTATGCTACTGTTAATATAAGGTCCGTAATACTATTCCCCTTCTTTTTATTTTTATCCTTAAAGATATCTCCTATCTTTAAGTTATTTATTAGAGGTATAACATTCCCATTTTTAATTTAATAACCTTTATTATCTCTAATACCTCCTATTAGATTTTTTATATCTAATCGTTATAATTAGCTAGTAATATTTATTTTTTACTTAGTAAAGTTATACCGTCCTATTCTTATTATATAGAAAAGAAGTTAATATATATTATAATTGCAGCTCCATCTAGTTACTAACCTTCTTTCTATACTAAGTGTATATAAGCGAATATATAGTTATCCTATAACGTTTAATCCGTTTCTAGCGCTAAATATATATATCTTATAATTTTCTATAATCGTCTTATTTCTTATCTAATATGTCTTAGGGTCTTATATATTAGTAGTTACTAAAAAACTAGAGAGTAAGCTAGCTAAAGCTCTTGCTAAGGTTTAATGTTATTCTAATAAAGCGTCTTAGGCCCTAAAAGCTTAACTATATACTTATACTCGGTTATTTTATTTAATAAAAGTTTATAAAAAGGTGCGCTCTAAAGAGATACGTTTTATTAAGTAAGGTCTCTTTAAGCTTAAGGCTAAGGAGGCTAAAAAGGATTCTAATTAAGAAGAGACGGAAATAACTTATATACTAATAGTGGATCCCTTAAATAATTTGGCTTATTTATTACCTTTAACTAATCCCTTTATCTTTAGCTTCTTTTTAATATTACCTAACCCGTTCTCTTCTAATACTTCTATACCTTTTCTATAGACTTCCTTAAGTTCTATAATAGCTTCTAGGTAGTTTTATTATAACCTATCTACTTTACTTTATACTATATTTTATTATTAATATCCTTATAATTAATAATCCTTAAAACCTACTATTTATCTTCCTTTTATTCTCTATACGTATCTGCTTTACAAACTAGTAGCTTTATATCTCTATATACTAGCTCTAGTATCGCGATATACTATATAAGGTAGATTTTTATTCTTGTTAGTAAGTTAAGTCTATATATAACCCCTAAAATCTTAGCTATAATATTAAATAGTCTTAGTCTAACGTGGTCCAACTTTTTACTTAGTTATTAACTTATAAAAATTTTATATAATAACTATACTTTATCCCCCTCCTTTAGATCTAGTCCCTTAAATCTTTTATTATTATAGTACTTCTTTATCTTTTTTTATATTAGTTTTACAAAAAAATAGAGGTCCTTATAAAGATTTATTAGAGTCTCTATCCTCTACTTTGCTATTTTACTTATTTTATTCGCTTATTATAGTAACAACGATATTTTAAGCTTATAGTTATAATTTGCCTAAAATAGTAACATCTCTATGCCTTTTTATAGTATTATATTATATATAAACTATATAACTAGTAATAATAATACCTAATTATTCTGTATATAATTAATACAGTATCTTAGATACTGCTCTAGCGTTTAATTTAATCTTTCCGTTTATCCGTCTGTCTATAGATAATATACAGTAGAAGTTGCTACTTAAACTCCTTATTTTGCTAAGAATACTTCCTAAAATGCTATTATAAATCTTAGATATCTCTCTAATATAATCTTATTTAGTGCTCTATATCTTAGAAATACTTCTTTAATATAAATTCTAGCTATATTTTCTATTAAGATTTCTTTTATATATGCTATAAAGTAGCCCTACTTAGTTAACTTATCTACTATTACTGAGATTACGTTATACTGTTATCTAGTAATAGAATCTTTTAATTTTAGTAACTTTATAATAAAGTCCTATAATATTGTTTCCTATAGACGTTTTGGTATTTTAATAGGCTGTAGCTTCCTATACGGCTTATATCTTATTAGCTTATTCCTTTAGCAATCTAAATATTCCTTTATAACTTCCCTTACTAAGCCCTAAATTCCGTTAATAATATACTCCTCTTAAAGTCTTAATGCTAAGCCCATGGCTCTATTATGTCCCTATATTATTCCCCTGTAGAAATCTTTAATAAAATCTTTAATAATTAATTTAGGCATATATATTACTTCTTAATTCTTATACTACTTTAAATCTATATCTTAAATTTGCGCCTTTTAAATTCTTTTAGTTTAATTACTTTCTAGTAGCTTATTCTCCTAAGTTGCTATAATTTTAGGGTAATTATACCTAATTAATCCGTTCTTGTCTTTGCGTAATATTGCCCCTAATAGCTTTTTATTATTTTATAGTTCAGCCTTTCTACTTAGCGCGTTTGCTTTTATATTCTCTATTCCCTTAATATACTAAATCTTAAAATAGTATTTTATTTCTCGCGCCTACGGTAGGCTTTTGTCCTTCTAAACTTAGTCTGCCCTACTACTGCCCTTCTACTGCCCTTTACTGCCTGTTACTGCCCTATTACTGCTCTGTTACTGCCCTATTACTACCTACTACTGCCTACTACTACCGTAATACTATTCTACTATTCTACTATTTTTATTACTACTCTTACTACCTTTACTACTCCCCTTTTAACTACTAAAATAACTTCCTTTTTATTACTTCTAATATATCTTTATTTCCTAATTTATAGCTATATTTATTACTACTTATATACTATTTTTTACTATTACTTTAGTTACTAATTTACTATTATAATTACTACTATTTCTACCTTATTATTACTAACGTTATAGGCACGCTACAGAAGGAAGAGCTGCTTTAACTACCGCATCTGGTTTACTATATAAGCCGAAATAACAGATCTTTGGAACTGGAGCTCTTGCTACACCTGGCCTAAAAAGACCAAAACCAACCAAAAGAACCCTAAAAAACACCCAGAGAATCCCCCTGAGATGTATGCATCGCAGGGGAGGCACACGTTAAACGACGGTGGCTCGCACTCGCGCGCGACCGCTAGAACTACGCCTAGCAATAGCCCTCCATAATAAAGACGGGNGAATACCACACTATAAAGCGGAAATACCTCTATTAAGAAGGCATCTGACAAAATATAAAGCCTATTGGACGCGTCTAGTATCCAGAATTGCGGGGGAGTAACCGTTAGCTATAACGAACTAATGCAGCTAGTAGAATGGCTCCGCTAGTCTAGCGAACCTTAGGCGCCCCTCTAGCAAACCCTTGATTAAATCCTCTAACGGCTAAGTAAAATTGAAAATAAGCATAACCCCCTCTTACCGGCGAACCGCACCTGGGCCGCCGTAGCTGCGCTTTCACAGCATAGGGAACCCACCCCCCTTAAGTTAATAACTGGGTATATAATTATAATACGACCAAATATAGAATAAGCAGAGGGGCTTAGGGGATAATTAGAAACAGAAGTCCTTATAGAGATACGCAAAGAGGTCCACAACGCTGTTATAGTCTAACACCTTAAGAGCGGAGATATTAGAGTTACCCTAAAGGACTAATAGGCAAAGGAACGAGCCATAAGGGTAGGGGATAGGCTAGGAGAACGTATTGGCATAAAAGTACTCTATAAGGATTACCTAGTCGAAGTCCTAGCGGTTCCTATAAGCCTTAGGGTAGAAAAGGGACGCTAGGTGGATAATATAGCAATTATATAGGAGATAGTAAGATAAACGGAACGCCTTATACTAGGACTCGAAATCACCTAAATCCAATGGCTTCGATAGGAAAATATAAACTAAGCACATAATGAGAATAATAAGAGGACACGAGGGTTGCTGGAGACTCGCTAGGGAGACGCCGGATGAACGCATAGCTCCCTCATCGTCAGTATATATACACTAGGAATGTAAAAACTCCTTATCTAAAAAGGAATAATTATAAATGGCCTTATATATAATACAAGGCTCTATAACTACAGACTACGCCTAAAACAATGCTATCGCTATATATAATGGGGACACACCTAATCTATATGCGCAGCATAGGTGTGCTGCGGCCACTATGCAGGCCCCTATAATACGAGACATTGCTTAAATCAAGACTAAACAAAATGCGCGAACTGCCACCGAAGCATATATAAGGCGTAGGAGAGAGAAGACTGCATTAAATACAGGAGACGGAAGGTAAGGGCTTAACAGCTGTGGGAACAACTGCACGCTAGGTTATATAAATGGAAATAATAGGCGATAAGCTAGGGGGACGTAGGTGCTTTCCTAGCGTTTCCTACCTTTAATACTAGAGGGCTAGGCTAGCCATCCCAAGCCTTAATGGGCCAGAAGCGACGCCGCGCGACATTACTAGACCGATTAGGGACATAAGGGTTACAGGGGACATAAGGGAGAGGACGCCCCGTAGGAAGACCCCTATGGACAGTAACAGCAGGCTTAAGACTAGGATAATTAAGAATTAGACTTAATGCGGCAAATATAACATTCGCAGCCGACCTATAAAGGGTATATAGCTAACCAGTAAGAATAGGGGAAGAACTGGTAATAATAATAGATTTAGATATAGAAGCGCTAACAGGAACATAAGACACGGGAATGGAAAGCTCTATACAAAATAAGTAGTAACTAGGGTATAGACACAAGAGACAGAAGCTCTAAATATCCTAGAGAAAGTGGAAACAGAAGAAGCGAGGAATGAAGGAGAGTTAAAGGACCCTCGCTAGGGGTCTACCACCTATCTATTATATAGTATAACTGCGGCAATACAAACCACCGCCTCGCAAGGCCCCTACTAGATAGTCTAGACCTAGAGAAATACTATATCCTTACTATACAAGAGCCGTATTATAATACCTTCACATAATTAATATACTGCCCCCGAGGATTCCAGCTCCTATACGAACTAAAAGCAGCTATATGTATGTGCTTTATAATTAGTAAGGCTATTAGCCTGTCCTTATGGTTATAGCAGGCAGTTAACCCAGATATTGCAGTTATAACAATCTAAATATATAGGGGACCGGTATAAATTATTAATGTGTATAACCCTAGGGTCGAAGGGGTCCTATAAACAGAGAATATTATATCGGTAATAAGCTTACTGGAAACCGAAGGTATAGAGTCTATCCTATTAGGAGACATAAACCTCTACTACCCGTAGTGGGGGGGTATCTATATTACTGTAGACTAACAGTTAGAGTGCCTACTAAGAGCTATAGATATCTGGGGCCTTAAGCTAGCCACCCCCCTAGGAGCAATTATATGGCAATAAGGTACCGCTAGAAGTATAATTGACCTCACATTTATAGACGAAGGCCTATACCAGAGACTCGAAAGGTGCAACCCTAAAGAAGAATAGGCACTTACCCTAGACTATATCCCTATCTAGATACAGCTAGACCTAGATACTAAAGCGCAACCAAATAAAAAAAGATACGCAATAAGGAAGCTTAAGATAGATAGTTTCCTTAATGCAGTTAAACAATAACTTTAAGACCTAGAAGAAATCCACCCAATACTAAACAAGCGAGGCCTATTAACTACCCCCGAGGAAATTAACCGAAGACTAGAAAGGATCTAGGCAGCGATTAAAAATGGGCTGAAAGAGTACTGCCTAATTTTAAAACCGGGCCCCTACACGCGATATATATGGTCTACATAATGCGCAGTTCTAGTTGCCAGCTAATGATAAGCAAGAAGGAAATATACAAGCAGCCATAACCCTAAAGACGAGAGACAATATAAAGACATAAGAAACCAGCTAAAGAATACCCTAAAAAAAGAAGCAAGGAATAACTGGAGACGGTTTATAAACGAGTATACTTTTAACCCAAGCCTCCCCTATAACAAGGGCCTTTGGGATATAGCGAAATGGGTAAAGAAAAAGGCAGGGCGCCTAGCAGAAGACCCACACCTACTACCCCTACGAAGAGTAGGAGAATTATAGGCTACAAACGACAACGATAAGAAGGTAAAGATCCTTATAGAAAGGTTCTTCCCCTAACCGGCTCTAGCAGACCTTAGTGATATCACGGGTAAAACACCGGTGACTCGCCTATGGGTTAACAGCGACATAATAATAGAGGAAATGGCTAGAACTATTAGCCGCCTTTTAAACAATATAGCACTAGAACCAGATAGGATTCCAAATAAGGCCCTAAAAACCTATAGGCCACTTATAGCACCTTAGCTTACAGATATAGCTAGAGCATACTTTGCTATAGGCTACTACCCGCGACTCGGAAGATCTATAACGACGGTTATCTTACGAAAAGAAGGCAAAGTAGATTACTTAATCCCAGGAAGCTACCGCCCTATTGCCTTAAAAAACACCCTTAGCAAGATCTTAGAAAGGGTAATAGCGGAATATATGGCAGATACGACAGAGGAATATACCCTACTACTATAAAGCTAAATAGGGGCAAGAAAGAACCGCTTAACACTATCAGCACTTACGCTACTCGCTGCCACCATTAAATCTACATGGGTGATGCGAAAGGACTTTATAGTATTAATGCTTAGCCTAGACATTAGTAGTACCTACGATAATATACCCCACGAGCGTCTCCTATATATCCTTAGGGCAAAGGGCTTCCTAGAATAAATTATATAATTTATCTAAGGGTTTACAGGCCAGAAAGAAATATTACTGGTCTTTAGCGGATACCAGAGCCCCCCTATTACAGTTGCAACAGGAATACTATAAGGATCACCCCTCTCGCCTATACTCTTCCTTTTCTTTATAAGCAACCTACTTAACTCCTTTAAGGAAGGGGCAACCCAGGGGATAGGCTTTATTAACAACACAAACCTAATTATATACGGGCTAACAGCCGCAGAGAACTGCAAAACACTAGAGAAAGCCTATAATACTTATATAGAGTGGGCAAAACGTTATAGAGTCCAATTCTTACTAGAGAAATACCAGCTAATCCATTTCATAAGAAAACGCAACTAATCTGCAGATCTCTAGTATATAATTCGCATCTAAGGCTTTAGGGGTTAACCAGTTTAGGGCCTAAGGGTATTAGGAGTATAGGTAGACAGTAAGCTCCGGTAAAGCGTATATACGGCGTAAGCGGCCTGTAAAGGCTAAGTATAGTTTATCGCTTTATCTAGGATTATCAATTCTATATAGGGTCCATGCTTCTAAAGGTCACGCCTACTATATATAGCAGTCGTCCGGCTAACTATAACATATGGATTTAGTATCTGGGCCATTAGAGAAACTAAGAAGGGCCCCCTAAAATTACTCCTTAAACCACTTTAAAAGGTCTAAACAGCCTGCCTTTAGAGTATTATAGGCGGGTACAAGCGAACGGCCACAGTACTGCTTAAGAAGGAATCCAATATTCCCCCCCTACAGTTATATATTAAAGCCGCTATAATATAAAGAACGCAAAATAAACGTAACTCTAATATCATAAAGTACATTAAGACACGCCTAAGTAAACTATAGAGGGACCCTAGGGTGCCCCGTAGNAGAATAAACNAANAACCCTAAAGTAGGGAAGAGATATTANAGAAANAGGTAAAGAAAGCANAAGAAGAATNGTGCCGCTTTAGGGCCCAGGCCTATATAGAGGAGGAAGGGAGACGTGTAAGAGGTTAGTAAAGACAATAGTAAGATAGAGAAAGGAGCTAAAGTAGAACACGCAAGAACGCCGGGAAACCATCTACCGCAATATAATACTGGTTGGACCAACGCTAAAGAGGCAAATAGGAGTTAAAGGTACAGAGGCTAACTTAGGCAAGACAAACCTAAGCTATAGCATAGTTAACGCTATGGGGGGTAAATACCTAAGGGCTCCGAGAAGGCCTAACAAAGGCAGAAAATATAATAGTAACACTCTTAAGAATAGGAATAATAGGACTAAAAGATTGGCTTTACTGGGTGGGTGTCCCAGTAAGTAGCCCGAGATATAAATGTAGCTAGCCAAAACAGATACCAAAACACGTAATACTGCTATGCCCCCTACGCACTAATTAAGAAACAATGCTCTTAGCAGCTAGTATAGAGAACTATAATACACTGCTCTTAATATAAAAAGGCCTTAAGGCGGTTACCTAGTGGCTTATTAGTTAAAATGTGCTAAATTAGTTCCGGGTTGCAAGGGAAATGGTAATAGAAGGTAAGGGGGCGAGTAGTAGGTGCCCCCTAGTAACTCTACAGTAGTAGAGTAAAAGTTTATAATACTAGCGCGTCCNTAGGCTTNTTACGNCAGCAGTNGTTCCNAANGAGGTTAAANAGTAAGGTAGTANAGNACNATAGGCGACTTATAGGCGCTAAGTAGGCGAGTCCTAAAAGGCGGGGAGATGGATCACGGGGTTTTCTCATTTTTCTTAAATAGAGTTTTCTCCCCATATGTAAATAAGGAGTAGTCCGCGTGGGCCCAGTAGGGATCCGAATCGGACGTTAAGTAATGAATTATTATTATTACTAACGTTTTACACAAGCGAGCGCCGCATACGGCCGAGCGCCGCAGCTCAAAACCCTACCAAAAATTAGAAAATTCATACTTTAATATCTTAACAACCACTAAATAATAAATTTTAATAATTTAGATTTAGACTTTTATATGCACTCTATAGCTTCTATTAAAGTTATATAGTAAATAGTTTAGTAGTTTTTAAGATANTA